>NW_027187391.1:7273261-7292598 GCF_028583685.1 Petaurus breviceps papuanus
GGCTTGTTTTTCAGTAGATACTTCTTGATTGGCCAGTGAGTCAATAAGGTTGTTACATTCTCTGAGCCAGGAGAAGGCTATATAAGCCCTGATGTGTAGCTTTGTTTTGGGACTCACTTTGAGAAGTGTTCTGTGATTTGATCTGAATTCTGGGAAGCCGTTGTTGAGAGTCCCCCGGCTTTGAAAAACCCAGATGTGGAAACCCAGATGTTGACTGGGTATGGATGTAATGGTTGGACAGTTTGGAAATCTGTCTACTTGATCTGTTTCTGTCTTGATAATTCTGCCTGTATACTTTGAAGTTCGGGGTGCTGACCTTTTCCCCTGAACTAGGTAAACGATATATGTTTGACTGATTAAAGTAAGCTTGTTAACTCATTTTGAGTTGCTTTCCTTTATCAAAGCAGATCCAAGAACCTGTGGTGGCAGCAAACCCTGAGGACCCTTGGGGTGCTTGCCACTACAAGAGGGGAGGTAGCTTCTTCTTGCAACCTCTCTCCCACCACTCCAGAAGCAGACAAAAGGCAAATGTCAGGGGAAACACATGGTGAATAGTCTGTGCTTGTATAGGTGAGCCTGAGAGAGAAGTTCATGGACCTGGCTACTTCCTGTTTCTCTGTTTCCTTTTTTTCTGGCCAAAGGCTAGAGTTCTAGTAAATGGACTTTGCATGGGAGTTAATGACTTCCCAAGAAATCCAGAGTTTCTGAGTTAAAAAATCAGGCACCAGCTTCCCTGGGGGGAGAAGATTTCCTTATATGGGCACATGAAAATGTCTTCTTACAGAAGATCTTGCCCTAGAGGTAAAAGACTAAAGTCATGCCATCATGGGGGTGGGGTAGCAAAAGATCAGAACCTGGTCAACTCTGATACTGCCATGAATTGCTGGAATGGTGCAGGTCTGAGGTGAATCAAAGTATTTGTTCAGCAAACCCTCAAAGTGTCTTTACCTTCTATAGGAATTTTAATGGGATATTTAAGTTCTTTGTCTTTCTATATTTGTTTGTGGACTCTAGTGAGTCCTCTGTGTCTTAAGAATTTTCTGTAATGGATGAAATAAAGGCAGTTAAATATCCACTACCCATGTTCTGTATTGAGTGCTTCTGGGGGGAGCTAGAGATTTTATTACACATTTTTGTAGAAACCTAGATATGAGCCAAACCTAAAACTTCATTTGGGAGATTTGCTTGCAGTTTCCAGTTTAGAGGCAAGAACAAAAGAAATAAAATAAACACTTTAAGGTTGGACCATAAGCTCAAACCAGGTCTGTGAGCCAGAGTCTGAAGGATGATGGGGGAAGGGGATTGAGGAAGGAAGGCTTGGGCCACAGATCATACCTGTTGGAAGTCGGGTGAGTCACTTAAACCTTAACTTCCTCATCTATAGAATGAGGGAATTGAACTACATGACTTCTAAGATTCTTCCCAGATTTAAACCTATGATCCAGTGATGTGAAGGGGGAAAACTCACTAGCTATTGGAGAAATTAGAGAGAAATTTTGCTGATGAGGAGGAAAATAGGGATTCTGTGAGGTATAGATAAAGAAGGAATGAATTCTAGACAGGAGGAATAGCTTGTGGAAATGCACAGAGGTGGGAGACAGAATGTCAACCAGTCGTCCAGTCTGAGGGTAGCTTGATGGTACAGTGGATAGAATGGTGGGTCTGAAGTTAGGAAGACTTATCTTCCTGAGTTCAGATCTGATCTCAGAAGTTGTGTGACCCTGGGCGACTTAATCCTCCTTGCCTAAGTTTCCTCATCTGTCAAATGTGCTGAATGAGGAAATGTCAAACCATCACAATATCTTTGCCAAGGAAACCCCAAATAGTCACAAAGAGTCGGACACTACTGAAAGGACTGCATAACAACAACAGAGTGTTTGAAGGCTGGAGGAGACTTGAGCATGTAAGGCAGTGGGGAAGGAGGCAGTAGATATGGAGGAATTGGAGAAAAGAAAGAGAAAACAGGAATGAAATTGATAAGGCAAATTTCTGGAAGATATTAGAAAGAACAGAGATCAATGGCACTAAGGAAGCAATAGGCTTGGTAAGAAGAAGAGCCACTTCTTTCTCAGAGACTGAAACTACAGAGGACAGGAAGAGGTGGAGATGTAAAGGAGTCCTGAGGTATGGAGCAGGACTTAGGACAGGAGACCTCAGTTTTCTCAGTAATATTGAAGAGAAGATCTGTTCAGAATGGGAAACACAGATATCTCATGAAAAGGAAAATCTTTACTTTCAAAAGACACTTTAGATTATATCTACAATTAATTCCTTCATTAAGATTAGGATTCCTAGGGGCGGTTAGGTGGCACAGTGAATAGAGCATGGGCCCTGGAGTCAGGAGGACCTGAGTTCAAATCTGGCCTCAGAAATTTGACACAATTACTAGCCACGTGATCTTGGGCAAGTCACTTAACCCCAATTGCTCTCCAAAAAAGAAAAAAAAAGACTAGGGTCCCTAAAAAGGTACTGTAAAATAATAAGTTGTAGTTCTATCTTAGTTCTATAGACCATTCCTCTTGCCTGGAATGTCCTTCCTCCTTAACTCTCTCTCTCTGAGAATCCCTAATTCTCTCCAAAGTTCAGCTAAAGTTTTATCTTCTACTTGAATACTCTGCTGGTTTCCCAAGAAATCCATAGCCACAAAAATAGATAGCATTTATATAGCATTTTATGTGCCAGACACTGTGCTAAGTGCTTTACAATTATTATCTCATTTGATACTGACAACAGTCCTGGGAGGTAAGTGCTATCATTATCTCAATTTAATAGATAAGGAAACTGAGGCAAACAGCAGTTAAGTGACTTGCTCAGGGTCACACAGCTAGTTAGTATCTGAGATGGGATTTGAACTCAGGTTTTCCAGACTCCAGGCTTGGAACTCTATACACTGCCCCACCTTTTAGTATTTCTGCACCTTAAATTGCCTCGTATTTCTTTTATATCTGTCTAGTACTTATGTATGTTTGTGTTGTCTTCCTTGATAGAATGTCAGGTCTTTGAAGTGAGGGACTGGTTTATTTTTGTTTTTTCATCATATAGCCTGGTATACAGTATCAGGTATTATTAAATATCTACAGAGTAGGTCTTTAATAAATACTTACTGATTGATTGGGGTTTATTAGCATTTATATCTCTCTCTGAGTTAGGCTATCAGTCACTTTAAGCCTTTGCTTTCTTTTTAATTAAGTTCAACCTGTGTCAATAACTGTCCTGAACTCATGAATGTTACCTCCCTGAAAGTGTCCCTTTTCTTTTTTCCTAGTCCTGTTTCTGTTTTGTTTGTTCTGATCATAAGTTCATTGCCATGCCATAATTGTGATTGATTGACTTTCAATCTCAACTCTGGAAACAATGAAAAAAATTGTTTCTATGCGTTCTCGTTCATTAAAATAAAACAAGCACGTGATGGTACTTCTCAGTTTTTGAATTGTTCAGAACAAAATTTAACAAATGCTTCCTTGTGAAGTTTAATTCCCCCCTCCTTTACAGGTCACACATTTTCCCCTTGGGGAATAAATTAAGTTGAACCATCTTTCATATTTGTAGAGCAAAGACACAAAATCCCTCTCTTCTCAGAAGGTTGAGGAAGTTACCTGAAAAGGTCATATTGAGAGGTGACTCAAATGGATGCATTGTTGAATAAGAACATAAAAAGCAAAGATGAGTTTCTGGAGTACAGTATCCCTGGGGCATTGTGACCTTACTGACTTACTGCTCACTCACTGCTGAACATTTCAGTCACAAGGAAAGCAAATGTAGCCACCAGAAAAATTGTTGTCATCACCCAGGATTTTTTAAAGACATTTACCAGAAGAGTCAGGTACTGTAAGCATCAGTCAATTTGTGATATTATTAATAAGGATACCATTAATAATCTCTTGCTGTAGGAGTGCTATTCCAGATGAAGTATCATGCTTAGATGTACAGTTAAATCATTTCAGCTTTCTACTGAGTTTTGTTTGTTGAAAAAAAAATTGCTGAGCTACTTTACTTCTGAGTGAGTAGGCATATTTAATGAATAGAACATGGGAGAAAGTGTCACGAGACCTAGATTATGGATTTGCAAATGCAACTGCCAACCAAGAAACCTTAAGGAGGTGGCTTGTCCTTTTTGATGGCTAATGCTCTTCTACCTTCAAAATAGTAAGAATGATAATTTCTCTGTGGCTCCTCATCTCTCAATGCGATCATAGAGAGATGTAGAGAGAATTGGAAGGGACTTTAGAGGATACCAAGTCCAACCCTTTATTTTTATAGATAAGGAAACTGAGGCTCAGAGCAGAAAAATGGCTTCACTAATGTTACACAGGTAGTAAGTTTCAGGACTAAGATTCAAACTCAGTTTCTTTGACTTGAATTGTAGTGCTCTTTCCAAAACTTGGGAATTTTGGCTTTCTTGTGCTACTTAAAGGAGTGTTCCTCAAAGACATATTAAAGTCATAATAATCGCTATCTATCTAGGAGTATTAGACATGATTGAAGAAATAACCTCAGGAACATTGTGGCAGAACTTCTCTAAAGACCCCATTGTCTTCCTCCCTTGAAAAAGATTGTTGCCACACAGGAATGCGTTTTTTCCCCTTCAGTAATCTTCTAGCCAAACACCTCTGCTACTTGTCCAGTTTTGACCATCATTGCCATGGTTGTTACCCATTTCCTGGAATTAAGTGGGGAGAGTTGTCAGGAACCTGTTGCAATGGGAGCAGGCAGGACTGGGTGAGGGGAGGAAGGACTGTCCCTCTCTCAGATTTATCAGACATGAGGAACACTGTTTTCTGTACCAACTCCCTCCTTTAACTGCATTTGCCCTGAACTCAAGACTTCCTCAATGCTTGGGACTTAAATAAGAGTATTTTTTCTTTCTGACTATTGTTTTTGGAGAAACTTTCTGCCCCCAAGGGCTAGAGTTTATTTCTTTGATTTTTTTTTTTTCATCGTTTCTGGTTTTTACCTTTCTTGGGGGGTTTAGAAGCTCTGTATATTTCTATGAGATTAAAGAGGAGCTGAATCATTCATTTTCTCCATCTCATTTTCCTCTTTCTCACTTTGCCTAAGGAGTTTTGGAAGTTCCAGTTATTCTTGTGTTTGTCCTTCATTTTCAAGGAGAACCATGGCATCAGGGAAATGATGACATGACTTGGATTTGAGTGAGGAAGGGCTGTGTAAGGTCACCAGCCTCACTCCAGAGCCATTTGGATCCAGTGACCAGATATTCATCTGAGTGACGAGATGATCCAGGATACAATGGGAGACCCTGGTCCTTTTAGGCTAAGGCCTTTTCACACACTCACTTAGAGTGAGGTAATCCCATTCAATGAATAGGCTTCTTTAAGAAGTGAGTCAAGGGATGGCATCTTTAATTAGAAAAAAAGAAATCAAGCTGGGAAGGGAAGACCCTCAGGGTTGCTGTTCCAAACACTCATTTCCTATTTCTGATTAACATTAATTTCCACCATCTCCCTTTTGTTCATCTGTCCTTTCTGCTTAATGTCATGTGTTACCTTTAGAAGCTATTGTGGCAAATGAAAGTTGAAATGACTGAGGAAACAAAGGTTCTCACTGCTGAGCATTTTGATTTATTAAGCAATACATGCCAATTGCTTAACAAACCAAGATCAGGCCCCTTATCCTTGGCACTAGACCCCGGTTTAGGGGGAGACAGATTTTAATACATTAAAAACAATTAATCAAATAGGACCAAATAATTAAAAGAAAATAATTAACCAGGAAACAAAATTAGGTAATTTGATTTCTAGTTGGAGGAAAGATTAGAGGATTTCCAAGTTGGGAGGGACCGAGTGAACAGACACAATTATCTGAAATCAGAAAAAAGGTATTCTGCTACCCCCCAAGTGTCTGTATTCAGATTGACCAGTACAGGACCAGTTTTCAGATAAGATACATGCATTGTTTGAGATGTATAATTGTGAGAAAACTCCTTGAATCAATCTTCTGCTCTGACTGGGTTTCCAGTTAGCATAACGTGGGTCCTTAGTTAAGGATCTTTAAGCAGCAGATAGAGGTGGTCCAGCTTCCCAGTCAAGCAGGGATAGGTTCAAACAATGCAACAAAGTTTTCTCATAATTCCCACAACTGAAAAATTTTCTCAAAGGACAGAAATTGGACTAGATCCATAACTGAATAGAAAAGGAACTGAGCAAGCTCCAGAATTGAATCACACGATTCAGTGTGGTTCACTCAATTCCCACCACCACTTGCTGTTCTTACCACCTCAATTTTCTCACTATAAAGCCAAATTCATCATGCAAAGTCAATATCTAATTGAGTTGCTTTCTCCGTTTTGATGAACAATAATTTGCAAACTTTCTAAAATTAAAATTTCCACAAAGCAATTTATACATATTAGACATGTTTAATAAATATACATTCCTGTTTTTGAAAAAAAAATTTGGATGAACTTGTCGTTAAATATAATTTACCAAGATGTGCTTTGGCCAAAGTCCAAAGACTCAATATAACTCTTTAACTATTGAGTAGTATAATGGAAAGAACCAGCAAGCAACAAGCATTAATTAAATACCAATCATGTTCCATACATGCGCTAAGTGGGGATACAAGGGAGGGTAAAAACAATCCCTCTTCTCAAGGAGCTCACATTATGAGAGAGACAATACACTGACAGCAATATAAAAACAAGATATAGACCAGTAAAGTGGTGATTTCATAGAGAAGGCACTGGCATAAAGAGAGATCAATTTGGACCTACAGGTCCTACATTCAAAATCTGGTTCAATGACATACTGTCTTTGGGCAAATCTCTTAACCTTCCTGGCCTCAGTTTCCTTATCTGCAAAATGAGGTGGTTGGACTAATATGGGCTTTGAGATAATTAGATCAATGATCCTATACTGAGGCTCCTTTTAGTCTTATATCTATGATAGTGTGATCCTAAAAATGTAAGTACAATATATAAGAATATAACTAGGAAAATAAGGTATGATGTTTGCATTCTCCAGGAGGAAGGCTTTCTATGTATATTAAAGGGATATCTATGCTGACTTTATTGTTTTCCCTACTCCTCTACCCCAGGTATCTGCTCTTGTTAGTCAGTCAACAAACATTTATTAACCACCCTGTATGCCCTCTATTGACTACTCACTAATGCTTTTGTCAGGGTGAAAGGACAGCCATGGACTCCTATAGTTGTGTCTCCCTGTTGGTAATGATTGGTCACTCCCTAAAGGACTTTTGGTGGTTTATAAGCTTTATTTAGCATAGAGGTCAATAAGTTTCTATTTCATGGGTGGAGTAAGAGATTTCAGCATTTTCTCTGACTAAATGACCTTGGAATTTAGTACTACTGTGATTCTGGCATATCTTAGTAAATTACTCACTATGTGATCTAAAATATGGCAACAAGAACACTCATAGCATATGCCTAGTTTTCAATTAGTAATTATCTTTTTATATACATAAACTTCAACATGTGGGTTTGAGACTGAGAATATGGAAACCCCCTAGGAGTCAGTGGTGGGAGTTGAGGTGCTGCTAGAAATGGATTAGCTCTCTACAAATTGGTCTAACTTCTGTGATCTGTGGGGTGTATAAGGAACTGTGTACTATTTCAAGCATTCTTACAAAGAAAAACCATTGTTAAAACTTCACTAAGCCATTTTCCTTGTGCATATTTCGAACATATAAAGCACCCAGAGAAGTGCTGGAACCAGCCCGAACCAGCCAGTGACAGCTGATTTTTACATTTTCAGCATGAACATTTATACCTGGGAAATTGACACACACTACAAATCAGGGCTTAATTTATTATTTTATTGATTGTGTATACTTAAGAAAGTGTAGTAGAAAATGTTATAAATGCAGATTGAAATGAAAAGTGTGTCATGTATATATTTCTTTCCCTTGAAGAGTTAGTTGTTAAATATTTGCCAGTACAGTACTGGAAGCATTAGACTCTGGAGCATAATTATTGCTCTTGTGACAATTTATAGGATCATGGATCTAGACTGGGAAAGAAGCTCAGAGGCCATACCTCACACAGGTAGCAAAACTTTTCAACCCAAGTCCTCTGACACTGCTTAGAAAGAGCCTACCATACCCACTCAGGCTTAAACTATAGTTTGTGTGTGCATGTGTGTGAAAAGATCAGGAAGTAAGTAGAAGAGGCTTTCTTTCTACCTTCTGTGCCTTACTTCTTGGGTGTTCAGTGTCGTACTCCGCAGAACAGAGAGGTAGGTAAATTTATTAGAGCAAGTCATCTTGTGTTCTGAGAAAATTCCAAAGCAGTTTGCAAACTAGAACCATAACAGCCATTGAAAGGCACATGCAACCTCATAATATAATTTGTGAAAGGAAATAAAAATAGATTCTTGTTTTTTTTTTTCCTAACAATGGCACTCATTCTCCAAACTGGGCACATAAGGTACTGCATTGTGTGTTTATTTTTATTTGAAAGAGAAATTAGAACTTTTAACTTTAATGCAAATGCCAAGATGCTACACAAAACATCCACAAGTACTTTTTTTTAAAAAAATTTTTTGCCTTTTTTTGGGGGGGGCAATTGTGGTTAAGTGACTTGCCCAAGGTCACACAGCTAGTTTTTGTGTTGAGTGAGGCCAAATTTGAACTCAGGTCCTCCTAACTCCAGGGCTGGTCTCTACTCACTGTGCCACCTAGCCTCCCCCACAGGTACTTTTTTTTTTTTTTATCACTTTTTGAAGTGTTCACAAACATATCCAACATTCAACAGAAAAATGGTACATCTTTCAAATCTGCATACAATGAAAAAAATATATATTTATACACATATGTACACACACAAAGTTTAAGTAGTAGACAACAGGCAAGTTGACAGTTTTATAATCTACAAGTGAGGAATTATTTAAAAATAATCAGAATTTAATCAGCTTCAGTCATTTTCATAACCAAGTGTTATTCTGATTAGTAAGACTTGCTACTAATCAGACTTCAGGTGTGTAATATACCAATTTATGGTACTGTTCCCAGATTGGTTGTTCTTCCCAATTACTAATGTAGAAAATTGTGGTGCAAGTAGGGGCAAGCATTTGTAAAAAACAGCTTGTTGCATGAATGACTGTGTTGCAATTCCTTCCCAAGCAATGGACTTTCAAGTCATGAAGTTGTCACCAGGACTATTTGCTTATTATGTGTCCAAGAAGATGCCTATATCCACAGAAGAGCTAAAAATTAAATTTAGTGTTTAATTAGTACTGCTTTTGTCTAGGGGTAAAGATTTATCCACTTGAGATTTAATGTCTTTAAAAAATGACCACAAAAAACAAGCTCACTAAATTTATTTTTTAAAATCATACAAAACATTTCTTACAAAAGAACGTTACACTCTGTACACTTCTCTGAATGGATACTAGGGACACGTACTATTGATACTTTCTCCCCTGTCCCACCTCCTGCAAAAAAAAATACAATGACCGCAAAGCTAGGTGTTCACAGTAATTACAAGAGGGGAAAAGTTATTATTATTATTATTACTACTTTTTACCAACAACGAACAAAAATAAAATTCACTCTTTCTGCTACTGTTCCAAAATTTCAGTGTTAGCTTTGTTCACACTTCCTCTCCCCACCCATCCACATTTTGTAAAGAACTAAAACATTACTTCTGGTGAACAGCAAAGATTTCACTATACCTCAAATATAGAATAGCTATGAAACAGAGGAATGTTGTCTTTTTTAAACAGAAGCAGATAAAAAAAAAAAGATGCAAGACTCCTTCAATTCTTCACTAGTCTTAGAAAAGCTTTCCAGAATAATACTTCACACTATAAAAAGAAAAAAAAACTTGCATCAGAATCCTTCAGCATCTGCATACTCCTTCATACTGTTTTACAGTAAATACTATGCATAGAAATTCCTTTTTTGATATTCATTTATTTATTTTAGTTTTCAACATTCATTTCCACAAGAATTTGAGTTCCAAATTTTCTCCCTGTCTCTCCTCTATGCCCCACCCCAAGATGGCAAACATACTGATTACCCCATTCACCCAGTCTTCCCTCTCCTCTATGCCCCTATTCCCCCCTTATCCCATTTCCCCTTACTTTCTTGTAGGGCAAGATGGATTTCTGTACCCCATTGCCTGTATATCTTATTTCCTGGTTGCATGTAGAAATAATTTTTTAACATTTGTTTTTAAAACTTTGAGCTCTAGATTCTCTCCCTTCTTCCCTCCTCACCCACTTCCATTGAGAAAACAAGCAATTCAATATAGGTGATACATGTGTAGTTACGCAAAACATTTCCATAGTAGTCATATTGTGAAAGACTAACTATATTTCCCTCCATCCTATCCCGTCTCTGTTTATTCTATTTTCTTCTTTGACCCTGTCCCTTTTCAAAAGTGTTTGCTTCTAACTGCCCCCTTCTCCAAGCTGCCCCTCCCCTCCCCCCCTACTTTCTATTCATAGAAATTCTATAGCTGGTCCTATGTTCCTGTAATGGTAATAATTCAATCCTTAGATCCTTCCAAAGGCTCACCAATTTTGATTGATGCTCCATATTGATAATGTATTTGTCTGATTCACTGATCACCTTTGCCAATAATAGATCCAGCCAAATATTTGGGAATAGTGACTTGTGTTGTAATAATAGGTCTACCAAAATCACTGTATGAGCCATGGAATAATCTTATCCAGAACCACCTCTAAACTCATGGCACTCAATCTGTGGTTCATAAGCCATCTGCCATTTAGAAAGGTCTCCATGTATCTATTGCAGAGTCCTGAGTCTCACTGGCACTAAAATCAACCATGCCATCATAATGGTCACTGGGTCCTCCTCTTCTGTCATAAGTCATAAGATCTTCTCCTCTAGATGGTGATGGTGAAGGAAGAGGAAGATTTCGAATACTGCAGACAAGTCCTCTGTGAGGGCTCATGGCATCATAATCTCTTCTAGATGGGGGCAAAGAATTCCCACCATGACCTGGGGGCATCTATCAGTCTCCTCTATCTCATATGGGAAATCCTACAGGGTGTCTTTATCGATGATCAAACATCATTGTGAAACCACAGTTGTCATAGGTTTCATCATAGAAATTGGGATCATAGGGTTGTGCTCATCCTTTGATGGGAGACTCAAATAAAAGATCCAGTATGATCTTTATGCACTTCACACCCCTATCAGGTTTTCTATCAATGAGAACAACATTTTTCATGGAATGAGGATAGCATTCCTGGAAAAGCTTGATAGTTATTTGAGTATTATCTCAGAGTTCTATGATTTTAGCATCTTTGACCCCAATAATTCCTCCTGCCAGACTCTGGTGTATAGATGGTCTTAACTAGTAGTCAAAGTCACTTCCTTTTATAGTGTTGGTAATTTAAGCATTCCATAGTATCAGATTTGATCAGAAGCTGGCTGGTTGCAGTGGGTTGATGGCAACTGCAGGCCCTCTTCCAAGGTCGGAATGATTTTCTTCAGAATTTCTCCCATTGTTTCAATATCTGCACTGATACTTAATATGTACTCAGGGCCACTGTGTATGGGACTGAAACCCTGGCATTGTAGTGCGTACAAAGTACTTTGATATTTTTGCCTCCTTTTCCAATCGTTTCTCCAGACTTATTGCTTAGAAGCAAATTGACATAGTTCATTTATCTTATCAGTGTTTCTAGATCTTTTAAAGGCCTTCTCATCCTCCATATCTTCAGCAGAGTGGTTACCAAATTTACCATTGATTTCAGTATTGGGGAAGATTTCTTCTGGCTACTCAATCTCCATTTTCTCAGATTAAGTGGGGAGACAATCACATGAGATCAGCTTCTCTTCTATAAGGCCTCTGCCCCAGTCAGTTTGAGCTAGACAGAGAGTGAGCCAGGTCCCCCACTCCTCTCCTTCACTGCATTTCTCACTCTTCTTCTCACAAAGAGTTTCTTTATTGATTTGAAGCAACTGAGGAATATTTGGTAAAGTGTGGTTACCTCAGCTGGTATTTGGCCAGTTAAAGAAGAATCAGTGTGCCTGTTCTTACAAAAATTGACAAGAAACCTGGAACAGGGAGGCTTATTTCAGAATGGTATAGGACAGGGGTCTGAGGCCACATGTGTCCTTCTAGGGGGTGGCCTTTTGAATGCGTCTAAATTTTGCAGAACAAATCCTTTAATTAAGGGAATTTGTTCTGTGAAGTTTGGATTCAGTCAAAGAGCTGCATGTGAGGACCTAGAGAGCCACGTGTGACCTTGAGGTCACAGGATGCCCACTCTTAGTATAAGACCTTTCATTTCTGAACCCCAGGCATTTTATGTAGCCAAATTATTTCTCTCTTGAAACACCTCCTTTGGGAGCAGCAATCCGCCCCCCCCCCCCCACACACCTTTTTTATAACAGATGGATAAATTAAATTAGATTGAGAGACTTACACAAAGTTACAAAACAAGGTAAAAACCAGTTCATTAGCACCTTATTTTTCCTTCTAGCCCACAGTGCTTTCTTCATTTTTTTTCTATTAAAGTCATTCTTATTAAGTCGACGAAACACTAGTTGGAAATAAAATCTGGGGCTCTTTTCACTTACTTGGTTGTCGTCATTGTGGATACATCCTTTTAGCTCTGCTTACTTCATTCCACATCACTTCAAGATTTTCCCAAGTTTCTTTAAATTCCTCATACTTGTCATTTTTTACTGGATGATAACATTTCATAACATTCAGATGCCACAAATATAAATGAAAAGGTTGCGAAAAGGAAACAACTCTGAGTAATTGAATAACCAAAAGTGGCCTCAGAGCAGAGAATTAGAAACATATTTCTCTCCTCTCATCAAGGATGAGGGGAACTACAAGGCCATGATGTTACAGATGTCAAACTCAGTTGCTCCATCAGTTGTCTTTGCTTAATTATCTTTATTTGTTAGAAGGGAGGGTTCAAGTCCAGAGTGGGAGTAGGGTTGTTGGGAAATGACTGTTGTAAAAATTTTTTTAAGAAAAAAAATGTAATGGCATTTCTTTAGGCTATTAATCATCTCCTTGTAATTTAACTTTAAAATTTAACAATTTAATTTATTTGCAATTTAATCAGGTTTGGAAACCATAAATAATTCTAAATATGACTTTTTTTTTTTTTTGGAGAGACTGGGTTTCCCTAATTTCCCAGTCTGGAAGGCCTTTGAATACTCATGGAATCAATCCAATTATGTATGAAATAAGAGTTTAAACCTGTTCCATTTCCTACCTGAGTGACTTCATCCCACCTAAGGCAGTGAACTCCTTCCCCCCCTCCCTTTCCCATCTCCCACATAGCAGAGACTACAAGTGTGCATACTTATTGCAAAGATCATCTCTTGGGGCCTCTTCAAGATATGTGGTTATGCAAAGAAAAGGGGTACAAAACAGTATGAAATGCCTTGTAGAAGAGGTCTTCAGGCTAATCATTTAATTATCACTATTTCAAAAAAGCACACTCCTCCCTCCCTCCCCCCAGCTGTACTTGTGCCATGGATAACATTGTATTTTAGAGAGGATTTCAGACCCTCACATGTGAAATGGTCCTAGAATCATAGAACCAGAACTGGAAGGGACCTCAAAGGCCATCTAGTCTAACCCTCCCATTTTACAGAGGAGGAAATTGAAGTCTAGGAAGATTCATTGATCTGCTCAGAGTCACGTAGGTGGTGCCAGAGGCAGAATCTGAACCTAGGCTTTCATTTGGTGAAAAATTCATAAAGCAGCATCTCAGGATAATGACCTTCTAGCTATCGTAAATCCTTTTTGCATGTCTGGATTAAAGAATGGGAAAAAAGACAACAGAAACTATTAAAATTTTGGTCAAAAGGACTGGACAAGGAATGAAATAAACTTCTATCCTTTAATTTTTTTATTCTGCTCTAATTGTATTTAGAGTGCATACTCACAAAATACTGAAAAACCTTAAACCAAATTAGCCAAAATCAGAAAAAAATGACAAAAAAATATTTTGTTCTTCATATACAGAGAGAACACTCTTAACCAGAAGTTTGCTGATAAATGTTTACAACCATCTTCCAAGTACGCACATGTGCATACCTACACACTTATACACACATGTACAAATGCACATACATATACATATGTACATACGTGTATATGAATGACACACTTTTAAATTTAATCTGCTATTATTTTTTTTCTGTCAATTTAAGTGTAGACAATCAACAGAACAATTAATTAAGCCCTAATTTGTAGCTTTTGATGAGTGCTCACATTAAAAATGTAACACTTGACCCTCACAGATATGATTATCTTACATATACTCCTATGAACACATCATCAGTTGGTCAGGAGTTTTAGGAGAAGGGGTGTGTGTGTGTGTGCATGTGTGTGTGTGTGTGTGTGTGTGTGTGTGCATGACAAACAGACAGACAGAAAAATAGAGCATGTTTTTCAGGTCATAATAAATACCTGGGGTTATTGATGAACAGAGAACTTAGAATGAAAGAATGTTTATGGAGTTCCTTTTACACTTTGAAAACTGCAATGGCAAGTTTATTCAATAAAACTCATTACCTAAAGAGAATAACTGTATTTAGGGAATGAATCAAGAGGAGTGGTATTTCTTGGTCATTATAAATAAATGCCTGAGACCATTTATATCTTGAGTCGCCCAAGAAGTAAAATTATTTTAAATTCAAATAATTTTTTAAAAAAAAATATAAATAAATCTCAAAGCCTAGAATGAAGATATTTATGAATTGTTTGCCCATGAAAATTGAAGGAAACATTCCCAAAATAACCAACCCAGATGTCTGATACCTTAAGGTAGTAGCTTGTTTAATAGCCAAGTACAGAGTGTCTGGGATAAATACCTACTGAAAGAGCTAGGATAATCTCAAGTGAGATATGATGAGAACTAGAGCAAAGGTCCTCAATTTTTTTGGTCTTGGGATCAAATTATCCTCTCAAAAATTATTGTTGATAGTGGTGGTTCTGGTGTGGTATATCATTTTAGACTCTCCATGACCCCATTTGGGGTTTCCTTGGCAAAGATACTGAAGCAATTTGCCATTTCCTTCTGTAGTTCATTTAACAGATGAGGAAACTGAAGCAAATGGAGTTAAGTGACTTGCTCAGGGTCACATAGCTAGTAAGTGTCTGAGGTTGAATTTGAACTCAGGCTATCCTGAAGCCAGGCCTGGTACTCCATCCACTATGCCACTTAGCTGCCCTAAAAAAGAATACCGAGAGCCCCCAAAGACTTATGTTTATATGGATTATGTTTATTGATACTTACCATATTAGAAATTGAAATGATTATTATAAGAGTAGTTTTGACCTCAGATCCCCTGAAAGGGTCTCAGGGACCCTCAGGGGTCCTCAGATCATGTCTTGAGAACCACTAAAGTAAACTCTTTAGGAAGGCAAAGAGTTGTAGGAAGTAATTTTTATACCTAGAGCAATGGCAAAGGTAAAACAAAACAAACAACAGCAGAATAAAAACTTAGACCCAGGACAAACATCAGGATGTTAGTATTCCTTACCAGGAGAATATTATCTCATGGATAGATACAGAAACTCCTACATACTTTGAGGCCATTCCTCTGACCACTGAAGCTGGGGGGAAAGTCTGGGTTTTGTGAGGTATTTGGGGGACTGTTATGAGAATGGGAATTTAAGATCTTCCCTGCCCCTAGGTCCTTTGATAGGCTCAAATACACCTGGAGCCTGTGGCAGGAGGTTTGGTTTTCAGGAATGCCCACACCTTGGTGCTCTGTGATTGGGCAGCGGGTCAAGAGGGTTGTGACATTCTCTGAGCCGGTAGAAGGCTATATAAACCCTGATGTGAGGCTTTGTTTTGGGCCTTACTTTGAGAAGTGTTGTGTGATTTGACCAGACAAGACTCTGGGCAGCCGTTGAGTCCCCTGGCTTTGAAAAACTAGATGTTGTTGCTTCACTCTCTGGTAACTGTGGCTAGGTATGGATGTAATGGTCAGACAGTTTGGAAGTCTATCTGCTAATTTGTTTCTCTGTCTGCTTGTAACTTCTGTCTGTATATTCTGAAGTTCGGGGTGCTGACTTTTTCCCCTGAACTAGGTAAATGATATGTTTGATTGATTAAAGCAAGATTGTTAACCCATTTTGAGTTGCTTTCCTCTAGAAAAGCAAATCTAAGAACCTGTGTTGGCAGCTACCCTGAGGATGCTGGGGTGCTTGCTGCTACAGGACCAATTAACTTGGGGAAAGGAAGACTGCCATGAGATTTCTTTTTATTGGACTTTTTTTCTTTCTAACCAGGTGCTGTTATGTTTATTCAAATGGTCAAGACTAGAGTCTTTGGCCTAGTGCATAGAGTTTTGTACTTGGGATCAAGAAGACCCGAGTTTAAATCTTGTCTCAGACACTTACTGACTGTGTGACCCTTAGAAAGTCATTTAACTTCTCTTGGCCCCACTTTTCTCATCTGTAAAATGGTGATGATGATAGCACCCACCTCATACAGTTGTGAGGATCAAATGGGATAACATAGGTAGATGCTTAGGAAAGCTTGTATAGAGTGCTGGTCCTGGAGTCAGAAAGACTCACCTTGCTGAGTTCAGATCTGTCCTCAGATACTTACTAGCTCTGTGACCTTGGGCAAGTCACATCACCCTGTTTGCCTCAGTTCTTCATCTATAAAATGAGATGGAGTATCTGTGTAGCTGTGCCAAGAAAACCCCAAAATGGGGTCACGAAGGGTCAGACACAACTGAAATGACTGAACAACAAAAATGCAGGTGCTTGGCAAGCCTTAAAAGTTATATGTGTAAGTAGTAACAACCTTTTAGATTTGCCTGTGTATTTGTATTCTGCCTCACTTGCAATTCTAAGAAGGTATATAATTCAGGCAAATAGGAAGAAAAGTCCACAATTTTGCTAAATAATTATGAAACTTTCATTTTTAAAAATTCATAAATAATTTAGAAGATTTATACAAAGAGCTCCAACTTGATTGAAGTTATTGAATTTGTCTCTCCTAGCTACTTTCCAGTGGCAAGTGAGAGTCAGTTTTTAAAATTATGTTTTTATTCAAACTTTAATAAACACCAAGTAAAATGGGCATTTCCACACGAATAATCAAATATATGAAGAAGAATGTATATAAAACTGCAGATCAGGGGAGAGTCATTTGCAAATTATAATTCTTTCAGAGAGAAAAGTTGATTTCTATCCTGAAAGAAATGCCTTTCTTGTCACTGGATTTCAAATTTACTAATTCAGCAATCCAAGATTGTTTCCATTGTTTCCAGCAACCCTCACAAATTGAGACCATGTTCCAATACAAATACATATAAAGAGAGTGGGCATGATGAGTATAGATAAATATATTCTCTGTGTGGGTGATGCCTTCAGTCTCATTTGTGGATAGTTAACAGGCAATGTGAAACAGAAACATGACCAACGAGGCTTAGAAAGAAATGTCACTTGAACCAGATCTCCAGAAATTAGCAGCTCTGGTTATTTGAATCCATAAATCTGTAGAAAAATTTGGGTGTTTCCCCACATTATGACTTGCTTTTCCCATAAACATTTATAAATGCTTATACGACTTTTATTATTTAACTTGGAAAACGAGTTCTTAAAAAAGGGTATTCCCACTTGTACAAACTCATAGCCTTCAGATGATTTTTCATTGGAAAGTTGATTTCATTGTGTAATCCATATTTGGTTGTTTCCTCTTTGCTTAGGTCAGGTTTCCTGGATGTTGCAGTTGCCCTCTCTGGGCTTACTGCTATACAGGATAAGCACTGAGACTATGTAATTTTTTTTTTTTCCCTGAGAATGAATTGCACTTCCTTATAATCACGAATCACATCTGCATCCTTAAATTTTGAATCGAATCCAACTGTGGTTAACTTAGTTAAATAACCAACTCTGAACTTTCCAGGGTAAGGGAGGGGTCACTTTTACTACTGAATGTGTCTGTGATCTCCTGTACATTTCAAGAAGAGTATCTCTTGGAATCTAACCATGCTCATTATCAGAAAGACCAAGATATAGGTGTAACTAAGAAGTAGAGAGTATGATTTATTTTAAAATTTCATTTTGATCTATTTGATACTCTGATTTTTTTTTCAAAGATGTAGTATAGCAGAAAGAATGTTTGACTTTGTAACCAGAGGACCTGTGTCTGGATCCCATATCTGGCACCTAACATCTGTCACAGTGAGCAAATTGGTTTACGTCTCTGGACATCATTTCCTCCATCTGTAATAAGAGAAAAGGTTTGGACTAGTATGCTCTAAGGTTTTTTTCCCCCCCAGATTTGAACCAGTAATCCTATAGTATTATGAGATACTATGTATTGGGGTTTTGTAGTTATGAATTTGCTATTTAGTTGAGGTGCAGTGTCCATGGAATTAGTTGCTAAAGAATCATTACAAAGAATTCTCTAATTAAAGGGAAGAGTCATATAAAGAGATTGAGATGGCTTTGAATATTGTATGCTTTTGTGAATTATCTGCCTACAATTTTTTAGAGTCCATATAACCATATAGTTGGGAAAATTCTTTGAGCTTCAGGGACCTTACTCTACTACACACCTGTTATATGACCTTCTGCCAGTCATTTAGCATTGAACCCCATGACAACTGAGTTTGATTTAGGATATAATAATATTCTAGATTTGAAAGATGCTTCAGAAATCTAGTCCAACCCCTCATTTTTATAGGTGAAGAAATTGAGGCACAGAGAGGTTGCCTAAGAAGGGACAGCTGAAAGTCCAATTCATTTTTTCTGACTGCCATTTCAGGGCTCTTTTCAAACCACATTTCGAGACAGTTTTTATTAGCACCTACATGTACGTAGTAAACTGGTATTTGCTTAAGTTAAATTGGAACAGATAGGGGAAAGATAATTTTAAAAGTCAGTTACTATGAGTTTTATTTTTTAAATAATAGTTGAAACAATAAAGGAGAGAAAAATATTTTAATTAATAATTGAATTTAATTACTATTTTAATTAAACACATGCAATCATTTAATCTTTTTATTACACTGTTACACTATTTAGTTATACTATTATAATACATCATGGAAATGCTTCCACAAATTAATTCCATAAATTAAAAATAAAATAACTTTCTAAAATATCACTCAGAAAAAAAAAAGAAGTAAATTGAAAGTTTCCAGCTAAATTGACTTTTAAAATTCTTCGGTCATTCAACAAAAAAACCACAGCATGACCTGCATCCTAATCTGGAAGGTAGATTTCTGCAAGGATGAAATGGCAATTTAGATTGGTCTCAGTTCCTAAATTCCGTAGGTTTCTAATACAAAAAAGTAATGTGCAGACACCGTCAAATCCCTAGAAAATACATTAAGGAGTCTCTCTCTCTCTCTCTCTCTCTCTCTCTCTCTCTCTCTCTCTCTCT
>NW_027187391.1:7292608-7298364 GCF_028583685.1 Petaurus breviceps papuanus
TCTCTCTCTCTCTCTCTCTCTCTCTCTCTCTCTCTCTCTCTCTCTCTCTCTCTCTCCCCCCTCTCTTTCTCTCTACCTCTCTTTCCTTTTCTCTCTCTCTCCTTTCCTCTACCTCTCTTTCCTTTTCCCTCTTTGTTTCTGCTCCCCTCCACCTCCCCTCTACCCCCCCGCCTTCTCTTTCTCTTTGTCTTTCTTCTCTAGATGTAGAGAATGGCATGAGTGAAAGGACAAAGATGGATATCTTTATGAACATGAAACATGATACATGAAAAAGAAAATAAGGAGATAGACCTCACTAAAGCAGGGAATGTGTTGGAAGAGTAGGAATGTCTGAATATGTATAGTGAGGGCAAATTGAAGAGAAGACTGGGAACTAAGGCAGAGTCTTACAGTTGTGCAGAATTGTGAATTACCTCTCCTTTAGACTATACTGGAGAATTATTTTCCTTCTTTGCAATTTTTAAAATTTTTGTTGAAAGTTTTGAGTTCTAAATTCTATCCCTCCTTACCTTTCTTCATTTCCTTCCCCCTTCCTGAGATAGTAAGCAATCAGATATAGATCATACACATGAAATCAAGTAAAACATTTCCATATTAGTAATTTTCTACAAGAAGATTCAAATAAAAGAAAAAAAATAAAAGAAAGAAAGTGAAAAATGGCTTGCCTCAGTCTATATTCAAACAATATCAGTTCTTTCTCTGGAGGAAGATAGTATGCTTCATCTTTAGTCCTTTGGATTATCTTGGATCGCTGTATTGCTGAGAAGAACTAAGTCATTCACAATTCTTCATCATTCAGTATTGCTGTTAATGTGTACAGTGTTCTCTTTGTTCTGTTCACTTTGTTATGCATCAGTTTATGTGAGTCTTTCCATATTTTTCTAAGATCAGCCTGCTTGTCATTTCTTATACTACAATAATATTCCGTTACAATCATATAACACACCTTCTTTAGACATTCCCCAACTGAACGACATCTCTTTGATTTCCAATTCTTACACACAACAAGAACTGCTATAAATATTTTTGTACAAATAGGCCCTTTTCCCCCTTTTTTTTTCCATGCCTTTGGGATCGAGACCTAGCAGTGGTATTGCTGGATTCAGGGATATGCACAATTTTATACCTCTTTGGGCATAGTTCTAAATTGCTCTCCAGAATGGTTGGATCCGTTCACAACTTCACCAACAGTACATTAGTGTTCCAGTTTTCCCACATCCCCTCCAACATTTGCCAGTTTCCTTTTCTATCATATTAACCAATCAGATAATTGTGAAGTGTTATCTCAGAGTTGTTTTAATGTGCATTTCTCTAATCATTAGTGATTTAGAGCATTTTTTTATATGACTATAGTTTTTATTTCTTTGTCTGAAAACTGCCTGTTCATATCCTTTGACCATTTATCAGTTGGGGAATGGCTTGTATTTTTGCAAATTTGACTCAGTTCTCTGTATATTTGAGAAATGAGGCCTTTAACAGAGATATTTGTTGCAAAAGTATTTTCCCCCAGTTTTCTGCTTTTCTTATAATTTTGGTTGCATTGGTTTTATTTGTGCAAAAACTTTTAAATTTTATGTAATCAAAAGTGTCTATTTTACGTTTTGTAATGATCTTTTTTAAAAAATCTTTTTTGGTCCTAAATTCTTCCCTTATCCATAAATCTGGCAGACAAACTATTCCATGTTCTTTTAATTTGCTTATGATATCACCCTTTATGTATAAATTATGTACTCATTTTGTCTTTATCTTGGTTTATGGTGTGAGATGTTGGTCTATATCTATTTTCTGTCATACTGTTTTTTGGTTTCCCCAGTACTTTTTGTCAAATAATGAGTTTTTATTCCAAAAGTTTGGATCTTTGGGTTTATCGTATACTAGATTACTATGGTTATTTACTATAATATAATTTGTAGCTCATCTATTCCTCTAATCCACCACTCTTTTTCTTAGCCAGTACCAGAGTGTTTTGATAATTACCACTTTATAATACAGTTTGAGATCTGGTAGGGCTAGACCACCTTCTTTCACATTTTTTTCATTGATTTTCTTGAGCTTTTGTTCTTCGTGAATTTTGCTATTATATTTTTCTAGGTCTATAAAATAATTTTTTGATAGTTTGATTTGTATGGCACTGAATACATAGATTAATTTAGGTAGAATTGTCATCTTTATTATATTGGCTTGGCCTACCCATGAGCAATTAATATTTTCCCAATTGTTTAGATCTGGCTTTATTTGTGTGAAAAGTGTTTTATAGTTGTATTCATATAGTTCCTGAGTTTGTCTTGGTAGGTAGACTCTCAAGTATTTTATATTTTCTTTTCTTTTCTTTTTGCTTTTGGGAGGTGTAATTGGGGTTAAGTGACTTGCCCAAGGTCACATGCTACTAAGTGTTAAGTTTCTGAGGCCAGATTTTAACTAAGGTCCTCCTGATTCCAGGGCCAGTGCTCTATTTACTGTGCCACCTAGCCACCCCAGTATTTTATATTTTCTACAGTTATTTTAAATAGAATTTCTTTTTCTAGCTCTTGCTGCCAGATTTATTAGCAGTATATAGAAATGCTAATGATTTACATGAGTTTATTTTGTATCCTGTAACTTTGCTAAAGTTGTTAATAATTTCGAGTAGTTTTTTAGTTGATTCTTTAGGATTTTCTAACATTATCTATTTTAATTCCTTTCATTTTTTTCTTCTCTTATTGCTATAGCTAACATTGCCAGTACAATATTAAATAATAGAGATGATAATGGTCATCCTTGCTTCACTCTGATTATATTGGGAAGACTTCTAGTTTATCCCCATTGCACATATTATTTGCTTATTTTTAGATAAATATTACTTACTATTTTAAGGTAAGCTCTATTTATTTCTATGCTCTCTAGTGTTTTTAATAGGAATGGGTGCTGTATTTTGTCAAGGGCTTTTTCTGCATCTATTGAGACAATCATATGGTCTCTGTTTGATGGGATGGTGGAACCTGGACTTCAAAAATCTCTAAGACTATCTCTGAAAGTAATCCGATCCTGCCCCCCCCCTTCTGAGAAAATTTTTCCTTGCTGCAGGCCTGACTCTGTAATTCCCTTACCAGAACAAACAGAAAAGCATCTGGCCCAAGGATTTTTGTTCCTGGCTGGCCCAAGGATTCTTCCTCCCACCAGATCCCAAGTCCATGCCTCTGACAACTCCCTCAAATTTTGGTATACCACTTACACTTTCCTATTCATTGCTCCCAAAGACACCTGGATCCTTAGATTATCTAATTATTATCCCTGGCATCCCTTTCCCAAGTCCTTTATCTAGATAAGCTTTAAATTCACTCCCATTAGAGTGCAAGTTCCCCAAAGGGACTTTGCCTGCTTCTTTTAGCTTTATAATAAACCATCTCTTCACTGAAAGATGTCTTGATTGTGTGAATTCATTACAGGTAACTCTGCCTTGGCATTCTTGGGGTCCCAGCACCCCTCAGCACCCTCAAACCTCTTCATGTTGGTTTGGTTTTTGATATGGTCAATTATGCTGATACTATTCCTATTATTGAACCAGCCCTGCATTCCTGGTATTAATTCCACCTGGTTGTAGTGTATGATACTTGTGATATATTGCTGTAATCTCATTGCTAGCATTTTATTTAAAAATTTTAAATCAATATTCATTTGGGAAATCATTATATAATTTTCTTTCTCTTTTTGTTCTTCCTCGAATAGGTATCAGTATCATATTTATCTCTTAAAAGGAATTTGGTGGGACTCTGCCTATTTTTCCAAATAGTTTACGTAGCATTGGGATTAATTGTTCAAATGTTTGGTAGAATTTGCTTGTGAATCATCTAGTCCTGGGGATTTTTCCTTGGAAGTTCATTGATGGCTTATTCAATTTCTTTTTCTAAGATTGCGTCATTTAAGCATTTTATTTCTTCTTTTGTTAATCTGGATGAGTTATGTTTTTGTAGATATTCATCCACTTTATTTAGACTGTCAAATTTATTTACATGTAATTGGACAAAGTAGCTCCTAAAAATTGTCTTAATTCCCTCTTTATTGGTGCTGAATTTGTCCCTTTCATTTTTTTTTAAAGCAATCGGGGTTAAGTAACTTGCTCAAGGTTACACGGCCAGGTGTTTCTGGGTGGGTGCTAAGTGTCTGAGCCCAGGATTCGATCCCCCGGTCATCCCGACACTGGAGCCGGTGCTCTTACTCGCTGTGCTACTTGGATACCCCTGTCCCTTTCATTTTTGATACTTGTAATTTGGTTTTCTTTCCTTTTTTAAATCAAACTAACAAATGATTTATTTACTTTTTTTTTTTTCATAAAACCAGCTTTTTTTAAAATTAGTTAAACAGTTTTCTTCCTTTCAATTTTATTAATCTCTCCTATTTTCAGGATTTCCCATTTGGTGTTTAGTTGAGGATTTTTAATTTAATCCTTTTCTAATTTTTTTAGCTGCATGCCCAATTTGTTGTTCTGCCTTTTCTCTATTTTATTGATGTACACAATTAGAGAAATAGAAATTTCCCCCTAAGCACTACTTGAGTTGTATCCCATAAATTTTGGTAAATTGTCTCAGTGTTGTCATTTTCTTAATTATCAATTGTTTCTACTATTTGTTCTTTGACTCACTTATTTTTTAGGATTTGATTATTTAATTTCCAATTAGTTTTTAATCCCTCCATTGTCCATTATTGGATATAATTTTTATTGCATTATTATCTGAAAAGGATTAATTTACTATTTAGGCTTTTTTGAATTTGGTCATGAGGTTTTTATGTCCTAATACATGGTCAATTTTTGTATAGGTGCCATGTATTGCTGTGAAAAAGGTACATTTCTTTCTATTCCCATTCAGTTTTCTCCAGAGATCTATCATATCAAACTTTTCCAGAATTTTATTCACCTCCTTTCTTGTTTATTTTTTTTTTATTAGACTTATCTGCTCTGAAAGGAGAAAGTTGAGGTCCCCCACTAGTACAGTTTTATTATCTGTTTCCTCATGTAACTCATTCAACTTTTCTTTCAAAAATTTAGATGCTATGCCATTTGGTGGATATATATTTAGTGTTGCTATGACTTCATTGTCTATGGTCTCTCTCAGTAAGATATAATTTTCTTTCTTATCTCTCTTTTTTTAAAAAAAACAGCATGCTTCAGTCTGTATTTAGACAGTATTAGTTCTTTCTCTGAAGGTAGACAGAAAAAGTTGTATATATAATTTTTGTTGTTGTACAATTTCTTCACTTTATTTTTCTCTCTTTTTTCTAACATGACTAATATGGAAATATGATCTGAATGTCTTCAAGTATATTGATGTACTTGATATAATATTGATTGTCTTCTCAGCAGTTGAGGGTACTGGTAAAAAGATACAGAGAATTCAATTTCCTATCTCTCTTAATTGGATCTATTTTTGCTTTTGGTTTTTCTGTGATCATGATTGCTATCCCTACTTTCTTTGTTTCAGTTGAAGCATAATTTATTCTGCTCCAACCCCTTACCTTTATCCTGTGTGTGTCTCTCTGCTTCAGATGTATTTCTTGTAAACAACATATTGTAGGATTCTGGTTTTTAATCCATTCTGCTGTCCACTCCCATTTTATGGATAAGTTCATTCCATTCATATTTATAGTTATGAGAACTGTGTGTCTCTCTCCATGCTATTTTCTTTTCTTTCTTCCTTTCTTCCTTCCTTCCTTCCTTCCTTCCTTCCTTCCTTCCTTTCTTTCTTTCTTTCTTTCTTTCTTTCTTTCTTTCTTTCTTTCTT
>NW_027187391.1:7298374-7349060 GCF_028583685.1 Petaurus breviceps papuanus
CTTTCTTTCTTTCTTTCTTTCTTTCTTTCTTTCTTTCTTTCTTTCTTATTGGGGTTAAGTAACTTGCCCAAGGTTACATGGCCAGTTATTTTGTGTGGGTGCCAAGTATCTGAGGCCAGAACTGATCCCGGGTCTCCCGATGCTGGGGCTGGCATTCTTACTCACTGCGCCCCCTCCCCTCCCCTACCTCCATGCTATATTCTCCTTGTTTACGCCCCCCCCCCTTATTCCTACCCTTTCCCTCATCACAAGTGTTTTACTTCTGATTATCACCTTCCCCAGTGTACACTCTCTTTTATCAGTCCCCCTCTTCCTCTTCTATCATCTCCATCCCTTTTTACTTCTTTATAGGGTAAATAGATTTTTGTATCCAACCGAGTGTGTATGTTATTTCCTCTTTAAGTCAATTATTATTATTTTTTAAAGCAATTGGGGTTAAGTAACTTGCCCAAGGCTACATGGCCAGTTATTTTGTGTGGGTGTTAAGTATCTGAGGCTGGCGCTCTTATTCACTGTGCCACCTAGCCGCCCCTTGAGTCAATTATGATGAGATTAAGGCTTAACCTTTACCCATCACCCCTTTATCTTCCCCTCCATTAAAATAGCTTGGTCATGCCTCTTTTATGTGGGATAATTTACCCCATTCCATCTCCCCCCTCCTTCTTCCAGTGCAATTTTCTTCCTCACACTTTTAAAAAAATTTTTGGGTGTATCATCCCATCAAAGTCTCTTTATATCCTCACCCTCTGTCGATATATACTCCTAATTTCTCTTACAGTAATAAAGTTCTTAAGAGTTACAAATATTATCTTGCCATATAGAAATAGAAACAGTTTTACCTTGTTGAATTTCTTACATTTTCTCTTTCTTGTTTCTTTTTTTACTTTTTTATGTTTCCCCTGAATCTTCTCTTTGGAGGTCAATTTTTTTTTTTTTATTCAGCTCTGGTCTTTTAATTAGGAATGCTTGGAAGTGCTCTATTTTGTTAAACATCCTTTTTTTTTTTCTCCTGAAAAAATGTTTGATTGCATGGAGGACAGAGTTAAGATTTTGTTGGAGTGATCTAGTTAATGCTGAGAGAATTATTAGCTAATAAAATTTCATGGAAGCTGAGAGAGTGTTAAGTTTTTGTAAACTAATGCATATGTCTGTGGGGTTGTTTAGATGCAAATCCCAGGTTAATTTGAAGAGTTGGATCTTTGGCAGTCTGTGTGTGGCTTTTTCCCATTTTCTTGGCTTCCTTCAAGTCTCAGCTTCTACAGGAAGATTTTTTTCCCAATTCCTCTTAATTCTATTGCCTTCCCTCCATTGGTTATTGTCTATTTATCCCATATATAGCCTTTTTTTTGTATAAAATTATTTACATTATCTCCTCCATTAATCTGAGACCCTTGATAGCATGGACTCTCTTTTGCCTCTTTTTCTGTCTCCAGTGCCTAGTTCATAGTAGATATTTAATAAATGCTAGTTGACTGATGGACTTTTTTTTTTTTGGTCATTTTCTTTTCCATGGGACCCTGTGTATTTCTGCCAGAGGGATGCAAATATCCTTTGAGTCTCTGAGTATGAGAGAGAATCAGGATAGACAGGAGGGGGATAAGTTAGGCAGGTATGTGGAATGGGGCAATGTAAGTTCTATGGGCCATGAAATGTAGTATCTTTGTGGTTAATGGTTTTGGAAACTATTTACAAAGCCATCTGCTCTCGACAGATATGTAGACTGAAGATAAGATTTTGGGACTAGTTCTTTAAACTTCATGATCTACCCTAGTAGTAAAAAATATTTTGAGCAAAGAAGTTTGGTAGTTTTTTGTCTTCTTTTATTTTTAAACTCAAAAGTAATGTTTTAGTGCCTTAGCCAATACACAAGCTATACCCACAGACACTGAGTGAGTTATTCATTTTAGGAGTAGCTGTAACATAACTACATGGAACAAAGCTCTTCAAGATATCTAACCTACCTCATTGCACTGGATAACTCTGCCTTTCCCCTCCCTCCTCCCCCTTGCTGTGAACTAGGCAGCTGGTAGCCACTAAGGCTGTGTTTGGGAGTAAAGAATTTTAATTCCCCTGATTTATTATATAAAGGGTTACTGGCAGCTGTTGCATCTCTTGTAAGAAAGAAGGAATGTTCATTTTCCCAAACCTTCTGGATCTGGGCTAGCCACACTGCCTGAGTGAGGAGCTGGTGCTCTGTGGTTTCCCTACTACATTGTCTTAAACCCCACATAGGCAGGGTATCCCACCTTTTAGCCAGTCATCAACCAAGCAAACAGGCAGGTAGGTGGGCAGGAGGACAAAGCCCTTGCCTTTTTCTGCTTTGATATTAGCCTCTTAGTGTTTCTTTGGTTTGGCTGCATTTCAGTGCCAGCCTGAGGCAGACAGTTCTGTTTATCATCCTGCCCTCTGCCCTAAAGTGACTTAATTCAGCCTAGCTCCTCTTCTCCATGCTTTGCCATTTTATTTGATGCTCTGCTCCCACAGGGACTTTTGCTATTGCCATCTCTACTCTAATCCCCCACTATGCTATGCCATCATTCTTAAAGTTGTATTAATTTGCAACTCTGATTACAATCTAGAGTTTGAACACTTTTCCACATTCTCATGGTTTACAATATGTATTTCTTCTTTTGAAACTTATCTATGCAAATCCTTTGACCAAAATTTTTTTTTTATTAGGAGAATAGCTCACAGGCATATATTTGTATTAGTTCTTTAAACAGTTTGACTGTTAAATTTTTATGTTTGCCTCAAAGATTTTTCCTCATAGCACAGTGTCAGGCACATAATAGACATGTAATAAAAACTTATCAAATGAAATATTTATTTTTGCTTTATTTGGTTATGATTTTATTTATGCAAACTTTTAAAAAATATGAGTCTCATCTGTTTTATCTTCAATTATTTCTTCTCTTTGCTAAAGGGGTAAACATTTTTTCCTCTTCTATAACAGATATATATATATATATATTTTTCTTTCAGTTTAAAATTTTTTCTGTTTAAATAATGATTCTAATTGGAACTTATTATATCATTTGAAATTATATATGGATTTAATATAATTTGTCTCTCTTTCTGAGTTCTCTATGTGTTCTACTGATCTATTTTTACATTTTTATCCAGTACCTGATAACACTGATAATTATTGCTTGATTGTATATTTTGAATAGCATACTTCCTTCTCCAGAAGGAAATGGCAAACCACTCCAGTATCTTTGCCAAGAAAACTCCATAGACAGTATGATCCACATGGCCATGAGGAGTCAGACACAATTGAATGACTGAATAATAACAACAAAAAGATTTTGAAATCTGTCAACATAAGTTTCCCTTCTTTCCCTTCACCCTTATTTCCCCTTGATATTCTTGCCTCTATTTTTTTCTTATATATTTTCATTATTTATTTGTTTCTTCCCTTATCTAAGGTAAGCAGAACTTCCCGCACAGCACAGCAGGCCATCTGTTTGACATTCTCCCTTTCTCCCACCCCACTTTCCCACAACACACATAGGCCAGCTATCTGATGAACATTCTTCAGGACTAATTTAACTGTGAAAGCAGAAGGAGGGTAGTAGTGTACGGTTATTCAAAATAAAATTACAAAATTATTTATTTGTATTTTTTTCATTTTATGAATGACATTTTGTTTCTAACTTTGTGCCTGAGTGTTGCTATTAATTGCACTGCTAGTTTTGCCATGATATAATTTTCTACTATTTTTACAATGCAAAAATTTTCAACAACCTTGCAGGTAGGTGCTATTATTATCTCCATTTTATAGGTGAGGCAACTCAGGCAAATAGTTTAAGTGACTTGCCCAGGGTTCCACAGCTAGTATGTTTTTGGGTCCAGGTTTTGAACTCAGTCTTCTCTTGCACTCTATCCACTGAAAGAATGGAAGAACAAGTGTTGTAATTTTAATAAATGGCAACCAATGTGATCCTTGTACTTGATTTTAATTAAATAGATTTTTATAGACAGACAGATACCCATATATTGACACACACAGAAACATCTATCTGTCACCCAGTAGAATATATACCATCATTGGAAGATAGGGCTAATGTCTATGTTGTGTTCTAAACATCTTCAAGTCTTACTGTACTCAATTATATTTCTGAGGACGATTTAACCTGTGGTGAGTTAGTATAAAATATAAACCATGTGAATCTTTTATGTTGTGGCTAAGAGGAGAACTCTTATCCAAAGTAGGGTTAGAGGTGATCATAAAAAATAAAATAGACAATTTTAATCACATAAAATTGAAAATTTTTTCTAAGAACAAAATTTGTGTAAAAGGGAAAACCAATTGACCTCAGAAAAGAGATGAGTAAATTTGCCTCTCTCTCCTTCTTTTCATTGAAGAGATAAGAGGTCTGTAGGTATAGAATGTTATGTATGTTCTAAGGAACTATTGTGTCATTTGGTTTTCCTTAAATTTTTTTTTCCTTTGTAACAATGGAGCGTTCATGATTGGGGCTGGGTAGGGAAAATATATTTGTAAATGAATTTTGTAAAGGCAAAAAGCATTGATATAATTCAAAACAGAAAGCAAAGATGTAAAGATAGATTTCTACTGTGAATACATATGTGTATGAATGATAATCTCTAAAACTAGAAAAAAATTGGCACATTAATGTATATCTATACATCAACTCTCTAAGTTAATTGGTAAAAAAAAAAACCAAAAACCTTTTTTTTTTTGGTCTTACTTATGACCATTAGAAAATGTAAGCATTCTTTCATTTTCAGAACTGTTATTTGAATTTCACCTTGTATCAATAGGATTTAGTCAGTTAAAAATTGTTGACTAATATGTAAGTCTGTGCAACGTAACTATTGGGGGACACAAAAATGTTTTAGGTCTAATTCTTGCCCTTGCAATGTTTGTAACTTTTTCAAGATTTTTAATGAATTTTTTTCAATGAACAAAAATCTATTTTCTCTCCCTTATCATCTCCCTCTGCCTTATTAATAAAACTTTTGTAACAAATATTGAATGTTAATGCTCAAGCAAAACAAATTCATTAATTGTCTATGTTAAGAAACAGACATGTCTTCTTCTATAGCCTGACTCCATCATCTCTCCATGAGGAAGTGGACAGCACGCTACATCATAGATCCTTTGGAATTGAAGTTGGTCATTATATTGATTAGAGTTAAGTTGTTCAAAGCTGTTTGTCTCTACAATGTTGTTGTTATTGTACAACATTTGGACTCTAATAGGGGAGATGTCATAAAATCCAAATCACTACAATTCACAATAGGTGTTGATAAGTATATGTGGCTGTCTTAAACAAAGCACCAGAAGACTTATTAAGAATGAGAAACAGAAGAAAGTCATCATCTGGGATTTGGGCAGAAAGGGTGATAGAGTGAAGGGAACTTCCATGTGAGCAAATTTTCTGAAGCAAAAGGAGGGGAAATGTTTCTGAGAAATGGGTGAATAGATGGATTTGGCCAGAACCCAGGGCTCATATCAAGGAAGAGAAGGACAAAAAGATGGGAGATGTAGGTTTGGGCCAAATTGTGGAGGGCCTTGAATGCTTAGTCAGAGAATCTGGAATACATGTTCTAGGTTAGAACTTTTTAAACTGTGGGTTGTGATCCCATATGAGGTCAAGAAAAATTTGTTAACAGTAAAATGTTTCTGTACTTGCAGTGACCAAAAATTAATTAAAAATCAAAAGTGCAATGAATCCGAGGTGTTCTGGCAGCACTTAACCATGTTGAATTGTGCAACTACTATAGCCTTGGTTCCAAAAACAAAGCATGTGCACTTTTGGGCCTCAACGAATTTGAGTCCATTGAAAACAGAAAGGAAAAGGAACAAAGTGTATAAAGAGTAGGGGCAAGTGGGTAAGGTCAATGGACATCCAGTGTATGGAACATATTTAGTATTTTCTGCCTTCTACATATCTACATGGGAGGCTGAGAAGCCTGTTTCTGGGCATGTACAATGAAGGGACTCTGCTTTCCGTTTTTGAGCATGTGAAGGTATCCATTGTTCTGTTTCTCTTTCTCTGTTTCTGTTTCTCTTCTATTTTCCTTCTCTGTCTTTATCTCTATCTCTATCTTGCTCTTTTTCTCCTCTTTCTCATTTAAGTGAGGAGGAAGAACCTGAATTGATTCATTGCTGAAAAAGGTCTAACAGGTTACTCCTCAGGGCTGGTATCTCCCTAGGCTGTTGGCTGACTGGCACAGACTCTAGCCATTGGACTGCAGATAGTTTTCTGACCCTTCCAAGCTTACAAGTTTATAGCTTGGTCTGTACTCTCTTTGATTTTTATTCAACTAAGGTCAGGAAAGAGATATACCAGGCACAGAAAAAGCAATAGTGAAATATATTCTCTTCTGTCCCCATGTTATAGGTAGAGAACACATTGAGCTTGCTCCATGGATTGGACCTCCACTGGCCAGTTCCCATCTCCCCCTTTTATAGACATAAAAGAAATTGTGAGAGAAGAATTCAGACTTGGCAACTACTTATAAAGAGGGAGAGAGAAGTCAGAATTTCTCTAAGGATTTCAGGCTTAGGTTATTGGCAGAATGGTGTTGCTATTAATATAAATAGGCAAGGAAGGGGGACAAAGATTGTGAGCTCAGTTTGAACACTTGGAGTCTAAAGGACCAGAAAGACACTCAAGTGAAGATGTACAGCAACCAATTGAGGTTGGAAATGTGAGACTCAAGTATGAGGGCAAAGTCAGAGCCAGAGATCTGGGAATTATCCATCTTGGTAGAAATTAGAGTTAATTAGATTTCTGAGGAAGAGAGCAGAGAGAGATAAGACCTTTTGGGGGGGATGCCAACAACAGACAGAAGACCTTAATTAAATATGTATAAATTTAACCATTAGTACTTGAGAGACAGTGCTGCATAGTGGATAGAAATCAGGTTTCAGAGTGAGGAAGATAGGTTCAAGTATTGTTTGCAATGTGACCTTGGGTAAGTTGCTTAAGGTCTCGGTGTCCCAGGCAATTCACTAAGACTAGATATTAAAGAGCAGATATTAATTTGCATTAGTTGGTGAAGTTCAAGCATTTATTAAGTGCCTACTATTTGCCAGCTATGTGGCACAGTGAATAGAGTGCTGGGCCTGGAGTCAGGAAGACTCATCTTCATGAGTTCAAATCCAGCCTCAGACTCTAACTAGGTGTGATTATGGGCAAGTGGCTGATATCTGTTTACTTCAATTCTTCATTCATAAAATGAGCTGGAGAAGGAAATGACAAATTACTCTAGTACCTTTGCCAAGAAAACCCCAAATGGGGTCATGAGAGGTGGACATAATTTAAGAATAACTGAACAGCAACATGTTTGCAGCACTATTCTGGGCCCTGGGAATACATATGTTTCTCTCTCTCTCTCTCTCTTCTCTTTGTATACACACGAAATACATACAATATACACATAGTTGTATGTTATATATTACATATGTATGCATGTACATTTATTATATATATGAAACAGCAGTAATACCAGTGTGGATTTATACTTCTAAAACACTTTCCTTTTATTTTTTGTTTTACTTTTAAAAATGGATTTGTGATATTTTTTGTTTTTATATCACTTTCATTTTTAAATGTATCCCTCCCCAGAGAGTCATCCCTTTGTAACAGAATAAAAAAGGGAGAGAAATAAGGCAAGAATTAAAACCAACCAACAAACACATCAACAATTCTTACCGAGTATGCAAGTTCCTCACCCATAATCCCACACCCCTGCAAAGAAGGGAAAGAGGTGCATTTTCTCCTTTCTTCACAAAGTGCTTTTCTATTAGTATTTTAACTCAACTGATAATTGCTCATCACAGTTCACTTTGACTTCATGAAATTCAGGGGGCTGATTAGGCAATAATGTCTTGGATGTCTGGTTCAAATTGGCTACACAACTTCTCACTCACTGCACTTTTAGCTGAGGCTGGAACTTCAGTCTGCAATTAGTTATCCTTTGTGAAAGTCAAGGGTTTACAGCGATCCTGAGAAGCAACATGGTGTAGTAAAATGGTACCAAACTTAGAACTGAAAGCCTTGATCTCGAATACCTGTTCTGTGCTTGCTAGCAGTATGATGTTAGGAAAGAATCTTAATTCCCCTGAGTCTCAGTTTCCCCTTCAGTAAAATAGAAATCATAACACTTGTACTCTCTGTCTCACAGGGTTATGAGCAACAAAAGAGATAATATATGTGAAAAAGCACTTTGTTACTTGAAAATTCTTTGTATAGTGAGCACCAGAGCCAGAATACATTTCCCCCTACCCAAGGTTCTAGGGAAACCCTTGAGGGATTGGGGTGGTTTTCTCTACTGCTATTAGTTTAAGCCCCCATTCTGGCATTTACCCAAGTGGAAACTGCCAGTGGCTAGCACCCCAGTTCCATCTAATCTACTTAACATCATTTAGCTTTTACAAAGGGATGTACACTTTCAAGTTATAGCAAGAGCAGAAGTACAAATATTTTCTGATTACACCTCAGAGGTCACATTCTTCCCTATACCACCTCAATCTCCAGAAAAATTGGTTTTAATTTAATGAGGTTTCTACATAGCATTGGTCCCATGAAGGTTACATCCAAATAGGGCATTGCTGCTGGACAAATCTTTGTAAAATCTACTCATGGGTCAGATCCGAAAACTGATTGTCATTCCTTGGGACCTCATTGCTGAACTGGCTAACTGAGAAACCCAGCATAGACTCAATTCCGGGACCTCTGTCTCCAATTTCTTTCACCAGAACTCTCTGGAAGAAGACCAAAAGCAGGGACAGGTTCTGGCTCACTAGTCCTTTTTGAATGTATCTCAGTTCTAGTTACACAGACAATTACAGAGTGTCCATAGCAGCATGCAGTTGGCGGACTAGAACCAGATACAGAAAGTCTACTCATGTTCCAAAGTCTAAACAGGGATTACATCAGTCAAGAACTCAGTGCAAACACTTAAAAACTAGGGTATTGGCTAGTTCCCCATTACCTATGTAATGTATCTACATGTAATGTAATGTGCCTACAGATGTAATCTATTATGTGGGGGTAGCTAGGTGGCACAGTGGTTAAAGGGCCAGGTCTGAAATGAGGAAGACTCATCTTTCTGAGTTCAAATCTGACCCTGGACTCTTACTAGCTGTGTGACCCTGGGCAAGTCACTTAACCCTGTTTGCCTCAGTTTCCTCATCTATGAAATGATCTGGAGAAGAAAATATCTTTACCAAGAAAACCCCAAATGAGGTCACAAAGAGTTAGACATTACTGAAAAACAACTGAACAAAATATATTGTGCTACATAGTATTTAGCCTTTCAAGATTATCCAATAGGTTGATATCATAGGAGCATAATGAGTATAGATTTAAAACTGGAAGGAACCCTAGAGCTGACTGAGTCCAATCCTCTCATTTTATTGATGGGCCTAAAGATAGGGCTATAAGTAAATGAAAATACAACTTGAAACTGAAAGCAAAGAAATATGAAGTCATAAATGAAACTTCATAGATGCCTAATCTATACAGGGTATATTGGAGCATGTGGAAGTTAATTTATTTGTCCATTCATGTTTAGTACAATGCATAATACCCTGTAGGTGATTAGTAGATGCTTATTGCTTTTGATAACGAACCAATCAAACTGGTCAGCAAGGATTTATTAAGAATCAGTTTTATGCCAGGCATTGTGCAAAGTGTTGGGGATACAAATACAGAAGTGAGATAGCCCCCAATACAATACACATTGGGGAATATGGTCAGGGAAATTACAGGGATAGTGAGGGGAGCCATAGAACAGTGGATTGTCATGATCTTTCTAGTAGCAATGGAAGTATTGGTTTAGTTATTGTTTTCAGAACAAGGGTAACAGGTGGAAATCCCTGAGTGTGTGTGTGTGTGTGTGTGTGTGTGTGTGTGTATGTGTGTGTGTAAGGGAAGGGGATTTGGGAGTGTGGTGTACATGCCAGGGTGTCAAGGTAGATGACAAGATACCTATAGAGGCAGATGATTAGATGGGATGTGAAGTATGGTCTAGGGCTGGTTAGATTTAGCAAATTAAGTAAATTTTTACTCATCCATCCTCAGCCTTTATTCAAAGAGCCATTGGATGGAAGGGAAAGAATACTGAGTTTGTAGTCAATAAGACTTTCCTTTGAATCCTGGTTCTGTTATTTACTATCTTTGTGATACTCAACATTTTCTCAACTCTCTGTTACTTCTCTCCTCTCATTGGAGGGCTGGAGATGGAGCAACAAATACCCAAAGGCTTCCTTTATAGAGGGCTCAGGATTTTCAAGGTAACTCTCCATTTTCCATTAGTAATTCTACTGGGTTTCAACTTCATGGAACATTATGCCATACTCAGGATAAGTTGATCTCCTGAAATCTCATCACCATTCTGATCTACTCAGTTTTTGATACTCTACATCTTGTCAACTTCCTCTATCGCTTCTCCCCTCCCACTGGAGGGCTGGAGGGTAGGGCAACAAAATTCAAAATCCTTTCTTAATAGAGGACTCAGAACTTTTAGAACTTTCCAGGTAACTCTTCAACAACTTACCAACAGCTCTACTTGGTTTCAACTCAATGGAACATTGACCTCTGGTGCCTCCCCTGCCCCCAATTTTCAGCTTCCTTTCCTTGTCTTCCCCCTTTGGACTGTAAGCTCCTTGAGAACAGAGACTGTCTTTCTTATTTGTATCCTCGCATATAGTACAAGGACTAGTACTCTGGTAGGTGCTTAATACATGTTTATTGAATTGAACTGAATAGAAATGTAATTAACTATTGGCAAGTCATTTCATCTTGTTGGTCCTCAATTACCTCATTGTAATGGTAATGGAAATTTGAAGATCTTCCCTGACCCTTAATAGGCTGAATGTAATCACATGGTGCCTGAGGTGGGAGGAGTTTGATGAATAGGTGGAGCAGGAAGGGATGGAGCAGGAAATGAGTCAGAGCAGTTAGTGTGGAGGGAGATAGGACATAGGCAAGGAGACCGCTAGGATTGTGAGTGTTTGTGGGAAGAGCAGATCAGGGGGAAGGCTTTGGGATGGTGTGGTTCTCTGCAGTGTTATTGTGTATAGATTTCTTCATTGCTGTGATAGATTCAGTTTTCAGGGGTTGGGATTTGGCTTTCTGGTGTCTGAATAAATGTTTTGCTTCTGTCTTCTATATGGAGAGTCTATTATATTTTTCAATTCAGAACTATGCTAGCATATTCATAGTCACTGCCGGTGCTGTGAATACTGCCTTGGCAATACACTCATCTCTATATGAGGCATTTTGATTAGTCTCTAAGTTCCTGTCCAGCCTTAAACATCTATGGTCTATCCTGGTCTATAGAAGAAAAAAAAAGAACTATTGTGTCTCATACACTATTTTGAGATTAGGCTTTTAATTCAGTAGTGTCTGGGAAATGGCTATTTCCTTTCTATACATAGTCAAAGGTGAGTAATCTTTACACAAATAGTTTATAACTTAGGGTGAGAGACTTTCTTTGCTTCATTGACACCTACAATTATTTAAAAATAAAGAAAACCCAAATCTCACCAATAGTACATGTACCTGTTAGTAGAACTTTAGCAAAATGAACAAAACTAATTTATTTTTCAGACTGCCCATCATTCACTTGTCTTTCCTAATATGGTTAAGTAATGATTTTCAAGAGAAGCTCTTCTGACCCAATTTTGACCATTCATTGAAGTTTTTCTTGTATCTCGTTTTCACTGTCAGAAAAATACAGAGACCTTTTTAGATACAGTGGTTTATTTAGGAAAGGGGAGTTCCTTGTAACCTAGTAATGGTGAGTGGAATCCCCAGGGATGGCTAATGACAAAAGACATTATAATACTAAAGTGACACCCTTGAAACCACAGCTAGTCTATCATCTGAGTCATAGTCATCAACCCAGTCAGACTACAGTTTAGGAAGAAAAAAGGCAAAGGAAAAATTTTCACAAAAGTACTAGCTAAGTAATTTAGTTCCACTTCAGTATCTTGGAATTCAACCTATGAGACCGTTCTGAAATGCAAAAATCCCAGAGTTCATCTAATTAACATGTCTGCATGGTATTCTGTCACTCACTAATTAATTTTGAAATGTTTATCATATAAACACAACAATCACTCTTTAAAATGATTTACATCATAACTTTTTTTAGAGTGATTTTAGGGAAAATTCTAACTTTGGAATATGCTACTTATTTAAGAATTTTCTACACTATACATCCAAAGTGAACAAGGAAGTTTATCCAGATATCTAGATTCCCCTCATAAAATTTAAACATCTTATAGAGGCTTTTATAAAGACTTTTTTTTATAAGTCGTATATAGATAAGGAAGATGGCTTATATGCAACCAGATCATTTTTGTTTATCTTAGTTACTAAAGAATTTCCATCATGTGACTACCTTGTATTTTTATGACCAGAAAATTAAAACTGTCCAATCAAATGGAAACATCCCTTCCCACCCCACTTCCTTTATATTCATTCTAATAAAGTACTTATTAAGACAGCTGTATAGTTTTGTTTTTTTACGCAAATGGGCCCCCGTTCTACCTTGTCTTGAAAAATTGACCATGTCCTAGCTGGTGCAGGCTTTTGGTACAAAGTTGTCTTTTCTCTCCTTTTACCCTATCTTGCCCTGTCCCGGCCCCTTATCTCCTCTGTTCTGTTCTCTGTCATCTTTAGCTTTCCTTTCAAGCCCAATACTTGACTTCCCATAAGCTTGTAATCTCTGAGATCTAAGCAGTTGCAGGAATTTGCAAGGTTTTCTCCATGGTGAAAACCAGGACCTTTTTATCTTTTTCTTTCACTGTATATTGGTGCCCTTCTGCTAAATTCCTGTAGCATTTCATAGAATTAAAAAATTGCTGAACTGGTAGGAGCCTCAGAATCCCTGTTACCCAAGCTATTGTAATGTTAAAAGTCATCCTTTCTGAAATATTCTTACAAGTCATCCAGCTTTCACTTAAATGTTTCTTTTTTTTCCTTTTTGGAGGGCAATTGGGGTTAAGTAACTTGCCCAAGGTTACACGGCTAGTATTTTTGTGTGGGTGTTAAATGTCTGAGGCCAGAACCGAACTCCGGTCCTCCTGACTCCAGGGCCAATGCTCTACTCACTGCACCACCTAGTTGCCCCTACTTAAATGTTTCTAAGAGAGTTTCTTTTTAAGAGTTTTTTAAGAGAGTTTCTACTTCTTGAAGCAGTTAATTTGACTTTTGGGTAGCTCTGAGTGTTAGGAAGCTTTCCCTTGTGCCAGGAGTACAACCACCATACTGCAATATCTACCTGTTATTCCTGGGGCATCCTTAGAGGACCAAGGAGAAGAAATGTCTTGACAGCCTTTCAAATATTTGAAGACAACTAACATGTCACCCTCTCCACTCCACTCCCCTCCTTTCCCCTCCTCTGTCCCCTTCCCTTCCTTCCTTCTATTTTCTTCTCCCTTCCCCTCTTTCCCTTCCCTCCTCTTCTGTCCTCTCCTCTCCTTTCTCTTCTCCTTTCTATGCCAAATATCCCTAGTTCCTTCAACTGATTCTCATACAGCAGTCTTGAGATCCAATATCATCCTAGCTGCTTTTTTTTGTCCTTCCTATAATGTGACACAAAATCAAATGTAACATTCCATGTGCTGTCCAGCCAAGGAAGAATTTAATAGAACTCTCACCCCCTTTGTCCTTAAACAGTATGGTCCTCATAAGGTAACCTTAGATTTCATGAGATTTTTGGCTGCCTTGTTTCATTGTCAATTCATTTTGAGACTGTAGTTTACTAAGAACAGCAATTTTTTTCCCATTAGAATTTTATCTATCCATCTTTCTCACTTGTACTGGGAAGAATTGAGAGGGAGGTGGGGTGGTTAGCCTGCTATTTAATTGGTATCAGTAACTCCTGTTCATTTCAGGACTGCCAATACATATTGGCAACTATTCTTCATCTTTGTCCAACTCTGAAAATAAATGACCGAAGACCCACAGATGTTATTATACCAGCTGTTAACTCTGAAAATACCAAAGAGCTCACAGCAGTTATCACAACTGTTAACTCTGAAAAATAAATACAAATAAAACCAAAGAGCTAACAGTGGTTATAAAAAGAAGAAAAAAAAACCTTTATTCCATTGGAAGAGGGAAACTAGATACACATGCCATAGTCTGCTCTGGTACCAAAGAGACCCACTGCAGTGAGGCCAAGCCTTGATATCCATACAGGAGTGTCTAGGCAAAGAAACCCACAGTGAGCTATAGCCATGAAAATGAGAGGGTAACATCAACAATGAGGCAAGTTTGATTCATAGCAAGCCTTCATAATCAGAACGTGGTTCCTACAGGTGCTTGTCCAAGTTCAGGGACCACCTTGACCTGGTATGAAATAATTCTGTGTTTTTGCTGCAGTGAAGTTCATTCAGAGGGTGAATGAAAAGGATTGCTGTCATGCCAAGCTCAGGGCACAGCTTGCTTGTTAGACCTTACCTCTAGAAAACAGGGTGGCTCCTAACAGTAAAAAGAGAGAAGTGGTCTTGGCACGGGGATCCTAACACATTATAGATTTATAGAGTTGCCTGCAGACACTGCAAGGTAAAATTAATGTTCAAGGGCACACCATCAGTATGTGTCAGAGGCAAGATTTTAGCCTGGGTCTTCCTGACTGAAAGGCTTTTAAATGCTTTTCAAAGATCTAGGTAAATGTCTACAGCATTCCCCTGGTCTACTCATCTAGTAACCCTATTCAAAAATGAAATGAGGTTATTCTGGCATGACCTGTTCTTGACAAAGCCATGATGGCACTTAATAAATACTGCTTCCTTCCATAAATACTCATCTTTCTTCCTTTAAGAAAACATTCTAGAATTCTGCCAGAAATCAGAGTCCAGATCACCGATCAGCAAGTTCTCTTAGATCTGTTTTTTTTTTTTTAATGAAAATAGTATTTGACTTTCTCCAATCCTTTTTGTATCTTCATGTTTCAGAGATCACTGGCAGTGGTTCAGCAATAGCACCCACCATCCATAAGATCATAGTTCTAGAACTGGAAAGGATCCAGAGGCTGTCTATTTTATTTTATTTTCCTTTCTTTTCCCTTTTTTTTTTGGTCTAGTCACCAAGGTTTATTTATTTATTTTTGAGTAACAAATATGTAAAAAAATTAATCTGTCCTACAAGCTATCTGGTTTAAGTCCTTTATTTTGCAAGTGAGGAAACTGAGGTCCAGGGAAGTTAAATGCCTTGGTCATCACACGGGTAGTAAGCATCAGAAGTGAAATCCGAACTTAGCTCCTCTTGCCCCCGAGCCAGTGATCTTTCCATTATCCAGTCATGGGATAACTTGGAAATAGTTATTCTCTCTCTAAATATTGTCAAAGACAAAGTAGTGATAACAGAAATAGTTGATAACATCTCATGGTATATATACTTCTCATTTGGCATATAGCACATGCAACTTTGAATTATTATTTATTCTTTTATACCTATGTCTCCTAAATGATATTATGCATTTTTAAAGGCAGAAATCATGAATTTGTACATTTTTGTTTATCCACAGGCAAGCACAATTTTTATACAAAGTAATTATATTTAATATGGATAGGTTCAATGAATGTTTGTATTGATGAATTTATAGGAAAAATGCACAAAAAAGGCAACTTATAAAACACAATAAAATTGTAATTGCTGAACTTAGAATTTCAAATCAGAGCTATGATAGTCTTAACTATACTCAACTTTGATTAGATCCCATCTGGTGTATTATGTGTTCAGATCTGGAAACAGGAAGGACATTGATGAGATATAGAATTTTCAAAGGAAAGTAATCAAGATGGTGGAAGGCCACAGAATTATGTTTTAGGAGGTCTTCCCTGGACCTTAGTTTCTTTGAACAAATAAAGGGGTTAAACAAGGTGACCTCTGGCATAAATTAATTTTTAAAAATGTTGTAGGTTGTTTTTTTTTTTAGTTGTGTTCTATTCTTTGTGAAGTCAGTTGGTTTTTTTTTTTTTTTGGCAAACATACTGGAGTGGTTAGATGAGGAAACCGAAGCAAACAAGGTTATGTGACTTGCCCAGGGTCACACAGTTTCTAAGGCTGTATTTGAACTCATGAAGATGAATCTTCCTGATTCCACATCCAGTACTCTATCCACTGTGCCACTTTGCTGCCCTGAAGATTATTATTGTTCAGTTATGTCCAACTCTTTGTCACCCTGTGGACCATGGCATGCCAATGATGTCCATGGGGTTTTCTTGGCAAAGATACTGGAGTGGTTTGCCATTTCCTTCTTCAGTGGATTAAGGCAAACAGAGGTTAAATGACTTGGCCAGAGTCATAAAACTAGTAAGTAACTGAGGCTAGATTTGAACTCAGGTGTTCCTGACTCCAGGCCCAGCACTCTACCCACTGAGTCACCTAGCTACCTCTAATATACATACATACATACATACATACATATATATATGTATATATACACACATCACTTTTTTTTTTTTTTGCTTTTTGGAGGGGGGAAGGCTGAGCATTTGGGGTTAAGTGACTTGACCAAGGTCACATGGCTAGTAAGTGTTAAGTGTCTGAGGCTGGATTTGAACTCAGGTCCTCCTGACTCCAGGGTTGGTGCTGTAGTCATTGTGCCACCTAGCTGCCCCCATACACACATTACTTTAAAAGAACTGGAAGAACTGAAAATCTTTAGCATTGGAAAAAATAAAATGTATGCACTTGAGGGGGGGGGAGTGAAGCTATGGTAGCTGTACTCATGTGTTTTAGGGGCTGTCATATGAAAGACTGAAGAGGCCTGACACTTGTTCTCCTTGGTCCCAGGGGGCAGAGCTAGATGCAATGGGAAAAGATGCAAAGAAGCAGATGTAGGGTTGATGTAAGGAAAAGCAAACCAACTTCCTAATGTTGGAACCATTCCAAAGTAGAAAAAAATGCAGATTTTATATTATCATCTGTGCCGATGTACTTTTCATGCCCCTAAGTTCTGTAAACTTCATCAAGACCCAGACTGCATTTTATCCAAACTCTGTACCTCTCCCAGTTTCAAAAAAGGGGCTCTTTTACACAGTAGGCACTTAATAAATGTTGCTTTGAATTGAATAGTTTTGTTCTGGAAATACTGGTTGTAGCCTGGTCAGGGAGGGGTTACCAGTAGGCTGGTTAGCTTGTCTATCTGTGCTGTCGGAACTTTGTACAGTCAGGTTACCAACCCTGAGTGTATGACTAATGAGGGTAGCAGGTAGAGGATAGAGGAGGAATCCCCCCATCAAACAAACAACTGGGTAGTCCCCGGTTGAGTTTGCTCAGGGGGTAGTCATCAAAATTGATCCCTCTGCCTCGGAAATTATGCCTCTATCTTCCCCACCACCAAGGTGGAGTAGAAGCAACAGTGACCCTTGATAACACAACAGTGTTTGCATAAGGGATTGTACAGTCTTTGCATCACAATGGAGGAGTATGAATCTGTTGAAATATAATATAGTGCATACCTTTCAACTTAATCACCTTGGGAAGTTAAGAGTTTCCTATAAAATAATAATAGGTGAATAATATTGGCCAGTACAGAAATTATGCTTTCCTAATTTGTTAAGTGATGCTAATTATTAAATTTTTGGAGTTTTCCAAAAAATCAGGCTATTGACCTTTCCTATGCCAATATAAGGCACTATGGGAGAGGAGATAGGGAATGTTTAAAACAAAAAGGAAGATCTCTTTAAGTACAGGATGGTATGATGGGTAGGTGATGGTAAGCATTTTTCCTATTCCTCATTAGACAAGTGTGGAATTATTAAGCTATAGTAAGAGGTATTTAAGTTAGTCAGGAGAAGGAACTTCTCAACTGTTCTTCTAGAATTTATTACCAAAGAAAGTTCTAGAATTTTATAGGATCTCAAACCTGGGTAGGACCTCACAGGCTTTCTAATTCAACCCCTCTTTTTAAGAATGAGGAAACTGACACCCAGGAAAGTTAAGTGACTTGTCCACGATCACACATTGGAGCAATTTAAACCCATACCCTCTGACTCTGGGGTTGATGTTCCTTTGCCTCCTCAGAATGTCCTTATGCAAACAATCAAGTAGTTACATCTCTGGGAAGTCTTGAAAATTGTCTTATCTAGGGTGATGGAGTGAATAACTGACCTGTCCGAGCACCCTCCACATATTTTAATTTTTTTGTTTGTTTTTGTTTTTTTGCTTTTTGGAGGGGGGAGGGGAGGGCAATTGGGGTTAAGTGACTTGCCCAAGGTCACATGGCTATTTTTTGTGTTAAGTGTCTGAGGTCTGATTTGAACTCAGGTCCTCCTGACTCCAGGGCTGGTCCTCTATTCACTGCACCACCTAGGCACCCCAACATACTTTAATTTTAAAAGAATGTTTTGTTTGGTATGTGTGTAACAAGCATTCAATGAAATAATTACTACAGCGGAGCATGTTTACAGCTGGTGTTAAAAACAAGGTGGGAGGTTCATCTGCCTCATTATGCAATAGTGGTAGTGCTTGGGCACACACTCCTAGCTAAAGAGAATATTTGGTGCAAGTTTGAAAAATTCTTTGAGATCACAGAGTCCCTGTGTGTGCTTGGCTGAATTAGCCTTTCGTGAACTCTGTTTTTGTTATCCTGGCTTAAATATAGTCAGATTCATTAATTTGCTTGGTTAGATGGATTGCCTTATTTTTGAAGTCTTAAAAATGAATTTTTATAAATGACCTATGTACTTATTTGAACTTTTACTAAGGGATCACTTGAAAATGGCAAGGGCAAGGGATTGTGGGAAACTAGTTCTTCACATAGATATGTATCTATAAATCAATCAGCATTTCCATCATTTTGCTGAGTACACTTTAATAAGAACAACTCACATTTTTATGGTGTATTAGGGTTGCATGAGAGGGCTCATGGAATATGGAGCTGGATTTGGAGTTGAGAATACCTGAGTTCAAATCCTGTCTCTGACTTTTTTTTTGCCTTTTGGAGGGCAATTGGAATTAAATAACTTGCCCAAGGTTACATGGCTAGTTTTTCTTTGTGTGGGTGTTAAGTGTCTTAGGCCAGACCTGACTCTGGGCTGGTGCTTTATTCACTGCACCACCTAGCCGCCCCCCGTCTCTGACTCTTAATGGCTTTGTGACACAGGCATCTAATTTGTCCTCAATGTGCCTCAGTAATATATATTTTTTTAATTAAAACATTTTTTTAAATCAACATTCACTTTTTTTTATCGCTTTTTGGAGGGCATTTGGGGTTAAGTGACTTGCCCAAGGTCACACAGCTTAAGTGTGTGTCTGAGGCTGAATTCGAACTCAAGTCCTCCTGACTCCATGGCCAGTGCTCTAATTCACTGTGACACCTAGCCACCCCAACATTCACTTTTAAAAGATTTTGAGTTCCATTTATTTTTCCTCCCTCTCTCCCTTCCCTTCCCCTTCCCCAAGAGAGCAAGTAATATGATGCAGGTTATACATGTAAAATCTATTAAACACATTTCTACATTAATCATCAGTTAATTTGTTAGGACTCATTTACTAACCCTTAGGCTTATTGAGAGGCAGTATGGAGTGGTAGATAGTGAGTCTACCTCAAAGCAAAGAAAGGTTTGGATTCAAGTCCAGCCATTGACATGTACTAGCTGCATGACCCTGGGCAAGTCATTTAATCTCTTCATGCCCTAGGCAACTCTTTAATTTTGTGATTTACAGAGGTCCTAACTTACATTGGTGGAGGCGGGGTGGAGGTTCCCCTATATCAAAGAAATCAAAGGTCCAAGTCTTACTTGGTTATAGACTGGTTCTGATTTTCTAGGGGCTGAATGCTGATAGCTAAGCTCCTATTTTGGGGGTAGGGGAAGGTTCAGTACTGTCAATACACTTTTCTAGAAAATACAATTGGAAGGTAATGCTCAGAGATAACTGTAGAAACCAGGGGAAGTTAAGTTTGTTTGAACCCAAACTTAGGGAAAGGACTTGGAGACCTAATGATCCCTTTATCTAGAAAAGTGGATACCTCTGTAAGAGATAGCAAAGGCCAGCTGTGCAGGAAAAATGATAGGTTTTACAGGGAAATGCATGTAGATGCCATATGGTCTTTTTGTCTTTCATTCTGGAATTTGTTGCAGCTGCCCTGGAGATAACATGCAGGATAACTTTTTAAACCTGTTATTCTTTGTACTTGTTTATGATGCAATGGGAAATCCAATAAATCAAAATGAAACAAAACACTAGCTGTGGAGATAGAAAACCAGAGTTTGAATATTGGACCTGTTCAAACCTTGGTTCTTTCACTTGCTAACTCACTTCAGCAAAATACGGATCTCTCTAGACCAATGGTGTCAAATTCAAATGGAGATGGATCCCTGAAGGCCTCATATTGCCTCAGAAAACCATAAATTGGCTTTGTGTTGTATTTTATGTATATACATTTTTTTTTCAAATTTAAAGGCAGTGAGGTGGTAGTGGATAGAGTGAGTCAGGAAGTCAGGAAGACTCTTCTTCCTGAGTTCAAATCTGGTCTCAGCTACTTACTAGATGTGTGACCCTGGACAAATCCCTTGTTTGCCTCAGTTTCCTCATCTGTCAGATGAGCTGGAGAAGGAAATGGCAGACCACTCCAGTCAGTATCTGTGCCAAGAAAACCCCAATTGGGGTCACAAAGAGTTGGATATGACTGAACATTGTATTTTTATTTATTTTGTGAAACATTTTCCTATTATATTTTAATCTGGTTCTGTAGCACTGAGGAGTTTTGCAAGAAGAGAGTTTGACACCTCTGCTCTTGACCTCCCTTTCTTCCTCTGTAAAATGACAGAGTCGACCTAGATGTCCTCCAGGGTTCCTTTCTCCCTAGATATGTAATCCTGACCCATGATCTCCTCCACTATTAGCTGGATGTATGGTTGACTGCATTTCCTATTTATTTCCTTACCCTTTGTTTCCGTTTTTTTTTTGTTTATTTCTTTTAAAAATTTAATCTGAAAAATTTTTCACTTCACTGTCCCCACTCTGTCACTCTTACACCTTGACAAAGTAAATGGTTTAAGTTTAAGGTTTCTGATAAGGAGCCTTCTGATTCTTAGAGAAAATATAGTCTGTGCACCATGAGCCACACCAGTAACAAACTTGGGCTTTGACATAAGAGAACTGCTTCCTCCTAATGCTTTATTCCCAGTTTCTCACTTCACAGTCCTCTGAAGGCTTGGGGAACACGCCCCCCCTCCCCCCGCCGGGAGTGGTTCTCATAGGATTTTAGCATTAGAGGTAGAAGGGACTTCTGAGGCCATTGAGTTCAATCTCATTTTCCAGATGGGGAAACCGAGACACAAAATGGTTAAGCGATTTGCTCAGGGTCCCATAGCTACTAGGTAGGGGAGGCAGTATTTGAACTCTGGTCTTCTGGGCTCCAACCTCAGCACTGTACCCACTGTGTCACCTGGCTACATGGGTAACTCCTACTGTCATGGATATGGGTCAATCCTTGGTACTGCTACCCTTGCCCCTAGGCATAGATTCAGGTAAATTAAAAAGAATTGTAGGTGGAGAGGATTCAACTTGCTCTCCCAGGTTGTTTCCCTAATTTGCTTCCTCCCTTCGGAGGATATTAGAATATTTATTTATATTCTTTTCCTCCTCCCAGGAGATGAATCTTCTGTTCCAGATGCAGGGCATTTCAGCAGCCTTGCCCTCTTTTGCGTATCCTTGTCTACAACCATAACAAACAGCTGTTGTTTAGGAGTTGCTGTTGACGTGTTACCCTTTATTCCTCCCTCCTGTCATGGGATAGGCATCTTCCAGATGATGGATTATCATTATCTGGTTCACTGAGTGCTGCTGCAGTTACCATAGAGCCCAGATTGGATCAGGTGTATTTCTTGGTCTGCATCAGCTCCAGCAACAAAGTGCCTGCCTGAGGTCTCACAGGGGCTGTTCTGTGCGTCACGTTGTTCTGTGCTGTGGCATAAAGAAGCCACTATTTTCCTGTGGGTAAAACCTAATCAGACGATTGGTCTTAGATCTTAACAACATGTGTATTTGATACGTTAATAGTGACAAAATATACTTCCACTATTGTCAATAAATTGCTGTTTGACATTAAAGTTGTTTTGGGGGGAGGACAACTCATTCAAAGGAGGAGAAAGAAAAATAGGTGTTTTTGTATACATAAATAGAAATTTACATCACTCTTCATTGACTCACACTATTGTGTTACTGGAGACCCTGCCTAGCCCAGTGCTCTGATCTTAATATCATGCCCTTCTCAGAAAATATGTCTGTTGCCTAGTGTAGCAAACACGATTTCTTGTTGCTTCTAACCTAGTAGAAAACCATCCATCCATCTCACTGAAGACATTTTTAATCAGAATAATACAGCATTTTCCTTGTTGTTGTTTGTTTTGCATTTTAAGAGGAGAGGCTTCTGGGACTAAATCTGTTGCTTTACTTTGCCAAATATTCTGAACTAATGCTATCCCATTAACTAAGTAGTATGGAATAAACTCATTACAGATCAACATTATAGACCAAGCCCTAAAAAAAAAACAAAGCATAGATTCATAGAAAAAATACACAACAGACCTGGGATCACATGCCAACCTTGATGCTTTCTTCGTGTGTGGCCTTGCATGAATCACTTAAAACTTTCTGGATCTCATTTCCTTCGCTGATAAAATGAAGGGATTGAAGTAGATGTCCTTGTTCAAGTCCAGTTTCAGACACTTACTAACTGTGTGACCCTGGGCAAGTCATTTAACCTTGTTTGCCTCAGTTTTCTCATCCGTCAAATTCCCTTAGAATTCCAAATCTATGATCCTATATAGATTTAGAGCTGTAAGTGATCTCAGAGATCATCTAATCTAACTTTCTCATTTTGTAGATGTAGAGTCTGGGACCCTGAGAGGCTAAAAAATTATCTAATGTGTTGTAGAGAATAAATGTCAGAATCTAGATTTGAACTCAAGTCTTGCGACTCCAAAGCTAGTATCTTTTCTATTGTACCCATAGATAGGGTTTGGAGAAAATAGTACTTTCTCAATAAATACTGTTTGCCCTTTCTTTGTATTCTCATATGACTTGTCAGTTACCATGGTCATCTGTTGGAGGTGAATGGATAGTACTCTGAATATATATGAAATGATGCTTGGGTATCTAGACTGTTGACATGGGACCAGCATAAATTGTGGATTAGCTTTTAACTGATGGTTACCCTCATGGAAAAGCATATGAATTGTTGTTCATTCATTTCAGTTGTGTTCCATTCTTTGGGACCCCATTTGGTGTTTTCTTGGCAAAGATACTGGACTGTTAGCCATTTCCTTCTCCAGTTCATTTTACAGATGAGTAACTGAGGCAATGAGGGTTAAATGACATGCCTAGGATAACACAGTTAGTAAGTATCTGAGATCAGATTTGAACTCATGATCCTGACTTCAGGCCCAGCACTCTCTTCACTGTGCCACCTGCCTGACTCTATGAATAGTAATGTCTAATCTATTTAATATTTTATTCCTGTAGATTTGTGTAATACAAAGAACATTGGATTGGAGATAAAGGCTTAAGTTTGAATCCTACTTGGAACGTGTGTGCAGGATCTCAGTTTTTTCATAGGCAAAATGATGGGGTTGAACTAAATTAAGAGTTCTTACCTTTTTTATAGTGTGATGAAGCCAATTGACCTCCTTTCAGAATAATATTTTTAAGTATATACAATAAAATACATAAAATCACAAAGAAAATCAATTACATTGAAATGTAGTTTATCCCCCGCCCCCAATTCTTTTTTAATAGTTTACATACCCCAGGTTAAGAATCTTGAGGCATTAAATGATCTCTAAATCTTTTTACATTCTAAATGTTAAAAGGATAGGAAATACAGATGGGACCTTGGTCAATATGAATGCAGTCAATGCAAATTTTTCTGGTCTCAACAATGTTTTTTAAAGTATTCCAAAATTTGGTTTAATCTGTTGCTTTTTCACCTCCAGGATAAGTGGACCTTATTAGAATAGGTCAATAACATTTTTAATGATTTCAAGGCACAGGGAGAAGTAAAACCTTCCTAGCTATTTTTTCTTTTTCCTTTCTCTTTCTATAAGCCCAGGTTTCTCCTCTACCCATAAGGAGCTAATCTGTAGTTATGTCAAAGCTGAGACAAAACTAGATATGGGGTCCATTGTCAAGAGTTTGGAAGGATTGTAGAATCACAGATGTGGAGTTGGAAGGGGCTTTAGAGATCATCTAATCCAACTCCCTCTTTTTATAATTAAGGAAATTGAGGCCCAATGAGTCAGAATCAGACTTAGAGCTTAGTAGGTCACTTGACATTTGTATGAAAACCCACTAGGCTAATCTAACCCTACTTAGTTCTGGCTAAATAGATTTTTTTTCCCTTTTTAATCGATTATAAGACTGTATCTTTGGTTTATCTAGTATCTTAGTTACAGCCATGTGCCTTAGAAAGAGATGACCACTAGAAGCGGTAAGCACCAGGGTGATTTTACAGAGACACCTGTGGTTATCTCTAATGTTCAAGAGATAAAGATTTCTATGGTGATGCTATCTCCTTTTACACAACATCTGGACTTGTGCTAAGTGGGGAATGCCAGTCTTAACTAACAAAGGCAAAAGTTGACAAAATATTTCCTTTACAGGAAGTCACTAGCCACAGACTCAGAAAGGTGGGTGGGAGCAGACATCTCTATATTAAGTGCAATTTGTGCTTATTTTAAGAAGTTTTGTTGCATATCACTGTATCTTTTGGAAGTTTATCCCTGGGAAAGTTTAGAGTCACAGATATTAACCTTTCCAGCTTCCTGAAATTTTGCCATAAACTAGACTGAAGTCTTCTGACTCCAAAGCTAGTATCTTTTCTATTGCACCTGTAGATAGAATTTAGAGAAACTTTACTTTAAGGAAACTGAGTTCCAGACAGAATAAGTAACTTGCCCTTTACCTAAGACAAGATTTTTTTTTTTTTTTTGGTTTTGCAGGGGGGAAAGAAGGGTAGTTGGGGTTAAGTGTCTTGCCTAAGGTCACATGGCTAGTAAGTGTTAAAGAGTTAAGTGCCTGAGGCTGGATTTGAATTCAGGTCCTCCTGACTCCAGGGCCTGTGCTCTATTCACTGCACCACCTAGCCACACCCCTCAAAGACAAGATGTGAACCAAAAATAAGGGCATTGACTGGCTTCTCATGTTCATCAACAAGTAGAAATAATTGAGGCAAACAACATTGCTAATCTAGGACAGCATATGGGCCTCAGTTTCCTACAGGACTTCTAAGGTCCCTACCAGATCTAATATCCTATGATCTCAAAATAGGGCAGCTAGATGGCAGTGCATAGAGTGTCGGGCTTAGAGTCAGAAAGACCTGAGTTCAAGTCCAGCCTCAGACACTTACTGTGTGACCTTGGGTAAATCACTTAACCTTGTTTGCCTCAGTTTTCTCATCTGTCAAATCAGTTAGAGAAGGAAATGGCAAAAAAAATACAGTATCTTTGCCAAGAAAACCCCAAATGGGGTCACAGATAGTCAAATATGACTGAAATGACTGAACAACAACAATCTTGCTGATCTAGGACAGAATATGGGCTTTAGTTTCTGATATGGCTTCTAAGGTCCCTGCCAGCTCTATTATCTCAAAATGCTACCAAATTTGAATGGACAAGTTTAAATTGATTTTTAAAAATTATTATTATTATTATTTTGCCTTTTTGGAGGGCAATTGGGGTTAAGTAACTTGCCCAAGGTTACACAGCTAGTTTTTTTGTGTGGGTGTTAAGTGTCTGAGGCCGGAACTGAACTCAGATCCTCCTGACTCTGGGGCCGGCACTTTACTCACTGTGCCACCTAGCTGTCCCTTTAAAATGATTTTTAAGAACTCTTTTAGACTTCTGCATAAAATAAAAGCTGGTCTCAAATTGATAAAAAATATAGCTGTCTGGGGGCCACTAGGTGGCGCAGTGAATAGAGCACTAGCCCTGGAGTCAGGAGGACTTGAGTTCAAATCCAGCCTCAGACACTTAACACTTATTAGCCCTGTGACCTTGGGCAAATCACTTAGCCCCAATTGCCCTGCCTTTCCCCCTCCAAAAAAAGATAGCTCTCTACCCTTTCACATCTTAGAATAATTAATTGATCATGTATTGCATTCCCTGCCCATTTTTTTGCACCTTAAAAAACAAAATGCAGTATCTGGTGGGCCCAGAAGTTCTTAAAAAATAGCATATCTCAAGAAAACTGTATTTGAGTGGGTTTATATGACAATAACTAGAGAACAGAATAGATTGATAAGTATCTTTTTCTTCCTTTTGCTTTTCCTCTTTCTTCCCACAATCCCACTTTGGGGGAATTCAAGAGTGCTTGATGGTACAAGTGACTCACAAGGAGGTCAGGACAACGAGCTGCTGAAAGGAAGAGAAAGATGGTCTCCCAAATTATAAACAACCGTCTGAGTACTGTATTTTTGTCCATTTCTTTGATCAGTTCTTAGAATCCTAGATCTAGAACTAGGGGGCAGCTAGGTGGTGCAATGAATAGGGCACCGCCCTGAGGTCAGGAGGACCTGAGTTCAAATCTGGGCTCAGACTCTTAATACTTACTAGCTGTGTGTCCTTGGGCAAGTCATTTAACCCCAAATGACCTGCCTTCTGCCTTCTAAAAAAAACAAACAAAAGGAATGTAAGTTTCTTGAGGGTAGAGATTGTCTTTCTTCTGACTCTGTATTCTCAAAATATTTTAAGGCCTCTGGGCCTCAGTTTCATGATCTATAAAATTAGCACAGGGCCTGGCATACAGTAAGTGCTTAATAAATACTCATTGACTGAATTCTTGACATGACTGTCATTCCGCGAGATTTGTCTTATTTTCCCTTATGTCTTCAGACAATTCTCCTGCTGGACTAAGGTTAGTATATACAGAGATCCTGTAAACTGTGGCCAGCAGCTTCCGTAGCCCCTGAATAATGTGGACTTTACCAAGAGATGCTTCAGTACCAGGTGTATTGTGGGTAACCACTCTACAATTTGGAAAGCACTGGAATCATGTATGGAATTGGCCCTTCTGTAAACCTCACCTTTGGCCCGAGGAGATTACAGGATTCTTTGTTCATGCACAATGAAAAGCTGTGAAAAGATATGAAAAATTGAGGCAAAATTAATACAAGTGAATAGTTGTACCAGAAATTGAAACTCAATGTCTTTGTTCTTATTTTTGCACCCCAGCCATCACCTCTCTATATGTACCATGCATATTTTCCCAGGAATTCAAAAGGAAAAAGAAATAGACTTTTAGGCATTAGAGGGTGATCATATTGGATGGTGAGGTTATTATTGTCCCCATTTTATAGAGGATGAAACTGAAGCCCTTGTCCAAAATCATATAGCTGGTAAGTAGTAGACTCAGGCACTGAACATGGATTCCTTTGACTTAAGGTACCAAGAGGCACTTTGGCAAGATCATTGATTTTAATGAAGGTCAGAGGTCCTGGACTGGAAGCAGGATGCTGTTTGACTTTAAGCAAGTCACTTATTCTGTCTGGGACTCAGTTTCCTTATCAGTCAAGTGAAGGCATGGGACGACATGACCTTGAAGTCTATGATTCTGTGACCTCAAACCCAGGGGTCATTACACAATGCCATGTGTTGCTGTGCAGTTGTTTCAGTCCTGATTCTTCATGACCTCCTTTGGGGTTTTCTTGGCAAAGATACTGGAGTGGTTGGCCATTTCCTTCTCCGGCTCATTTTTACAGACGAGGAAACTGAGGTATCTGACTTGAGGTCTTCCTGACTCCAGGCCTGGTTCTCTACACACATTGTGCCACCTAGCTTCCCCTATGCCTAGCTACACAGAACTGGTTGCTAAACATTTAACCAGTATGCTACTTATCTGTGTCCCAAGCTTTCTCTTCTCCAGGCTTGATTATTACTGAAACCCTCTTAAAAGCCTCATGTTATATATATATATATATATATATATATATATTTTTTTTTTTTTTTTTGTATTCTCAACATAATGATAACTTTTCTCCTTTTGGCCTATTAATTCCCTTACCAAAATGTGATTCTCTGTTGACCACAAAACTCTGGAGTCAGTTGGATCACGACAGAATACAAAGGAACTATCACCTCCTTTATTTTGGACACAAATCATAAATCCAGAGAAAATAATAGTTTGGGAGGAGCCAATAGCAATACCAGAATGAGAATGGATGAGGTAGGAGCCACTAATTTTTTGTTCAATGAACTGAAATTATCTCATTACTTTTTTTTTATCAGGACTCAGCATCCCAGATGCCTTATACAGTAACCCCAGTCCGTAACTACTGATAGATGGTTTAACCACCTAGGAGGAGAGAAGTTTTGCGAGAACAGCTTCAGCAGTGGTCAATAGTCAACATTGTGTTGGTAGTTATGTGGTTAAAGGATGGGACTGTGAAGACTTTCCATGTGTTCAGTTTATAAATTAAGACACTAGTTAGAATGAAATCAGATCATCTTATAGCTTTAAAAAAAATAAATTCTATTTTTGTAATTTACCACTGGTAAAGAGTATTAACCTTAGAAAGGGAGAGTAATCAGTCCTGGTTGGATTTAATTTTAGTCGAAATTAGCATTCAGTTTGTTTTGAATAATCAATAATGATAGATAAATTACCTACACCAAAACTAACCAAATATAGTTAGCATGGATATTAGGTACTTTCTTTCTAGGCTGATTTATATAATGGATGCTTTAGGATGCTAGATTTCACACCATAAAATTTTAAGCTGATTTATCAATGTACCAGCAAGTCCAACAGCCACGTTGCCTGATAGCATCTGAAAATACCCTTGCTTTCTGTGAATGTTAGTAAAGGTTAGCTCAGGGCCCAGTACAATCCTGCCCAGGTAGAGCAGATGTCCATAGCTATCAGAACTAAGAGAAGTGAAATAGGCCCAAGAGGTGTGGCCGCCATGTTCAAAAGACAACGTGGATGTTTACTCTAGAAAGTTTTCTTGGTATTCAAATGAAGTTAAACTCCCCTACTATGAGCACAGAACTCATTTCTGGGGATAGCCCTTGCCCAGCCCATAACCTTTTAGCGATAATCCCCATGGCTGTGTTGTTAGTATATTTCATAAGAGGAACATGGTTAGACCTGTTCAAGACTTGGCTGGGAAACCTTGGAGGAAAACCCAGGGTACTGTTGAGGTAGTATGGGTGACTCAGGTAATGGAATGTTGCCCTCTGAGTCAAGACAGAACTTCAACCTGGGTCTGATTTGGGGGAGGGGGGCTTGCCCAGGAGCTAGATATTTTGATTGATATTGAAAACACAGAGGTCTTGACTAAGTGCAGGTATGACATGTTTCCATGGGATCTGAGGGCATGGGATGCTTTATCCATGTTTCAATTTGAGTAATCATGAGCTAACTTCTTGAAATTCCCCACAAAGTTTTCAAATGGAGAAGTCATTATTCACTTCCCCTCTTGGTCATGCCAGGGTATCTAGTAGGTACTGTCACATTTGTCCCCCTGAAAATGGATACAGGTAAAAGGAAGTTGAGTTGTAGCAATCCTATACACCTTCTAGCAAATAGTGCAGTCTCTTCTTGGATTAAGATAAATGGATAATGAAGAACTTGGGCCTCAGTTTCATCATATGTAAAATGAAGGATTCCGACTAAATGACCTCAGAGGTTTCTTCCAGCTCTATATTTCATCTTGATCCTATGACCCTCCACTCAGGGATAAATCACTATTTCCAGTCAATTCCCTTTGGGCCAATTCTCTCTAAATAATATGTAACAACTCCTCCCTTAAAAATTACAGTATTTTCCTTTTTTTTCTATATTCCCACAGTAATCTCCTGATACTACAGAAATATTAAATGACTTGAAAAAAGAAAATCTGACTAGGAATGTATTTTATCTTGGCTTATATTTTTCATTTAATATTTCTGGAATTTCTGTAAATTACTGTTGGAATATAGAAAAAAAAGTTTTCATTCTGTTTGAACAAAGCAGACAGCTATAGAGATATTGGGTAGACCAAACATTCTCAAACTAAATGTAGCCTGCAGTGACAAATATGTCTTTGAGGGAGCTTATAGAATTCTGGCCTGGGAATATCAGAGATCTCATTCATTAGGGTAACTACTCTTTACTCCTTGAGTTTAAGAAGAGAGAGATTTAAAGGCCACCTCTATTCTCATTCCATAAGACTACTGGGAAATGGAATTCCACTATTTTAAAATGATTGTGACTTTCCTGGGGGTATAAATATATTTCTATCCATAAAAGACAATATATAGATCTGTATACAACATAGCTATTTATTTCATTTAATAAATCAGGGGATTGATTATACGAACACTTCTTTTCTCACCTAATTTTTGCTTTAAGTCTACTAGACTCAATAGTGCATCCGAAGGATGTTAGTAGAATGTGGTAAAGTGATAAGCTGTGACTCCTTTTTATTTCCTAAGGCTTATTAATAGTTGTAATCATTGGTTGTGAGGACAAAAGTCCTTAATAAGGATAATAACCCTGAGCCTAAAAAACAAAGCTTCAATTAAATTCATTGATCATTAGGATGAGAAGTGTCAATAGAGGCACAATTTACTAATTTGGTCATTTTGGAGAAGTATTTACCTGACTTTACATTACATCCAAATTTGTTCACTAAATATGTACAGTCATATACACAAATCTGACATACGTATAAAATGGGAAGAGCTGAGTCAGACCCTTCTGTCCATCACTCTTTGAGTTTGAAGCTGATGTTCATGTTGGGCAAGTTAGAGACAGCACTATGATCTGGAGAAGAGCAGCAGGATGCTGAAAGAGACAGTCACATCTTTGTTAATTCTTTATCCTTTATCCAAAGCTTTTTATGGACATATGAACATGAAACCATGTGATTAAAATGAGTTCAGGAAAACCAAGATAAAGGATGTAAAACAAATGAAACATGAGAAAATGAGTGTTCTGCAGCTGGTAAGTTTCATGAGGTCTTGGTCTTTATAACTTTGAAGCACTCTCCACTGCCACCCAAAATATGGGCATTGCCATCATGTCATCAGCTGGAGGATCAGAAAAGTAACTGAAAGGGGCAAGCCATAGGCTGTCTCCATGGCCCAAGGTCACACTGGATTATCAGGGACTGGACCATAGCTGCTGATACGATTAATGCCATGGCCAGCATCCAAGGGGCCCAAACACAGTACTGTCAACTCAGGAGAACTATCCTCGACCTGTGGGCTGAGGCAGCAGCCCGTCCTAAAATCACGATCCCCACGAGATCTCTAACAGGGATGCTTCCCAAACAAGGGGCACCAATAAGCATACCCCTTCTCCAATAATGAATGGTAGATCCCCCCTCCCTCAGTAATATGCTTGTCAAGACCCTAGAATCCCATTGTTCTCCTCAGCTCCTACATCCCTCCTCACCACTGAGGTTGTGTGTAATTTGTGGGCTTTTTGTGTGTTGTTTGCCATATATATTTTGTCTGTGAATAAGTTTTCTGCTTTGAAATTAGTCTATACTAAACTCAGAGAGAAACACTGTAACAGTGGATAAAGGGATAGCCTTAAAGTCAGGAATATTTGGGATGAGTTCCTGTTGCTGGGAGGCTGCAGCAAGTTACATAGCCTCACAGTGCCTCAGGCAACCCTTTTTTTACGTTTATGTGGAACATCCAGCCAATCAAAACTGCCACACTCTCCCTTGAAATGTCATCCAGGTTTTTCCAAGATGACCTTGGGCACTCCATCAGTTTTGGAAGGTCCCCAGTAGGCTTCGTCAGCGTTCAGACTACAGGATAAAACTACAGAGTGTTCACATGGCAGGGGAAGAGAGAACTGGGGAAGCTATTCAAACTTTGTCTCCTATCCTTATGGCTTGTTGTCACCTCCTCCTTGGCCTCCTTGGAAATCGCCCAAGCCTCCAAAGCTCCCTTGGCCTCTCTGCTCTGGCAGTTCTCTTAATAAGTGACCGATGAGCTGATCTGCAGCAGGGGAAGGGAGTTTCCATACTGGGTCTTTCCCCACACTGATGAAATCACAGCTCTGGACAAAATGTATGACACGTAATGGGAAATCCTTTATTCATGTTTGGATAGACATCCTTTATCCATCATTACTGACACAAATATAAACTGACCACTTGTGAGAGAACCCAGATTGAGGGACTTTAATCCTTTTAGATATTATAAAGCTGTATCAGCATACCAGAATCACAGAGTTGGAAGGGCTGTCAGAGGTCATCTAGTCCAATCCTTACTTCAACAATGAACACCCCCTGTGCTTTCCTTCATCAGTGGTTCTCCAGCCTTTGTTTTCAGACATCTCTGCTGAAGGAGAAGCTGCCACCTCCCTAGGCAGCTGATTCCATGTTTGGATAGCTCTAATTGTCTAATTTTCTTGACATTATGCCTTTTTGCCCCTCTGCATTCTCTCCCTTGCTCATTCTTCTGCCCTTTGGGATGAAGTCAAAATATCTAATAACTCTTTCCCGTGACAGCCTTCAGATACTTGAAGAAAGCTATCATGTGCCCTAATTCTTCTCTTCTACAGGTTAACATCCCCAGATCCTTGAACTGATCCCCATACAGCAAGACCTGCCCTGGATACTCTCTAGCTTAGTATTTTTCCTAAGATTTTCCAACTACCCTCTATATCTTAGATGCAGAAGGCTGTTGGAAGTAAACTGTATTTCATTCATACCAAACCACAGATTCCAATGGAGATTTTTTTCATATAAATGACATCTCCTATCCTGTTCCACCCCATACACCTCCTCCCCTTTTTTTTCTGCTTCCTCCAAATTCTTTTTTTGGTTGCTTGCTTCCTCTTTATTAGAATCACTACCTTTGCAACTAGAAACAGTTTTATTCTCCAGAAAAATTAGAGGTGCTGACACTGAAGTATGATTTTACATCTCCTCCAGATTCTGATTTATTTCTGTACTATTAAAATGTGGATCCTTTTATTTGCAAAGGACTTTATTGTAATCTTCATTTGGCCTTTTGCTCACAAGAAGCAAATGAAATAGCTTAGCTGCCTTGTCCCCATTTTATAGATGAGGAAGCTGAGTCACCAAGTGGTTAAAATATTTGTCCAGACTCTCATATAACCAGCCAAGAAAGGAACTAAGACTGGCATCCAGAGCTGAATGGGTTCTGGTTTTAACCCCCACAGGCACATATTTCCCATTATTTTTGTACAAATAGCTTTCCCTAAAATCATAGAGTCCTACCATTTACCTGTCCAACCCTTCCTCATTAATATCTAAGCTCCATCTTTGGGATTTAGAAATTTTGGGGTTTTCCCCCTCTTTTCTTGCATCACTGTATCATGGCACTAATGCTATGTTATCATCATCATTTGTCTAAGCAGAAGACAAGTCTTAGAATTTTCTTTCAAAGGAATGATCTCTCTCCAGGGAAATGGATTGCCCAAATGAATGATTCACTAGGATTTTTTTTTCTTTCTGGAAATTGGTAAATTGATTCTCCTTTCTTTTAAAGAGTGATTGCATTACTAGAGCCTGGAGAGTAAAAGATTGCAATTCAATGAGAGTTTATGAATGAAATACCCAATAGCTTTCTCTCAAGCATTCAGACCTGAGATGGATAAGCTTCCCTGTGATACTGATATTGCCTTGCTAAAGTGCAGTAAAAGTGACTCATGGTCAGCTGACTTTGCAGGAAGTAACCTAGAGCTGCACTGACAGCTGGGAAAGTACAGAGTGAATTGACTGTACTTTTTAGAAAAGAAAAGGAAAAAAAAGTGTCTTGAAGCTAATGGGCAGTATGTCACAAGGTCAGAAAGCCCATGTACACTCAATATCTCAATGCCAACTGTTCTCATGGGAAAAAGAAGGCGCAAAAATGAAATGGTTTTTAATACGAGAACCAAGCTATTTTAATGATTATAGTCTGCAGAAAAAAGAACGGCACCTTTGGCAAGAAGGAAGAAATTTCTTTTGTGAAAGAGCTAGATTAAACACTTTTGGTAATAAAATGCTGGGGTCTTGGTAACATGAGCCCTAAGCAAAAATAAAAAAACTTAATAGGAATTTGTTTTTAGAAGTGGCCTCCTTCCCCAGGGCTCCACCACCATACTCTGCCACTAACAAGCTCTGTGACCCTTAGGCAATTCACTTAACTTCTTGGAACCTCAGTTTCCCCATATGTAAAGTGAAATTGTAGTCCTCTTCCTTCTAGTTCTAACATTCTGGGAATTCCAGAAAATCGCTCCCCTGGGGGTACTTGAGTGATGATGAATCATCCACCAGTACCTTGGGGAAGTGGGTGGAGGCTGGTAATCTGAGGAGGGGCAGCCAGGGTGGTCCTTGATGATCCATTGAGATCTGAGTGCATCTGTCATAGATACTTTGTCAAGAATAGAGAGCTGGAGGCATGTCTTCAGACAGGAAACCGGAGCTTTATGTGTGGGTTTTAAAGGTAGCTCAGAGGTTGAAAGTAGAAGAGGAGAGTTATGGGATGGTAGCTTTAGTGCTGCAATAGCTATTTAGTTTAAAACCCTCATTTTACAGATTAAAAAAACAAACAAAATAAAACTCAAGCCTGGAAAGGTCAACTGACTTGCAAGTAGGAGGATTCGAATTCAGGTTCTTTGACTCCAAATCCAGCACTCTTTCCAATGCACTTTGGCCCCTAGTGACATATAACCAAAATTTGTAAAAGGAGGGAATTGAATTCTCAAATATCCTTTCAAGCTATGAAAATTCTACTATTTCAGTGCTAGCTGTAGAAAAGAAGTCTACCTTTCCCCAAGGGTAGAAGCAGCCTTAATAACTGGCTAGTCAATATTGCTTCAAACAAAGGAAAGGGGAAGAAACCTTTATTAAGCCCCTATCATGTGCCAAATATCGGCTAAATAGTGGAGATCCAAAAAGAGAATCTCAGGTGACCCTCACGACTCTGTGAGGTAGCTGCTATTCTGGTCTCCTCAGCTGAGGCAGACAGAAGAAATTAAGTGACTCATGGTCACATAGCTAAGAAGTGTCTGTCTGGATTGGAACTCAGGTCTTCCTGGCTCCAGGTCCAACACTCTATCCACTGTGCCACCTACCTTCCTCTTAAACCAACAAGAATACAAAAGTTGGTATTGTGCTAAACACATTACAATTATTATCTCATTTAATCCTTACAACAACCCTGGGAGGTATTATTCCCATTTTATAGTTGAGAAAACTGAGGCGAAACATAAGCTAAGTGTCTTCTTGCCCAAGATCACATAGCAAGTAAATGTCTGAGGCCTTCCTGAGTCAAGACCCAGCATTCCATCCACTTTACTACCTACCTTCCAAAGGAATTGTTGGGATCTGGGATATGTACATGTAAAGGGTGCCATGTTAGGTACATGTTAGGGCCGCTGATTGGCACAGTGGATAGAGCACTGGGCTTAGAATCAGGAAGACATCTTCCTGAGTTCAAATCTGGGCTCAGATACTTACTAGCTGTGTGACCCTGGCCAAGTGATTTAACCCTGTTTCCTCAGTTCCCTCATCTGTCAAATGATCTAGAGAAGAAAAAGACAAGCTACTCCAGTATCTTGGCCAAGAAAACCCTAAATGGGGTTACAAGGAGGGACTCAAGTGAAATTACACAACAACAAAGAATGCAAAAGGATGGGGTGGAGGGGGGACTTTCGAGGTCATTGCCAAATTGACTAAGCCAGGGAAGGAATTTTAGGGGTTCACGCTTGGAAAGGGGCTTCCTTTGATCTCCAGTGCATGAAGGATCAGTTAAGTACCTGAGGAGGCCGGGAGTTGCTATAGATCAGAAGTGCAAGACAGTCTAGAAGTAAAGAGAAGGGTTCAAACTGGGAGATAAAAATGAGAAGCAGTTATTAGGATATGGGTGGAACCCCATTTAACTTTGGATTATAAATTAGTGTGTTTAGTGGCCAGACCCAGTTAAGAAACACATGCTCTCAGACACAACAGGGAGTCTTTTCACTTGGACCAGTAACAGTGGAGCTGGGGCAGGGCTTACCTGGGTGACTTCTGTGTCGGGAGAGGAGCAGGCTTTCAGGGAGAACCCAACCCTCCCCAAAGCCAGGGATCCTGATTTTGTAGCAAGCAGGCCAGCAGAGGATTTTGAGGTGAGGTGTGAGGATGATAGTTGCCTTGGGGAAGCCCCAGGAGGAAGTATATCTTCTCCACTAATCAACATCTCCCCTCCTCCCTACTTGTGGACACCTGGGGGCCAAGCCAGGCAAGTTACAGCTCTGCCTGTGCTCCACATAATTTCCATTTCATAAGTCTACTTGTTTTCTTTGTCTTTGCCCCTTAGGAAATTTTCCCCTTAAGCCTTCTAGCTGCTTGTGAATTTGTCAAAAGAAAATAAAGTGTTTCTAGATCTTGCTCAATATTGATAAAAGACTGGTATTCCTTTAGTGGACAGCTGCATTGTCCTTCAGGACTTGTCTCAGACCTCGATCTCCTCAGGATATTCCAGGCCTTCGATAGAATTGGGGCCAGGTGTCAATTCCATAGACCCTTCCCAGCCAGACAGTGCATTACAAGCAAACTTGTAATAGCTCTGGTGTTGATTATAAAGACTATGTATCTATATCTATATGTATATATAGATATAGATGTCCATCCATCCATACATTAAATATATATACATATATATTTAGTTAAGTTGACCCATGTATAGTCTATATGTAAATAGCTGTATAACCCTAGGCAAGTCACTTAATCTCTGCCTGCCTCAGTTTCCTCAAATGTAAAATAGGGATAACAGTACCTACTTATATAAAGATATATATACATACATATATGTATATGTACATATAAGCAGCTATATTATATATATATATATATTTCTGCCTACAAAAAAATTAATCAAATATTTACTATGCAGGGCAGCTAAGTGGCACAGTGAATAGAGCACTGGCCCTGGAGTCAGGAGGGCCTGAGTTCAAATCTAGCCTCATACACTTAACATGCACTAGTTGTGTGACCTTGGGCAAGTCACAACCCCAATTGCCTTGCCTTCCCTCCTCCAAAAAGACAAAAAAAAAAATTACCATGCGACAATGTGACTTTTCTCCTAGCAAAATGAAATGAGGTTAAAATGACTTTGCTCAGTCACATAATTTCTCTTGTTCTTAGCTTTTTCAGCTGTAAAATGGAATTAAAATACTTATGCTACCTACTTCATTGAATTGATATGAGGAAAACATATAATTTGTAAAGTGCAATAGAAATGGAAAAAATGAGCATCTTCCTCATTCTTTTATTTGTTATTGTTTGCTGCTTCATTTATTTTATTTGGTATTTTATTTTTATCCAGCACATGTAAAAACAATTTTTAATATTTTTTCTTATCTTTTTAGATGGAGCTCAGATAGAAATAGTTCTGGAATATGAGTTGCTGTCCTGTAATTATTCTTTCATGTTTAATGCTCTTCTGATTGGATAAAATAACTGTGGTTTTTGTTGTTGTTGTGTTTTGGTAACTGCATAAAAGTATTGGAATATATTGAAAGCATCCTGGTACAACTCCAGTAGCAGACAGAATTATGGTGATGATGTGTCTTTAATCTTGTTTCCCCGTGATTTTGATTTCTTCTGCCAGGTCTCAATAGTTTGAAAGCGTCCCATTCTGTGTAGTTTTGAGTTTATGTTTATTATATCATTTTTCTTAGCTCTTTCAAGAAGTACAGATAGAAATAGTCCTGAGACAAATTACTATCTTGATATTAAAAAAATATTTAATATTCTAAGGACTATTGTACCAGTGGGTAAAATAGCTATGTCTTGTAGTTGAATAAAAGTATGACAATGTAAGCTCATCTTCTATAAGTTCATTGAAAAGATGCTTGGTACCACTGCAGCAGCAGATGGGACAGCATGGATGATATGTACATCTCTCTGCTAGGTCTCTATAACTTGAATGCTTTCAATTTCCTATAACTTGGAGATTGAGTACTTAGAAGAACAACATCTGTTAAAAATGTTGTCCTTAAGTTTTAACAGATTAGTCTTGTTCTTTCTGGGTGGTTATGGGTGACAGCTTGGCTTGTGACAAATCCTTGCAATATCCCTGTGAAGTAAGTTCTGTTATTATCCCTGTTTTACATTTGAGGAAACTGAGTCAGACGATTAAATGATTTGCCTAAGGATACACAGCTAGTCACTACCCAAATTCAGTCTTCCTGACTTCAGGCCTAGTGTTCTATTTGCTTCTCTAATAAGCTTCTGATATATAATTCTAGGGGGCAGCTAGGTGGCATTGTGGATAGATTGCCTAGCCTGGAGTCAGGAAGATTCATCTTTTTGAGTTCAAATCTGGCCTTAGAAATTTATTAGCTGTACGACCCTGGGCAAGTCATTTAACACTGTTTTCTCAGTTTCTTTATCTGTAAAAAGAGCTGGAGAAGGAAATGGTAAACAACTCCAGTATCTTTGCCAAGAAAATCCCAAATGGGGTCATGAAGAGTCAAACAACAACAACATGTAGTTCTAACCAGGTCACATCTTTCTAGGTATTCAGGAGGTAGTAAATTTTTGTAGCCCACAATATCTTGCTCAGTCTTTGCCATTTTGTTGCATAATCTATATTGTTCATTAATTCTAGGCTCTCTAAAGATAACCCTTCTGTAGTTTCTTGTAACAATTAACTGATCCTAGATGACCATTATAAACCTCTGTATTTCCACAAACAAATTCACAAGTATGGATAATGCTAACCCCACTTCAGGTTGCTGAAGGGAAAATAAAACTCTGAAAAGAAGATAACTTGAGAAGAGCAGTCTCCCTTATGTCCCTGTCCCCAGCTTGTGATGCTAGAGGCTTGGGGGAATTTCCCTTTTAGGTTAGATCTTGTACTCTCTTAGTTGAATTATTACTTTGCTCCCAATGGAAGAACTACTTCACTGTCTTACCTGGTATATATTCTCATATGTATAGTTTCTCTTATTTCTATTTTACTATCAATTTGGATAAATGGTTTCTTTGCTATTTGTTATGTGTGTTTTCAGTTTATTCAGTAAGGAAGAAAATTAAGCCTTGATTATACAGCTTAATCAGACCCTCTTTTTCCCACTAATGAATAGTTATCAGAAATTTAACTCGAATCTTCAAATTATACCCCAATGCTGATTATTTTTAAGGGAGGACAGATAGATGTAATTCTAGCCCATTACTCCTCTTTCTGAGGACATCAGGGTGGTAGCCTATGGTCACAACTTCCTGTTTCACTTCCTGAAAGTACTTCAAGAAGGGTTGGGGATCTATTCTCCCTCTGTATGGGCCTCTTCCCCATGCTACGTGTAGAGGATAACTTGACTACATATCAGAGAACAGAGACATGGAAGAAAGAAGATAATTGTTCTTAACTTCCCACTTGACCACTCACCTGAACTTCTCCATGGTCTCCTGACCTGAAACTCATCTTTCTGAAATATGTCAGCTCTGAAACACCTATCTCCTCAGTACCCCTGCCCCTTTTTCTCTTCCTCCCTCAGATTGGACAAGGTGGAGGGTGGACAGCAGAGAGCTCCTCTCAGATCCTTTATTTAAAGGGGGAGGGGTGCACCAAGGTAAATGCTTTATCATTTTCCACAGGTTGCATGACTTCATTGTGTCCCTACCCACTTCTCTCTTCCTTTTCAGCTTCTTTTTATTTGTTGATTTCTCCCATTAGATTGTGAGCTCCTTGAGAGCAGGGATTGTCTTTTACATTTTCTTAATAAATGTTTATTGAATGACTAGTTCTAATTCTGGTCCATCCACTAATTATGTAACTTCAAGAAAGTCACTGGTTGGATCTCAGTTTGTTTCTCTGTAAACTTAGGAGGGTAGGCTAAATCCCCCAGGAGATTAAGGATGCCTCCAATGTCCATCATTCTTGGCAAAATTCTTGCCAGAGTTCTCCCTAATTGACTGATTCTTCACCTGGAAAATGGTCATCAGCTGAGAACCACTGTCTTCAGAAAGTAGAGAGGAACAGTCATTATGGTGTTTGCTGCCCAATAACTCCAGGAGCAATGCCAGGAACCAAACAAAGAACTGTATGCAACATTCATGGACCTGTCCAAGGTTTTTGATACTATCAGTCATGAGGGCTCATGGAAGATCATGGTGAAATTTGGCTGCCCAGAGAAGTTTGTCAGTTTGGTACGCCAGTTTCACAATGGCATGCTTGCACGGGTTCTGGATGAAGGATGATGCTCTCATGCTTTCCCAGTCTCTGAGGCAGGGTTGTATGCTTGTTCCCATGCTTTTTAGAATGATGAACGATGTTTTTGGACATCTTCAACAAGGATTAAAACAACATTAAGTCTACCACGTTGATGGTAAGCTATTTAACTTGAAAAGTCTATACAAGCCAAGACCAAAGCTAAGAAGGGAGGGTTGATGTGTGATTTTTTGTTCACAGATGATCATACACTCTTGTCCTTGTATCCCCAGTGCACATATATAGCACATTTTCGTTTGGGGTGAGAGGAACTAGTGTTGCCTCAATGAGTTCATCAGGATTGGGAACTCCCAGTGAGATAGTATCAGGATTGGGAACTCCCAGTGAGACAGCTCCCTATATGGACTTTGAAATTTCTTATCTTAGAGATTGTCTGAAGCACTGAGGCCATAAGTGACTTCCACAGGGTTACACAGTCAGTATATTCCAGAAGCAAGACCTCAACCAAGAACTTTGAGGTCAACATTCAAACTATTACACCAGGGCTATTCTTAATAAATACTTGTCAAATTTTACATGACAAAAGTCTACTAACAGAATCTAGAGTTGGAAGAGACTAGATCATTTAGTGATTTTCCAAAGGAAGAAACTGAGATTCAGAGGGGACATGTCTTGTACCAGGTCACATAAATTTTAATTATCAGAGCTGGGATCCAAATTTAGATCCCCTTGACTCTAAATTCATTACTCTTTCCATTACACCACACTGCTTAGTGTTTATTGTTCGGTTTTGTCTTACTCTTCATGACCCTATGGACAGCCCTTGGAGTCTTCTAGGAAAAGATACTGAAGTGGTTTGTCGTTTCCTTCTCCAGTAGATTAAGGCAAACAGAGGTTAAGTGACTTGCCCAGGGTCACCCAGCTAATAAGTGTCTAAGGCCAGATTTGAACTCAGATCTTCCTGATTCTTGGCCAAGTATCCTTTTTCTTTTTTTTGGAGGGCAATTGGGGTTAAGTGACTTGCCCAAGGTCATACAGCTAGGTCACACAGCTAGTAAGTGTTAAGTGTTTGAAGCCAAATTTGAACTAAGGTCCCCCTAACTTCAGGATCTGTGCTCTATTCACTGTGCCACCTAGCCGCCCCCTGGCCAAGTATTCTATTCCCTAAGCCACCTAATTGCTTCCTAATTGCTTGGTAGTTAATACTACTTCATAGAACCTTGGAGTTCATTCAGTCCAAACTCCATTCAAACTATGAATCTGTTTATAACATCAGCAAATAGTCATCCAGACCTTGCTTGAAATACTCCAGTGACTCACTATCCCCTAACATAATATAATTTATTTTGAGACAGCTTAAATTGTTGGGAATTTTTTATTTCTTCATTCAACTGTTTCTTTTCCTATTGAGCCTTATGATAAATCCTTTGTTTGGAAGCTTTTCATCCCCTCCCAAGGGGCAGCTAGGTGGTGCAGTGGTTAGAGCACCAACCTTGGGGTCAGGAAGATAAGTCTTCCTGAGTTCAAATCAGGCCTCAAACACTTACTAGCTGTGTAACCCTAGGCAAATCCCTTAACTCTCTTTGCCCCAATTTCCTCATCTGGAAAATGAGACAGAGAAGGAAAGAGCAAATCACTCCAGTATCTTTGTCAAGAAAACCCCAAATGTGATGGCAAAGAATCAGACATGACTGAGAACAACAACAATGCCCTTGCAACACACACATTAGTTGTTCACTCGTTTCAGTTATATCTAACTCTTCATGACCCCATTTGGGGTTTTCTTAGAAAAGTCATTTGCTATTTCCTTCTTCAGCTTATTTGACAGATGAGGAAAATGAGGCAAACAGGGTTTAAGTGACTTACCCAGGGTTACACAGCTAATAAATGTCTGAGGACAGATTTGAACTCAGGAAGATGAGTCTTCCTGTCTTCAGACCCAGTACTCTATCTGTTGTAATACATAGCTGGTCTTCCCCTCTCCCTGTCCCATGCCCCCCCCCCCCCAAAAAACACAAATAAAAACCTATTTTGGGGAGTATATTTTCTATATACTTATTTATGTATATGTCTCTACTGATAGAATGCAAGTTCTTTAAGGGTAGGAATTGTTTCTGTTTTGTCTTAATATCTCCATTACCTATCACTATTCCTGGCACACAGTAGGCACTCATTAAATGGTCATTTATTGATTTCTGGTTGGAACAAAAAAAATATTCTGATAAGGAAACATTTTCCATTATGTACATAGGGTAAGCTCTGAGTTCCTTCTCCCAGATTGTACTCAGATTAACAAGCCAGATCCCCCAGAGAGTGGCTAATATTTCTCCCCTCAAAGTTCCAGGGTAATTGAGCATTTTATTTTTTTTCTGTCCTATTAGTCACAAGCCCCCACATTTCCAAGCCCATTGATTATCAGTTGATATCAATTAGCCAACAATACTTAATTAGCTCTTTTAAATGGTGTAATAATAACAGATAGTACAGAATATTTTCCCAACTGGTAGCATAGTCTCCCATAAGTATATAGAGATATAAGTATCTAAGTATCTAAGATAAGTATATAAGTATATAGAGATCAGGGCAAAGTTTAATCTCAAGAGCACCTTAGGCAAAGGGCAACTCACAACTCTTGGTTGCTAGAAATCTTTTTCTCATTTCTATGATATACTCATTAATTCCCTCAGGTAGCTTAAAGCTGCTGGGCTCCTGGCAGCATCCTGAAGCTGTCTTTCATTGGTTGTCCAGTCTTCCTCAGCTTTCCAGATAGATGCTGCTATTAGCTGCTGTTGTTCTGCAGACATTGGGATTGGGAAGATGTTCTTGGGAGGTCTGAAATCTTTGAACCTTTTAAAGTTGATAAGATCATCCTCTGGTCCTGGGTTTCTCTTACTGAAGTTTTCTTTCCTCTTTCTCAAGCAATTATCTCTCAGAAGCTTGACTGGAGCTGCTTCTAGCACGGTGATACTGGATTTCCAGAATACAAGTTTTTATTCACTGTCCACAGGGCATGACTGAGCCTCTTTGACCAATCTCAACACATTTGCTGTGTCACATTATGTCATTTCATCAAATGGCTTTCATTCCTTCCAAACTGATCAAGGATTTTTCAAACCTGGTTTAAAGTCTTGGTCTATCAGGACCAGAGAATCTTTTTAGATACTTTAAGTAGAGTAGAATGATTGATTGATTGAATTGACTCCCACTCTTACATAATATAAGAGTAATATGTCTATAATATACACTTTAATGGAAACAATAAGTGTACTATGAGCAAAAGGCCTGTTAAGGCAACTCATCTTCTGGAAACTACTTGCTTGTTTTCGTTTGTGTTTCATAGAAGCCCTGTTCTGTTGAGACACATGAGAAATTGATGCCTTATGACCAAGGCTACAAATATATTATCACTTTCTTCTAGCAATTGTTCCATAAATAAGCTTCTGCCAAGGTAGAGATTTGGTCTTCAACTTCTCTGAACAATCAACAGATCTTTAATAAACACCTGGTGACTTCAGGGGTCTACTCAAAACTAAACAGCTGTGGTGGCAACATTGCCAAATCTATACAGTTTACCTGTCTAATCAGTTCTGAGGATAACATTGTGATTCCTCCTAGCTTTATGCCAGTTGTAAATTTGACAAGCGTGTTACTTCTGCCTTCATCCAAGTTATCAAACCATAGTTAACTAATCAGAGTAGTTGAAGAATTTTGGAAAAGTCATTAAAATACATCTAGTTTACGACATGTCAAATCTCTCTCTCTCCATTTGTCTCTGTTCTTCCATCTCTGCCTGTCTCTGTTTCTCCTTTCTTCTCTTTCTATCTCCCTCAGTTAGGAAAGAATTAAGGCTTTTCTTCTCTTTATTTCAACTCTCTTCCCAAACTCGACACTGGGAATTTTCCAGGGCAGACACATCTTCCTGTTGTGGTTTATAGACCTGGGAATTTTAACTGAAGCAACTGGCCTTTGGCCACACTCATTAACATTCTTTCAAAAATCCTTTAGGGAACTTAACTGAACTTTCATTAAAGGTTTCATTTATGATAGGGAATACAATAGAGTATATAACAGTCCAGGTCCTTGGCTTTTTCACTTTGGCCTGCTTTTCTCATAAATAATATACATGAGTTCTGACTTGCAAGGAGTGATATGAACCTCTCATTGACCAATGCCAGCCCTCTTCACAATTAGTATCTGATTTGGGGAGGAGCATGATGTAACAGGTCACCATCTTGACCACTGGAACCAATCTATCCCCAATTGACACTATTAACCTCAACTCCTCTTTACCACTTATAATTCTTACCTCATCTTTACCCCCCTCAAAGCCCATCCCTTCCCCCACCTCATACCTTTTGCTTATAAGGTATATGACATTACTGGGAAGTAGAGATAGGGGCAGAGAGATTGTGGTGTTAAACTGCTTCCATCTCCTGCTCCTCTTCTAGAGGCCCTAAACCATTCTAATTCTTTTGATGAATGACCTGTCAAAATTGTGAAGACTGGTTCAGGGAGCAGTTAGGTGGTACAGTAGATAGAGCACTAACCCTGGAGTCAGGAGGACCTGAGTTCAAATCTAGTCTCAGTCACTTATTAGCTGTAGACCCTGGCAAGTCACTTAACCCAGATTGCCCAAGGAGAAAAAAAAAAGTCTGGTTTATTCATCCACTCAAGAACCACTCATTAATAACTAATATGTGCAAAGCACTATGCATGAAACTGGAGGAGACAGAGAATAGAGATAATCAAGATGTGATCCCTGTTCTATTTGAAGAACAGGTCTTGTCAGACTAACATTGTGTTGACTTTGTTTTTGGACAGGTTATTAAAATAACAGGGATAGGGATAGTAGTCAGACCTATGATTTCATTAGTGGAGGGAACTCCCAAGTAAGGACACTTTCTTTAGCAATACAGGGCAGCACCTTCTCCACCTAGAGCACCAACAGGTTAAGTGGTTTGTTGGGACATGAACCCAGGTTCTCTTGGCATCAAGGCTGGCTCTCTGTCTACCACACCCTACTGACTCTCTGGAAATCACAATAGATTTTTGGCAAAGCATTTGACAAAGTCCCTCATATTATGTTCATGGGGAAAATGGAGAAGTATGGGCTAGGGAGTGAGGAAGATTTGAAACAAGTGGAACGGAGGGACCTAAAGAGTAGTCATATTCATGGCTTGATGTCAACTTAGAATGACGTATCTAATATAGTGTTTAGCTATGTAATTGATTCTCTGCTGCTTAGTATTATTGTTAATTACTTGGACGAAGGCAAGGATATCATATTTTCAAACTAACGGATGACACAAAACAAGGAGACAAAGCTAATATAATGAATGACCAACAGGTTTCAAACAAATCTTGATAGGCTAAACATTGAACTGAGTGGGGGAGAAGGGGAAGGGAACAAGCATTTATTAAGCATCTACTGTTTGCCAGGCACTGTCCTAAGCACTTTACAAATGTTACCTCATTTGCCCCTCATAACAATTCTGGGAGGTGTTATTATTGTCCCCATTTTACAGCTGAGGGAACTGAGGCAGACAGAGGTTAAGTGACTTGCCCAGAGGCACCCTGCTAGTAAGTATCTGAGGACAGATTCGGGCTCACGTTTTCTTGCCTTTAGGCTCAGTCCTTTATCCACTGTGCTACCTAGCTATCTAATAAAATGAAATTTAATTGGTAAAAAGGACTTTCATGTGGGTTCAATGAATCAACTTTGCAAATACAAATGAAGGAGTATAACTAGGAAGCCTGTAACCTAGAAAAGATCTTGAATATTTATTATTGGATTACAAATTTATGAAAAGTCAACAGTGTGATATGGGGATAAAAAAAGATTTTAACTTCAGGCTACATTCAGGAAAGCAAACAGGAAAAGCTTAGTGAGATAATAGCTCTGCTCGAGATTATCTTGTCATATTGTGTTCATTTCTAAGTATCACATAAGCCGGGCAGTATCTAGATAGAATGCAATAAGAGGACAGGTTGAAGGAAGTGAGAAAATTTAACCTGGAGAAGAAAAGATTGAGAGAGGATAGCTATCATCAATTACAACCTCATAAGGGTCATGTAGAACTAGTTTTATCCTAGTCAGCCTCAATTAGGCTGTTTAGAATGTAGGCCTGGTGGCAAAAGAATCCTCAGTGTCTACATCTAGAGTCAGCTAAGTTTCTTAGTATATAGTTGAACTGGGATCCAGAAGTCCTTGGTTCTAAGCTCAGCTATGGCACCAGTTACTTGTATGACCTTAGTCTTGTCATTGAATTTCTCTGGGGCTCAGTTTCCTCAACTGTATTTGCTGGGGGGGGGGGGGTCTAACTAGATGTTCTCCAAGGCCCTTTCCAGACCAAAAATTTTATAATGATACCATGATATTGATTGAATGAATAGTTATAGATGTTAAATAATGATAGCTGGTAGAATTAGAGTGAATTTTTTCAATAGGTTCCATTTCAAGCTTATACAAAGGCCCAGATCAGAGAAGAGAACAGGTCATTTATTTCACTTTGATTTACCATCTTGGGTGTTCTAGCAGCTGTTGACAGGAATTAGTGTTAGGCACACCTCCAAACAGTCAGTGGTTTGGCTCAAAAATATCTTATTTCTAAAATACTTTCTTCTTAGAAGTTCAGAACACTTCAAACACATGTAACAGATGCTTGTCTCATAGTTACAAGATAAAGAGGGGTCAGTAGGATTCCCTTTTTTGTTTTTTTTTTTCTTCCAGGGCATGGATCATTTAAAGATTTATTCTAGGATCTGAGAAAAATGAAACTAGAAGGAAGCCTTCGGATTAAGGAAAGGAAGGTAGCACAGGTTACCAAGAAGAGAAATGACCACATGAGGAATAGTTCAACAGTTGAAATAACTAGGAAGAAAGGAAATAATGGAATTTCTACCAAAGCAATTACCTACTGGTCTGCCCTGAAAGCGATGAGATGAAATAAAGGAGAATGGACCACACTGAAAGACCTAAAGACCAAACACTCCCAGTAGTAATTCTGCACCTCTCAAAACAAGTCAAGTTCTAATAGAACAACACTATCAGACTTCCTGAGTTTAATTGTTTGATCTTAGTGTGAGTATTATTAGCCTGGAATCTCTGAACTTCAGTTTAAAAGAATCTTGATAAGAGAATTTCAACATAATTGGTTTTCACTATAGTCCTGTGAATTTATTTTATGCATTTGAAAACATCATTCTGAGAAAAAGGGGTCCATATGTTTCTTCATAGTCCTAAGGGTGTCTATGACACACAAAATTGGTTAAGAACTCCTGTTTTAGTATTTTTGGGGGCCTCTTTCTCTATTCTATCATGCAGAAAATTCCTACTATGCACATATCCTGAAAATCTACATCACAAAAAATGTCTCCCAAGTCTTAACTACTCAAAGGCCCATTTATTTAAAATAATATTGAAAATAAGTAGGCAATGGGAGAGGCAAGGAGTTTTGTGTGTTTATGCTTAGTTTTAAGACATTTTAGAATGAGTTTTTAGCCAGAAGAGGGTGATTAGTATAATGAAGGTACTCAAAATCCATTTATGGGGAGTGATGAAAGCAAGAGAGCCATTTATCCTAGAGAAGAGATAAGGGGATGAGAGGAAGGGAGACTTGATAGCTTTTTTTTTTCTTTTTAGGCAATGAAGGGTTAAGTGGCTTGCCCATGAAGCTAGTAAGTATGTAAGGCCAGATTTGGACTCAGGTCTTCTTGACTCCAGGTCCAGTATTGTATCCATTACACTATCTTGCTGCTCCTTAATAGCTTTCTTTCTGATAATGAAAAGGCCAGCATGTTGAAGAGGGATTGGATTTATCCTATGAAATTCCAGAGATAAGAACTAGGACTATACTAGGGTTGAAATTACAAGAAGGCATTTTCCAGCTTGATACTATTCGGTGCTTTCTGACAAATGGAATGTGCTTCCTTTGGGAGAGAATTCTCTTTTGCCAGATGTCTTTGACTGGGAGTGAGTTCCATCTGCTAGTGTCTTTAGCCCCTTCTGATTCCTGGATTTCATGATTCAAATGGGATTAGTTCTTGAGGAAGGGAGAAAGGAATAGGAACGGTTTCCCTTTCATCCTAAACCATGGACTCCTTTTCGTATTCATTCTCTCATCTGTTCTAACTGTATTTACCCCACCCAATTTAACTTCAGACTTTGAGAAGACATCAGAGATAGAAAAGGGGAGGAGTGAGTGAGAAAGATGACTAGAAGTGTTTTCCATATAGGTTTGGATACTGAAATTAATGTTGCCAAAAGTCCTGTGCATTGTCCCACAAATTCAAGTCGAGTCTGAATGGCCACATGGCAGAGATATTGTAGAGGGGACTCCTGCTTGGATTTGAATTGAATGAGATGATGGCTAAGGTCCCTTCCAACTATGAAGGTCTGTGATGCTGTCAACCAAGATCTGGACTGTTATAGCCTTGTGCCTTTTTTTTTTCTCTCCTTCCTTCCTCTCACTGTCAAATATCACTAAATGAAAATGCAAACAGAAAATGAAACCCAGTTTGCATTGTTATGTTGTTCAGTCATGTCTGATTCTTTGCGACCCTACAGACCCTAGCATGCCAATACTGGCCATGGGGTTTTCTTGGCGAAGATATTGGAGTAGTTTGCCATTTCCTTCTCCAGCTCATTTTCCACCTGAGAAAAGTGGAGTAAAGGGGGTTAAAATGACTTGCCTAGGGTCACACACAAGTCTGAGGTCAAACCTGAACTCAGATCTTCCTGACTCCAGGACCAGTTCTTTATTTACTGAGCCACCTAGTTGCCTCTGTTTGCATGGTTTTCTCCCATGCAATTTCCCCAAATACAACAGTAGAGTAACAAAGTTCCCCACTCTGTCCGGGAGTCCTCTTCCCTCCTCTTATTTGAAAACCAACAGGAGTTTCATTTGCCATCTTCTTTCCGTTGATGACTTTTCTCTCTAGTTCTAAACAATCGCCACCTCTGGTCCATTAACTTGCACCACTTTTATTGTGTAGTGAAAAGATCTTTGGGTTTTGAGTCAACACTTAGGTTCAAGTCTACAGAATTCTATCTTGAAAGTAAGGGAATTTACTCAATCTCTCTGAAGCTCAAATGCCTCATCTATAAAATGAGGATTATCATATTTGTCCTACCCATCTTATGGATTTGCTGAAAGGAAATTATTCGTAAATTGCAGGGTCCCATATTGGTAGCTATTACTGGACCTTTGATGGTTGGGAGTTCAACTTGTGGGTGGAGGGCAGGGGAGATCAAATTAGCAGCAATGGTTTGTTCAGATAGCAACTGTGTACACTATCTAGGGGGAGAGGGCACATCTGGATGGATGCTATGAAGTTGTGAATTCTGTATCAGGGCTGGGCTAATAAAAATAAATAATTAAACCACATCATATTTATGTAGTGTGTTAAGAGTGGTCAAGCATTGCTGGCCTTACTTATTTCTGACTGACTCAGTCATGGCCTGTCTTCAGCCTACATTTCCAGTCTCATTATCCATTATTCCCCTTCATGTACTATATGGTCAAGCTAAATCAACCTTGTTCTTTTTCTTCTCCCACCTCCAAACTTTTGCAAAGGCTGTCCCTAATATCTAGAATGTACTTTTTTCTGCCTCACCCTAGTTTACAGAGTGTACTATGTATACCATTCCATTTCAGAGACCACAGGACCATAGATTAACCTAGAAAGAGCACAGAAGCTAGCTAGTCCAACCCCCTCGTTTTACCAATGAGAAAACTGAGGCACAGAGATTAAATGACTTACCCAGGGTCACAGGGCCAATAAGTGACTGAGGCAGGATTTTAATGCAGATCTCCCTGATTCCAAGTCCAGAACTCTATATACTATAGCACCTATCCTCAGGAAACTTGAACTTAGAGAGAAGAAAACTGTCCAAGTTCACAAAGGTAATGGCAGAATCTTCTAACTCTTAAGCAAATTTGCTTTTCATTTCCACTATAATCCTTTTCCAAGACACTGGATACAAAATAATAGTTGCTAGTATGTATATAACCCTTAAAGATTTGCAAAGCATTTTACATAAATTATCTCATTTGATCTCCATAGCAACCCTGGGAGGTAGGTGTTATTATCCCCATTTTACAGATGTAAAAAACTGAGGCAAGGTCATATCACTAGTAAAAGTCTGAGGCATGACTCAGACCCAGGTCTTCTGACTTCTGACTCCTGACCCATCTTGCTGCCCAGATCTTATGATTCCTTGTTCTCTCTTCTTTCTGTTACACCAGCTTGTACCCCGAGAGTTCCAAAACTTTTCTAAAGCTTTATACAGATTCTTGAAACCTGTTAGGTCAGAAAAACAGGTCTGTGGATTGTATGAGACCAGACTTCCTAGATCTGTGTTTGTTGCTTATTGCTTCTAGGCCAATGGGAAATACCCTGGGAATGCTGTTTCCCCACAATAGCTGGTACTTCTGTTTTTGTTTCAGGTTGTAGCTCCGAGAACCAGTGTAGTAAAAACACAAAGTAAACACACACACACACACACACACACACTCACTCACTCTCTCTCTCTCTCTCTCTCTCTCTCTCTCTCTCTCTCTCTCTCTC
>NW_027187391.1:7349070-7350898 GCF_028583685.1 Petaurus breviceps papuanus
CTCTCTCTCTCTCTCTCACACACACACACACACACATACACATACACTTTTGCAGCTTCAGGTGGGGGGGAAAGCTAGTTTATGGGGTGTTTGGTTCAAGGACAAAATTTTTCCCCTCTCTCACTAGTTTTCTTATCTAGATTATAGAATTTTCTTCACTAGATGTCGAAACCCATGGGGTTTTCTTTTCAAAGCTGGCCTTGTGGCTGCATGATAAAAAGGACTTTTGGTGGGGGCTGGGAGGACTGGGGAGGGTCAGAGCACTGGGCTGCTGTTGCTGGTAACTGACCTGGCCATTATCAACAGAACCAAAGAAAAGCTGAAATGAGTTCCTAACCTGCGGTCCTATAAGAGTGACTTTTATATAAAACGGTCATTTGTGACCTGTTTCTCTTCCTTTCTGGACAGGTGCAAGTACCATTCCTTCCTCTGCAGGCAAAGCACCTGCAAAGCCATGCACGGAGAGCTCGCTATGTAGGGAGGTGGAGGGGAGTTTCATTTCTGGAGAGCAAAGAGTGTCAATGGACCTTACTTCCCTCTGTACCAAAAGAAGCGTTGGGCTCAACGATCTCTAGGGTTCTTTCCAACTTTCACACTTTCTGCTTCCGAGATTCAAAGCCACAAGTGCTACTCTCCATATCCCTCAAACAGGATTTATTTCAGGATGTGATTCTGATACAGTGGCTGTATTCCTGTCAAAATCTTCATTTAGAGAAAGAAAATAAAAACTGAAAGTCAATTTGAATTTTACTAAGGTGGCTCCAGATGTGACTTCTGACCAACCTCCCCTGAGACTCTAGAAGACTTGTTTCCTTTTAATATACCAAGACTTAGGATCCCTTCTTTTGAACTTCCAGTCATGAGACAGAGTAATAAAGGTAGAAAAGTGTCTTAGCTCTGAGGTCAAAAGACCTGGGTTCAAAAGCTAATTCTTATGCTTACTCAATTTCTCGGAGCCTCAGTCAAATTCCTGTTCTGTAAAAATGAGGGTGTTGGACTAGGTGGCCTCTGAGGCCTTTTACAACTCTAGCTCTGTCATTCTATGAACCCCACTCCAAGAAAAAAAAAGCCAGAAAAGAATAATAGCAGAAAGGGAGCTATAGTTGTTGATGTTTTCTTAGGCAGTGTAGAACAACCATGAGTCCCCTCTCCCATTTGATAATGCAGAACACAGAATTCTTAAGTTCTCCCTGCTCCCCCCAGTGACAGTCTAACATCAAGGAAATTAAAAGCAGTTCTTGAATCAGAAGCACATACACACACACAACTAGGGGATTCCTGTATTAAAAGGCAAGCACAGTAATAGCAATTCGTTTATAAAATGCTTTAAGGTTGACTAAATACTTTCCTCACAATAATCATGTGGGATAGAGTTAAGTGACATCAACTAGTAAGCCTGGTGTCCTAGAACTGATCCAACGTCTTCTGCTTCCAAGTTGAATATTCTCTGGACACTGACTCTCAGTACCAAGGTGTGTTCTCTTATTAGAAAAACCCTGGTTTCTTGTAGAACAGATGAAGTGGCAATATCCCCTCCCTGTCAGGAACACAGGTGCTGACATACCTAGTAGGTATTATTTATTGTCAAGTGAAATCTGATATACTTCCTAGGGCAATGGTCAATGACTTGGGTTTCACAGAAAACCCCCTTGTAATGTACCTAATGTACTATGCTGAGTGGGGGGAAATCCTTCCTGCCTTGTGAAACTGGAGAGTCAATTATCCTTATCTTATTTCACTGAACTACAAAGATTATTTCTGTGACATAGCCACAGCAAATGTCTCTCTCTCTCTCTCTCTCTCTCTCTCTCTCTCTCTCTCTCTCTCT
>NW_027187391.1:7350908-7415060 GCF_028583685.1 Petaurus breviceps papuanus
CTCTCTCTCTCTCTCTCTCTCTCTCTCTCTCTCTCTCTCTCTGAGTAGTGGTGACTGCTGTTCTAAATTGAATCCATTCTAGGGGCAGATAGGTGGTGCAAGCAAATAGAGCACTGGCCCTGGAGTCAGGAAGACCTGGGTTTGGATCTGGCCTCAGACACTTAACACAAAAAATAGTTGTGTGACCTCAGGCAAGTCACTTAAACCCAATTGCCCTCCAAAAAGCAAAAAATAAAAACAAATTGAATCCATTCTTGACTGGTTCCAAATAGAAGGTTGTCTCCAGTGCCACAGACATGGAATATACTTATGGTGGGGGTGGGGATAAGAGTAAGTGGTTGCAGAGTATGGTTGATTAGGCTGACTTTATAATTTGTCAAAAGGCTTCAATATGATTTTCGGTCCAGAGCACCACAGGTTTAAATATTTAACATTATAATGAAAAGAATGGCAACCTGTATCAGAATCACTGTTAGAATGTGTGTTCATGACAACAGCAACAACTGGTATTCATATAACACTTTTTGCTCTTAGTACAGAATCTCATGTTTTACATGAAAATATTTAGGTTTAACTATGCAAGATAGTCTCAGCAAAGGTGGAAATGTATTTTCAGAATATATATTTCTTTTAACTTGTGAATTGTCCTTTCTGGGAGATGACACAGTCAACTCTTGGCAAAAAAAAAATTTGTACAATTAGTTGACATCGTGACTAAGCAGAGGGGGCGGCTAGGTGGTGCAGTGAATAAAGCACCAGCCCTGGAGCCAGGAGGACCTGAGTTCAAATCCGGCCTCAGACACTTCACACAAAAACTAGCCGTGTGACCTTGGGCAAGTCACTTAACCCCAATTACCCTCCAAAAAGCAAAAAAAGAAAAAGATAATGACTAAGCAGAAAGGTATAGGATGTTTTCAATGAGAGGAAAGCTCTGGAATTGTGGTGGCAATTTTTGGTTTTGTTAAGAAAAACGAACTCCCACTTTATCCTCCTCCCACCTTCTTTGCAGAGATGGAGGTGGAGAGGGTTGGGATGTGGACTTATATGTCAGTTTTGTCAAACTGTTTTTTCCTATCTTTGTCTTTTTTATTCACAGATGATTCTCTAAGATGGGGGGGAGATATGTTTTTGGAAATGAGAGTGTTATAAAGAACAAAAGATAATAATGGAAAAGCAAAAAAAAGCTAACACCCTCAGGGTTGGCTTTTCTATGAGCAAAATTTCTCTGTCACAGCAGAAGAAAAAAGAAAAACATAGTTGTCATGGTAAGCATCCTAGGCCTGGGCACCTGCTCTGAGTATCCTCAGTCTGCTTGTGCTCGTTACACTTCCCATGGGTAAGATCAGCCCCTATCTGGGCCCAGAAGTCCTAGTGGGGGAAGTGGGAGGTCACTGGAAATGATTAGAATGTGTTGGCAGGACTGCAGTTGGTCTGACTAATGAGTCAGAAGAATAAAAAGAAAGTTCAGTTCAATATTCTCATTAAAGGATTCAGACAGACTGCTAAGTGAAGCCCTTATCTCCATCCAGATGTGTTATGCTCTGTGTGTGGGATAGCACAATGCCACTGAGTAACATGTTTGGTATTTACTTATCTATTTACATGTTGTTTTCCTCTAGTAAAATCTAACCTTGTTGAGGGCTGAGACTGTTGTTTTTGTCTTTATATGCCCAACATGTAGCACAGTGTCTGGCACATAGTAGGCATTCAATTCAACAAACATTGTTGAATGGGATGACACTAAATATAACCTTAAAATGAGGGTATGTGTGTGTGTGAGTTTAAGCTCTTATATTTTATATTTATAAAATCAGTCACCAGCAACTAGAAACTTATGGGGGGGGGAATAAAACTTGTGATATTAATCAGCCTCTGGTGGTTTTAGTAGGCTTTCTTATTTTTGCCAACAGTGCATCCAACAAAACATGGGATTGGCTAAGAACCTTTCCTAACACAGTGATTCATCTCTAGCCAAATGACAGGGCTCACGTATACATAAAAGATGGGTAGTACATGCTAGCTTAGTTCTGGGATCACTGTGGTTCTCAGCTTTGCAGAGTCAACAGCAAGAAACCCATTAGGAGCAAAAATGGAGACAGAAGGGAAGTCCACAATATACACAGTATATTGTGAATATATATACATATATTCACAATATAATAAGAGACCTAAGTAAGGGACTGATCGGACAGGGAAACAAGCTAGCATTGGAGAATGCAGATATAGAATAGAAAGGAGGTAGTAGAAGAGTGGGGGAGGTGGCAGTTCATACTACATAAAAAAAAACCCAACATTGCTGGCAACCTATACTTCCTCATAATAGTTCAAAGCACAGACCACATTAAGTACAACAGTAGCTTGGATATTACAGCACTTTAGGATTTACAAAGTACTTACCCGTAACAACCTGGTTGTGGTCCTATTTTATAGATAAGGACAGTTGAAGTTCATATGGGTCAAATGTCCATGGTCTCATGGGTGGTCAGGAGCAAAGCCCTAGAACCTGAACCCGCATTTTCTGGCCTTGTTTCTGATGCTCATTCCTCTGTACTGCCCTGGCCCCCAGATTAAGAGATGGAGGTTTCATAGCGGGAGTTGGCTGTCACAGGAGGAAAGGCATATTAGTAATAGGTTACATGTTATACAGCACAGAGGCAAGGTCAGTGCATCCAGGCTTCCTGGGAAAGTGGTGGCCAGAGGGGCAGCACTAGCCTGCCCCCTTCAGTTTTCCTCTTGATTTTCAAAATGGCCAGGAGAAATGAAGAGGGAGGAATGAGGTTGGGTGAGGCTTTGCACCCTATTTAGCTGGTGAATAGTCTGTTCGGTGACATTGACCTTGGGTGACAGATGAATCTCCCCAGTCTGTCAAACATGAGCTTGTCCACAGCACCACATCCTCTCCAGGTGCTGGTAGCTGAGGATACACCCTGTCAACAATAACTAGTTTAAACTAGGTCTGAATTCCCCCAGGAAGTACGTGTCCCTCCTGGTTGCTCTATTTTGTGGGGTGGGAGGGAGGAGGTTCAATGAAGGGATGGCTAACCACCCCCAATCAGCATTTTGTAAAGGCCCTTTTCATTTAAAAGAAGTTACTTGGAAGAGAGGAATGAAGAGAAGTCATTGATTTGCTAAAGCCTAAACTATAAACTCCCTCCTGCAGGGCACTGGGTTTTCTACTACTTTGGTAAACCTTCCTTACCAGGACTGGCCACCCAATTGTCTTGATTTGATTCAGCTTCTGGGGGTTTTGAAAATTTGTATGTACAACTCTGGGGCAGTGAGGTTGCACAGTGAATAGAGTGCCAGGCCTGGAGTCAAAAAGATTCATCTTCCTGGATTCAAAACTGGCCCCAGACACTTATGTGGGCAAGTCACTTAACCCCATTTGTCTCAGTTTCCTCATCTATAAAAAACAAGCTGGAGAAGGAAGAGGCAAATCACTCCAGTCTCTTTGCAAGAAAATCCCAAATGGGTACAAAAAGAGTAGAACATGACTGAAAATGACTGAACAACAACAAATGTACAATTATAATACCTCTCTCACCTAAGATCATTTATTTAGAGCTGAAAGCAACCTTAAAAGCCTAGTTGCCAGTCATCTACATGGAAGAATAGAAGGAATCTCTATCTTTTTACAAGATGAGGAAACCGAATTAGGAAAGTGGTTTGCATGAAGTCACAGAGCTAGTAAGTGACACAGACAAGATTTGAACCTAACCCCTTTGATTTCCAAAGCCTGTGTTCTTTCTATTGAGCCATCAGACTTTTTCAAGAACTTAGTTCTTGCAGGAGTAATGAAAATGAAACTCATTGAGGTCAATGGCTATTGGTCTTCCTATGAATGGGGAAGAGAAGGAAAGTAAAAGCAATCCCTCTAAACCACCAAACTCCTCCCTCCCCCAGTTTTTAAGTGTCAATAGGTCATTCAGTCACTTGGATCCAGCTTGTGATCAAAAGATTTTGAAGCAAATTTTAAAGATCTCGATCTAGTTTGAGCAGGAGTTCTTAATCTGAGATCCATGAAAAAAGACATCTTTATACATTTGCATTTCAGAATAATTGATTTCCTTTTTAATACTATGTATTTCATTTTATGAAATAGTTCATAGTTAAAATATGATACTGGAAAGTTAAGAACCCTTGAGACTATGCAACCTTGTCATTTTACAGGTGAGGGCACTGTGGCCCAGAGAAATAAAAATTCACTTCTCTAAACTCACCCAACTAGTTAAGGTGAGAAGTAATATGATGCAGATGATTTTTGATGTTGTTTGATTGTTTCAGTGATGTCCGACTCTTCATCACCCCATTTGGAGTTTTCTTGGCAAAGATACTGGAGTGGTTTGCCATTTCCTTCTCCAGATCATTTGACAGCTGAGGAAACTGAGACAAACATGGTTAAGTGACTTGCCCGGGATCACACAGCCTAGTAAGTGTCCGAGGTCAGATTTGAATTCAGGAAGAATGAGTCTTCCTGACTCCAGGCCAGGTACTCTACACACTGTGCCACCTAGTTTTTGAAGAGGACCAATGACATCATGGGGTAAGGTCATGAATTGTATTTAAATGAAGCAGAGTTGCACAAAGGTGTCAGCCTCACTCTCTCTTTCAGTGGCAACACAAAAGTCAGGACCACTGGTGATGGCCCTGGATTCAGTGGATAACCTCAGTGTTTTCAATGCCTGACCAAGCTCTGAGTGCTCTACAACACCTGCTTCAGGCCTTTATGGCCCTTAGAACAAATTGTTCTCATCCACCCATTCCACTGGGGGAAGTCTTCACATGCTTGGCATCCCTTAACTCACCAACGATTTTGAGGCCTATCAGTTACTCTCAGCCTGGTTTAGCCCGTCTGCCAAGATGGTTTTACTGGGGTTTGGCCACTGTGCTTGCTATGGCTTCTTGAAGTCACAGGTGGGAGTTTACTAAGAAGTGGACGCCACAGGGTATAAGCAGTCCTGAGAAGGGCTCGGCAAGCTTCTGCACCAGAGTTGAACACCTCACAGACCCTATAGCTTCTGTTAAAAACTCTAGAAAGTCAGTTTGCTCTTTCTGTCCCACTTCTGAGCACAAATAAGTATATTCATTAAGCCCCCTCATCCATTGCGCCTAAAACACATGGATATCACTCTACCCGTATCCTCAAAATGACCCATTCCCCTCTTCAGACATAAGTTATCATGTAGTTGGTAGAACAACACACCAGGAGTCTATAACATGTTCTCCAACAACTGGGCATTCTTCAGTGAGGATTAAATCAGAAGTCTTCAAAGTGCTTTTATAAGCCTTAAATTGCTGTCTTGTTAATTATAAGACCAAGTGTCCCTTTCAGGCTTTGACTGCATCTGCATATGAAGGGTATGAAAGGGCTGGGAATATGACTGAGTTGGTAGCAGAGACCATGATCTTGACTCCAGGCAAATATAATAAAAATCCCCTGGGTTAGGGTTTATATTACCTCTCTGTGCTTCCCTTCCCAGCTGCTCATCTACCTGCAAGAATGGGTGTGACCTCCATCCATCAAGCCTTTCCTTGTTTCCATTCATCCACCACATAGCTGCCAAAGTGGTTTTCCTAGAGTGTAGCTCCGTCCCTTTACTCAGTAAATTCTAGTGGCTCCCCGTACTTGGTATTTATACCATGACCACAACCTACCTTTCAAGCTTTGCTACACATTACTCTACTTCAAACACTTTAAAGTCAAGCTAAATTGGTTCATATATGACAATCCATATTTTATCTTCATGCTTTTGCACCCACTGTCCCTCCTGCTTGGAATGGACCTCCTGATTACTTTTACTCCTTAGAATCTCTAATTTCATTCAATACTCAAGTGCCTTCCACATAAAGCCTTTTCTGCTTTCCACACCAATTCCAGCTTTCCTCCCCCCACACCCTTAGCTTATATTATGTATATATTTGCATTTTCATATGTTGTTTCTCTGAATAGAATTTATCTTGAGGACAGGGACTATTTTACTTTTGTCTTTGCATATGCAATGTCCAGCATAGTACCTGGTACCCAGTAAGTACTTTATAAATGTTTGCTGATGGGTTGACTTAAAAGTTTGAAAATAGAAAAATCCAGAATTCCAAAACTGTTTGGTACTAAGTAGGAAAATAATATGTACCTGGTTTATAGTCTAACTTTCAGAGATTAAAATTTGTGAAATATATGGAATACTTACCATTAACTATGCTGAGGTCTCTAACTGAAAAGTTTAAGCTCTGAAATAGAAAGAAGAATGCAAAGAAAATAATTAAACACAAACACATTAGCTACTTGTCAGGATCTGTCTTTGAGGTGCCAAAAAGCTTGGCAATTGGGATGGAGAATCTCCTGCCAGGGAGATAAGAGGTGCCAGTAGTAAAGGCTCTGAGAGAAAAAGACAGGGAAATCTTTTTACTGATTCTTCTTGGCAGAGAGTTTTCTGTCTTATTATTATTACTATTATTATTATTTCTAATAAGAGCTAAAAAAATTATAGACTTAGGCTAAAAGTGTAGTATCAGGAGTTACTCTTTTCTGAGGAAGGGATACCCAAGAATAACAGATGAACCAAAAGTTGGAGGTAGTAAAGCCCAGTGAGAAGAATGTGGTACCAAAGATTATGAGGCCAAGGATGAAAGAGATTACAGAGTAGCATTCTGAAACAGGCAAGGTAAGTTAGTGGACATCTCCAGAAGACAGTAGCAGTTGTCCATGAAGTGGCCCTCCATGTATGTGTCTTAGTCAAAAAAGTCTCTCTGATCTTCAGTTTCTTCATACATATAATAGAAGAATACTTATACTGTATGAATCACAGGGCTATTATGAGAGAACTGAGATAATATGTTTCCTATTTTGTGACCTTCAAAAGTCATAGAAATGTCTTGTTATTATGGTAAGAAATTTTCATTTTCTGAAGATTTTTTTATTTCCTGAGGTTAATTTAACCTCAGAAACACTGATCTAAATGTACATATGATCTATATGTAATTTTTGAGAAATTTTAGAGAGTGGGAGGACTAGGAGATTGCAGACAGGTAAATGATCTGTTTTTCAAAAAAGAAGAAGGTTGATGTCTGGAATTTCAAGTAGGTCGGCTTGATGCTCATTCTCACTAAAATTCCAAGCATATTAATTAAACAAATGATTTAGGAATATTTTAGAAAAGAATCAGGTTACATTTAAGAATCAACATAGGTTTGCAAAGAACAAATCTCACTAATCTCATATTCAGTCCAATCCTATCCACTAATTTAGGAGATTGGACTAAATCAATGGTTCTCAAAGTGGGTTCTACAGATCCTTGGAGGTCCCCAAGACCCTTTCAGGGGATCTGTGTGGTATAAAAAATATTTTCATAGTAATACTAAATTATTTTTACCTATTAAAATACTCCTCCCTTTTCCATCTACATGTATGTGAGACCAGATTTTCTTAAAAACTTCAACCACACCAACATATCTGACAGATAGAAGAAATATGTCAGAAAATCCAACTGTCTTCTACTAAGCCAGACATTAAAGACACTTGCAAAACTATGTAAAACAATGCCACTTTTCTCACTAATTTTTTTTGTTTTGGAAAATATAGTTATTTTTTCATAAAATATATTATTTATGTTAACAAGTAAAGGATTTATTACTATTGTTTTACAATGAATTAAATATATAAAACATTTTCAGTTTAAATGTTTAATATGGTAAATATTGATAGATATGGCCTACATAAACAAAAGCTCTTTGGGTAGTCCTCAATAATATTTAAGAGTATAAAAGGGTCCTGAGACCAGAAAGTTTTAGAAACATTACTCTAGATAACTATTTCAGCCCTAAGATTGTGTGGTTCTAATTTCTTATAATGCTTAGGTCTATGGGAAGAAAGTAAAAAAGTCTTGAAAAGGGAGCTAAATTAATGCAAGGAAGCCAAAGGTCTCTCCTTTCTCCCTCATTGAGCATAATATTCTCAAGTTTCCTTGAATTTGAAGGCAAGGAATAGCATGGGGTGAGGGAGAGGAGAAAGGTGATCAAAGGAAGATCTTTTTCTGCCATGATCTTTATTTTGTAAATAAAGATTTTAAAAGATCCTTTGCAAAACTTTTGCTTTGGAAGAACAGAATTTAAATTTATGCCACTGTATAGAAGTCATGCTAGACTGGAGTTTGAGGATTAACAAATCCTTGTCTCTGTGCTGTTCTTCCAAATTAAAATTAAGACCTCCCTTGATCTTTAAGACATTGTGGGCGTAGTCAGATAAATACCTGTAATGTCATGGTTATACTTCTGTATTTCTCACTGCTAGTTGTTCTTCAATTTTCTGTATTTGTGTGCATCTCACATGCATTCACATGCCTTCCCTAGATATAGCATTACTTCCTTGAGGGCAGGGATTATCTCTGGCTTTACCCTGGTTTAGCATAGAGCCAGATACACTGAATGCTAATAATGATGTTCACAAAAATGACAGAGAGGGGCTTTCCTTCATTTAATTGTTGCCATTTTTCAGCTTTATTCCAGTAATGGATGAAAAACAAATTATTTAAATTGAACTCTCTTCTCCTTTTGTGTAATAAGGAGGGGGAAAAGAAAGTGAGAGGTCTTTTGGACTTCATTATTTTGTTGTTTAATAACTATGGCAATGTGATCATAAACCACAAGTCTAAAACATGCATGCCTCATCACCTTCTGCCAGAGAAGGAATGGATTGTAAGTCCAAAAGGAGACGTGTATTTAAATATATATGTATATGTATATAGATATAGTTATGTATATAAGTGTGGAGATATATATATATGTATATATGACATATATCAAATCCCCACACTGTTTTACATATATGTGTATATACATCTATATATATATCTATCTATGTATCTCTATCTCTACTGATATTGATATCGATATTGATATGTATATATGTAAAACAATGTGGGTATTTCATTTGTTGTGAGGGATTTGGAATTTCTATTTGATTTTTATTGTTCAATTGGGCAGTAATTGGAAGGGAGAGATAAATTCTTGAAAAATAAATAATAACAAAAAAGAACTATGATGATGATAATGCTACATTCATGAAAGAACTGCTTTAGCTAATAGAAATTATTTATGTTGTCCTAACTTAGAAAAATACGTGAGAATAAAAAGCCCACTTGAGGGCCAGTTAGGTGGCACAGTGAATAGAGCACCGGCCCTGGAGTCAGGAGGACCTGAGTTCAAATCCGACCTCAAGACACAACACAAAAACTAGTTGTGTGACCCTGGGCAAGTCACTTAACCCCAATTGCCCTCCAAAAAAAAAAGCCCACTTGAGAGATTACATTGTCAATTCTTGTTTACCATATTTGTGTTGGGACATTTGAGTCTTGAGTTTTGTTCTTAACATGTAAGACTGGTGCCCTGACTGGGGTGGGGCATTTAAGGCTTTTCCTCTGGCCACTGAATATAGAGGTGTGCTGATAGCACTTGTAGTATTTCAGTTGCATGGAAAAAACAGAACCTAGCACCAAGTAGTGTTTGTAGATTCCTGATGGATTTTAGTCTTCAGAATTTGGGAACAATAAATCAGAAGTCCTGGGGAATCACGGGAATTCCCAAAATCATTTTATTCTTTATTTTCATAATGTTCTAGGTTTTTTTAAATGAGTGACTATAATAAACAGTGAATAATTTTTCTGTAATAGGGTTATGCTAAAATTTTTAGAGGTCTTCTATTTTAAAAGATGTAATAATATATTCTTAATTTATTATTATCATTATTATGAACCAATGTAATGTGATAATGATTAAAAACACATCTGACAACAAAACTTACTGATTTCCTTTATCTTTCTTAAAATGTTTTTAACATTCTTTTTACTGTCTTGTGGATGTCAAAACATTTAAAAAATGAATAAGGAAATATTACATTTAATATCATTTACAATGAACTGTGGCCTATAGCAAATGTTCACACTGGGAAATGTCATTAGGTAGTATTTGAATAACATAATATTCAGATCTCCTACCAAGATTAACAGTACTACTTAAAAGCAAATGGCTAATTTAAGAATTTATTTTTCTTCTAAAACTTGCTATTTCTTGGAAAAGTACTCAGGATTTATGTGAAGTTTACCATGTACATAAACTTATAACTGTTTATTTTATTTGTAAGAATGACCCACCATTAATAGCATACATGGTAACAGTTATAAGTGAGATTGACTAATTAGATCTTTCCAATGGACTCTGATCCCAGTTCCTGGCAATGTCAACCTTTAACCTTAGATTCTGTCAGCATCTCTTACTTTTGCTTTTGACTTGACATCATTGGATTCCTTAAAACCAGTAATGTCTCTATGTTAATCTTAACCCTTAACTCTTACAGGAGAATTAGAATACTTTTCCCCAATTTATTGACTGAATTTTCTTGGGATTCAGGATTTGGAAGAACATATACATTTCCTGAGAAATGCCAAGAATGAATTCTTGCATGGAAGCACTAACCCTAAGGTAGTCTAAATAATTTGTTAAGCTGGGAAGCTACTTGAGAGCCTGCAGGGATGAACATTCCAATGGGGAAAGAGGGCATATTTAAGGGAATTGGAAAAGAGGGTGGCCATGTGGAAAAGGAGGTACCCTTGTAGGGAACAGATTGAAAAGTCCATAGAGTCAGGAACAGAGCCTGGAGAATAGTAAGCATAGGTGACCTGAGCTCTTTATGAAATGATCCTGGGTAGGAATTCCCCAATTAAAGAAGGGCTCCAGGAGCAGAGGCATCTTCAGGGAAGAAAGCTGTTGGCACAAAGGTAGAAGAAGCTGGAGTTTCAGAAGCAGAGCCAGGAGAGAAGTGAGCATGGATGGCCTGGGCTCTTCCTGAAATAGTGGTCCTGGGCAGGAAAACAACAATCAGAGAAGGTGCTGCTTCCCTCCCCTTCCCTCCCCTCCTTTCCCCTTCCCTCCCCTTCCCTCCCCTCCTTTCTCCTTCCCTCCCCTTCCCTTCCATTTCACATAGTTTAGACATTATGAATATTCAGAACTATTTGAGCCAAGAATGCTTGGGGAACAGGGTAGGGATGGGGGTGGGGAACATTCATTTCACAGTAAGTGACTGAGTCAGATTGAACTCAGGTCTTCTGAGTTCTCCAACTTCAGTGCCCTTTCAAAATATATCACAGTGCCTCTGGCTTCTGTTATAATTGGACTCAAACATCAATATGGTACTTTTTAGAGTCTAGTGAATCTCTGATAACTCTCCATACCTTTTCAAGACTTCAGGTATACCCTTCCAAACTGTCAAAGCATTACATCACAACACTGTGAGATACTGGAGAATAAAATCTTTTCCCTTTATATTCCCAGAAGTTAACACATTGTCTGGAACATAGTAGGTGCTTTATTGTATCTTTTAGGTTGGTCTCATGGGACTCCTTTAGGTCATATCGTCTTGCTGGGGCTACTCAACAGCCAGTACAATTTTACATCTATAGGAGATATCTCTCTGGCGAGGAAGAATATACTTCATGTGACTTTATATGCTGAATTTAGTGATGCATACTGAGTTTCACCCCTACAATATCAAATATTAAGTATAGCTTTATCTATGTTAACATGGACATCATTTCCTAACAGTGACACATGTCTTTTTGAAAGAAACTTTTACTTACACACATGCTTACTCATCTTGGAAATAACTGCTTACTCTTCCTTCTACTGGAATATGTGCGCTGGGCATACCATTTTCAAAGGAAGTGAGTAGACAATGGATCTTACAGTAAAACTGAAAGTTCAAACAACTGTGGGATTTTAATGATATAAGAAAACCTATATCCTCTAGTCCAGCCCCTTCATTTTGCAAATAATGAAACCCTGAGGCTCAGAGATACCAAGACTTACCTAAGACACCACAGGAGGTAAAGGTGGGAGGAGTCTGGGACTCAAATTTAGGGTTTCTCTGTCCCTAGTCTAGTTTCCAACATATCCTTCAGCCTCCCTTGGAGCTACCTTTCTTTCATAAGCCCAGGTTTTATTGCTCTGACCTTTTCTAACTCAAGAAAAAAGTGCCAACATCTGGGTTTTTATGGAAAAGTATTGGATTCATGATCCAAAGACCTAGGTTTAAATTCTGGTTTCAACAAGTACTATGTAGGGAAATCACTTAATCTTTCCGAGTTTGTTTCTTTAACTGTAAAATTAGTATAACAATATTTGTATTCTATATCTTGTAGGTTTGTTGGGAAGACAAGCCTTTACAAACCTTGAAGGAGAATGTAGATATATGTTATTGTGCTTAATTTGGGGGGAGGGGGGATTTTGTTTCTGAGGGGGAGTTTGATTCTGAGATCCTGCTTTATTTAAAACCTGAGATTGCAATCATTGTTATGGGTGGGGGTAGGAGGGGGGGAGAAAGGGGTCAGGACAGTCCTGATCAACTAATTCCCTGCCCCTTACCCCCAGTCCAGTTGATAAAAACACAGAAGGGTTAGATCATAGAGAAAACAAGATATTGATACATTAAATGAAACATACTAGTCAACACTTTGCTAAGGGAGACGAAGTTATCTTCGACAGAATTAGAGGACAGCTAGTTACTGGCTGGCGAAGAATAGGACATATTTCTGGTGAGCTTTAAAAAATAAAAAAAAAATAAGCATAGGGGCAGCTAGGTGGTGCTAGGATAGAGCACACTGGCTCTGAAGTCAGGAGGACCTGAGTTCAAATTTGGCCTCAGACACTTACTGGCTGTGTGACCCTGAGCAAGTCACTTAACAGATTGCCTAAAAACAAAACAAAACAAAAACCCCCAAAATGAATTTCTTAGAGAGACAGTCAAAGCAGGAAGCAGACCTGGGGTGTGATACCTAGTCACCTACAGTGGAGCCTGCTATGAAGGAAGATCCCAATTCTTGAAAGGGAATGTTTTGCCTTTTCCAGAGGGTAATGTGTGTATGTGGGGGGGGCGAAGAGAGGGTGGGGGAGGGCAAGGGGCAGAGAGGTAGAGGTGGAGGGAACTTTTCCTTTCTTCTTCCTGCCCCATGGGAAATGACATCTTATATTAGAGCCTACCTGCATGCACCCAGAAGGAAGCATCCACCCAGAAGGAAGCATCCAAAAGAAAGCAAGATGGTCAGCGGAACCTGCCCAGAGGAAAGTGGCCCCTATCAGCAGAGAAAAAAAAATAGCTATAGGTTTAAGGAAGAATGAACCCTAGCAATCAGGAGTAGAACTACAGAGAAGAGTGGATCCAGATAGTGGAGCTGAGCGACCTGCCAAGAAGAGATATTGTACTTGGGGGAAGAAGTCTAAGGACAAAAATGAGAAATAAAAAAGCATTAGAGCTCTGTAGAACTAGAATTGTATTTGCTTTGGGCAATATGTTCCTTAGTAGCATGCCTCACTACCAGAAATTGCAATTTATATGCATCCATCCATCCATCTATTCCCACTCCTCTCCCTGGTGCTGTGTGCATTTGTAGGAAAGTGTATCCTAGGTTTATGGGTGAAATGTTTCCTACTTACTCTTCTTCATATGTCATTTTCCTAAATGCTTTTGCTTTGAGCTGATTGTGCCTCCTGGCTCACTGTTACAGGCAAGTGTACCAGCAGGGGCTCATGAACTGTAGTTTCAGGCACCTTGAACAAGAAGTGACTATACCTTGGGGAACCCAATCTATAAGTATGAATGGGGAGTGAGGCGGTCCAGAGTAGGCTACATTGTGAGCAAGAATAAGAATCAACCATGCATGTCATGTATTATGTATGTATTAGTATTAAGCAAAGTATCAAATGTTGGCCCTATAAGGAGCACAAGACAGTATATCTTGTAAAGATCCCAGTCAGGAGACTGGTGTTCAAGTATTGACTTTACCAGTTTCATGTGAATTTTAACAAATTATTTATTCTCTGAGCCTCAGTTTTCTCTTCTATTAATTGTAGGGGCTGAATTAGACAATCTCTTAAGTTTTTTTTGCATTCTTTTTTTTTTTTCTCTAGCTCTGCTGTTTAAACTCTGGTATTAAGATCCCTAACCTCAACAACAACAATAACAAACAATAAACAATAGGGGTGGGTAGGTAGTGCACTGAATAGAGCACTGGCCCTGGAGTCCAGAGGACCTGAGTTCAAATCCAGCCTCAGACACTTGACACACTTACTAGCCCTGTGACCTTGGGCAAGTCACTTAACTCCAATTGCCCTTCCAAAAAAAAAAAGGGAAAAAATCCCCCCAATAAACAATAATATTAATAATAATAGCATCCAAAGTGTTTACTATGTTCCAGGCTCTTTGCTAAGCACTTCACAAGTGTTATCTCATTTGAATTTACAAATCAATATTAAGTTTTGACAAAAGCCAGTGACAAAATCCGTCATACTCATAGGTGGAGCATGCAGGCAGCTCCATAAGGTATGACTCACAAGAGCCTTCCTAGGTATCCAGGAATCTATAGAAGGACCTCAAAAGATGTTCTGTCACACCCTTTCCATGTTTCACCCAACTAACTCCAGAACTATTTCCAATTCTATTTCCTACAGCACCTCATCTTCCCTCCCCCTTTTCCTTTGTTCTCTTGGGGGTTTAGGCTATGACTCATTCAGTGATGTTAGAGCCAAGTTTCTAATTCTCTATACCACTGCCCTGGAAAATCATCTCCAGTCACAACCCTACCCTTTATGGGCTCCACCTAACCAGAGTTTTTCATCTTTGGGAACAGGAACAGTATCAAATCATAGTTGGCCCCTACCCAAAGTCAACAACTCCACTCATTTGTGCATGCCCTTCACAGGGCATGATCAAATGAGATAATATTTGTAAAGGGCCTGGCACACAGTAGGTACTATGTAAATGTTCATTATTAGTGTTGTTGTTTGTTTTCATTGCTACCTTTTTAGTTTATTTGCATAATTATCTGTTCTTAACCTCAATTCAACAAGTATTTATCATCCTCTAGATAGACACTATACTAGTTGTTGGGAGAATATAATTATGAAGATTAATGAGGTAAAGGGGGTGGATTAAAGTAATTCCTTGTTCAGTTGGATGAGTTCTTTGATCAATTTAATAAACTCATAGGTGGTAGGACAATTGTGAATATTTTTGAAAGGTACTTCTTCTTCCCATAAAATATGAATATTTTAAAGAGACAACTTTTGACTTTTTCTCAGTGAAGGAGGCTGCCTGAATATCAATCAATAAGCATTTATTAAGTGCTTATTATATGCCAGACATGGTGCTAAATGTGGCAATGCCCTCCCCCCAAAAGGAAACAAAACCTGCTCTCAAGAAGAATCATTTTCTCTATTGTATCAAACAGAGAAAGCATGTGCATATATAAAATGATAGGGGTAGGATCTGAACCTGTGATTTTACTGGTATAAAGAACTCCTGGGGCAGCTAGATGGTGCAGTGAATAGAGCACCAGCCTGGAGTCAGGAGGACCTGAGTTCAAATGCAGCTTCAGGCACTTAACACAAAAATTAGCCGTGTGACCTTGGGCAAGTCACTTAACCCCAATTGCCCTCCCAAAAAAAACCTCCCAAATGAGGGAACTCTCTCTACTAATAAAGATTAGTACTTTTGCTACAACTTCTTGACTTACAGTTTCATAGGGCACTGAGAGGTTAGGTGACTTACCCAGGGTAACACAGACAGTAGCTATCAGAGGATGTACCACCTCTAGTACATGGATAAGTATGTACAAAATAGATACAAATTAAGAAAAAGTAACTGTGGTGGTTAGTCAATCCCCATACATTCAGCACTTAGTGTGTGCCAGGCGTCGGACTAAAACAGTGGGAATACAAAAAAAGGCAAAAGTAGTCCTTACCCTCAAGAAAATCACACTCTCAATGGGTAGATAGACACAAAAATAACTTAGTAGATGCGAGATACATACATATATATATATATATATATATACACACATATATACATACATATACAGAGAGAATATCTTTATATATGCATGTATATATAGATTATATTCATAGATATCTATATATAGGCACTTAGACTACATCTATATATACAATATATAGTATATATGTGTGTTTATACATACATGTATATACATACATAAGTATATACATATACACACATGTAATACTCTATCTCGTGGAGACACTTGAGGGGAAATAATTAGAAATTGTTAGGAGGGGTTAAACAAGAATGGTGGTTCTGTAAGTGGAGAGAAAAGGATATATATTCTAAATGGATAGATAGACATGAAAATAACTGGGTAGATACAAGATACATATGTATATACATATATACACACATATATAGGAAGAATAGATATGTATATATAGATTATATTAATAGATATCTATATAGGCACTTAGGTTATATCGAATATATATACATATACAATATATAGTATATATGTGTGTATTTATACATACATGTATACACACATAAATATATACATATACATACATATAATAGTCCATCTCCTGGAGAGACTTGAGGGGAAATAATTAGAAAGGTATTGCCCTAATTTAAACATTGTTAGGAAGGGCTAAACAAGGATGGTGATTCTGTAAGTGGAAAGAAAAGGACATATATAAGGCTGCTACAAACATAGAAATGCTAAGATTTAGCAATGGATTGAATATATGAGATGAGTGATGGTGAAGATTAGAGGATGGCCCATAGTTACAAGAATGTGTGTCTGGGAGGAAGGAGCCCAGTTACCATGAGAGCCTGGGCCTAGCTGTGAAGTGTAAGCAGGAGGTGTGTGTATATATCTGAGGTCTTTTTTAGGAGCTGCTTGGCTGTGCAGTGTACATTTCATATAGAACACAATGATCAATGGCACATTTAGCAGAATTGTTTGTACTTTGGAATTTCTGCTTCAAATGAGGTTTTATCCATAAATCCAGTGTCACCAAGTTAATTTATGTTTACTGACCTCCTTTGAAATAACCTCAGGAAATTCCAGGCTAGTCCTGAAATTCAGGTTGTCAGGGCTTGGACAAATGTAATGCTGGTGGCACACCCTCCCCCTATTCCTGGCCCTGATCTTTGACCCCTGCAAGTGTGCGTGTGTGTGTGTGTGTGTGTGCGCGCATGTGTGTGTGTGCACTTGTGACTTGCATGTGTGGAGAGAAGAGTGAAGTTTGGAGGTTGGGAAAAAATCAGACAATGGTGTTCCTGGGAATTGAGAGTCATTAGGCTTTATTCTGCCTGTCTAACTCCTCAATGGGTCCTGAGGACATACCAGTTCAAAAGCAGACACAGAAGAGTCTTAGACTGACCAAGGTACAACTATTAATGCCAGAGAAACAGAACACCCTCCAATAGGATAGAACTTTGAGATGTGTATAGTCCACTGTGAGAGAGAAGCTTCAGGCTGCCCCTAGGGAGATGCTAGCTTTAGCATCTGTCACACAATCTTCTTCTGACTCTCTAGTCCCAGTCTGAACCCTGGTCTTGCCAATGCCACTTTCTTTTAACTATTTATGCCACTGGTCTGAGCCCCTGCTCTGGCAGGGAATCTCTGCCTGTTTCTGCTTTAACCTCTTTTGCTACCCTTTTCTAGTATCTTCCAAGGGCTCTGCTCCCAGCAGATGATTACTCAATTCTGAGTTTGCCTGTCTAACAAAGCCCTAACCTGGCCCCTCTGAGGAATTCTCAGCCTGGCCCAGGTCATGTGCTAGATGTGAACCCTGCTACTTCCATGACCAGGCAAGATAAAGAGGAGTATTATTAAGTCTACAGTTTTGGAGGGAGGGTTGTTGAAGATTTTTCTTGGCATGGCCCCGTCTCTCCCTCTGCCTGGTCTCCTTTTGGGGCTTTCCACTCCTTCCTGATCTGGATAGAGAATATAAGGGATCTATTTCCCCTATGGTGTGTCTTAAGGCCAGTAAGTAAAACCACATCCTCCTTATCTTTGTTCTAAGAAGGTGGTCTGGCTCTAGATTGTATGAGTAGGGAACAACTTAGTTCCTTTTCTTGTTCATTGTAACTGAGATTCTTGAATTGCTAAATCACCCACTGTGTTGAGAAGATTATATCAAGTGTGACATAGGGTCCTGAGGGGCCACTGCTTCCTTGCAATGCTGAGGAAATGGACTAGCAATGGTTTTATAATAAAGGAAGGAGAAATGGATTGGAAGAAGTTGAGGAGAGCTCACTGATAGGCTAAAATGGGGTGGAAAGGTGACTAGAAAGCACTTTGCCTAACTCAGAACTGTTCCTATTTGAAAAACAGAGGAAGAGGAGGACAAGGACTGGTGGAAGGGAATTTCAATGAGACAATTTTGCAATGTTTCATAGTCCCCCACATCTACAAAGAAAAGAAGGGGTTCATTTCCACATCTCTTTTTTGGGCATCAGGTTTGGTCATTATAATACTACATTTGATTTCTCTCTCTCTTTCGTTTTTTTGAATATACATTACAGGAATAGGATAATTGATTATGAATTAAAAGAGATCTTATAGGTCATGAACTCCATTGTTTGGGTCATTGTTCACATTATTTCCCAGTTGTAAGGGGTGGGTTTGGCTCAGGACAGTCCCCTGTTTAGGTTGCATATTGGAACAAAATAATTTTTTACTCTTTTTAGAAAAAATTCAACTAACCTTGGTGGCCAGGAGAAGGAGGAACCCTCAAAGATAGCAGTCTTTTCACATTAGTTCTACTTATTTCACTACATATCAGTTTATATGTCTTCTCATGCATCTCTGAATTCTTTGCCTTCAATGGCTTCTTAGGGTGCAATAATACTTATATCCCATACATTTTTAGTCTTTTCTCAATTGATGACTATGATATCCACTTATACCTATCTCCCCATCCTGGTAGGTCACTTACTGGCCTCCAAGACACTTTCCCGCCTTCCTAAATCATTTCAGTACCTATTTTAGATAGTCTTTTCTCTTTCCCTTGTCTCCTATCATCATCAGAAATTTCAGTGGGTTTATGGAAAATGAATTTATGTCCCAGTAACCTTTATTCAATTACTTATAAAATAATCATTTTTCCCCAGATCTCCTAAGAACCTTAAATATAAAGAGTAACAGTGAGATAATGTATGTTAATGATAATTCCAACACTTTGCTTCATAGTCTCTCAGCAACTCTGGGCCTAGAGTTTTGAAGATCTGAGTTCAAATCCAGCTTCAGGCACCAGCTGTGTGACATTGTACAAGTCACTTAAACTCTGCTTCAGTTCCCTCAACTGCAAAATGGGGATCATAATATCAACTGCCTCCCAGGGTGTTGTAAATGAAGATCAAATGATAATATTTGTAAAGTTCAGCAAAGTGCCTGGCATATAATAATAGATGCTTACTATATGTTTATTTCCTCCTCCCCTCCCCTCCCCTCCCCTCCTTTTCCCTCCACTCCCCTCTCCTCCCCTCTCCTCTCCTCTCCTCTTCTGTCTTCTCCTCTCCTCTCCTTTTCTACATTCCATCATTCCCTTCTTCCTTCCTTCCTTCTACCCACTGGTGTGGGGACATGCCTGAAGACCCTAAACTCTGAATTTCCTTTACTGATCACAGTTTTCTGTCTTTCTACCCTATCCATGCCTCTCACTCAGACTGAATCTGTCTTTCACTCTCATGGAGACCTCATAGAATCCCTTACCCCTTCCCTGTTCTCCCAGTCCGTAAATTTGGTTATATCTTTTCTCACCTCCCTATCAAACCTAGACTATAATCATTTTAATGAGATGCCCTGGAATTGCTTGTACCCCCTGACCCTTTAGTCATCTCCCCCTAATAATATTCAAATTTGGATAGGCTCTATTGTCCAGTTTCTTAGCTCCATTTCCTAGGCTGCTGTGGATTGTTGGGGACAAAAGCAAAAACAAAAAACTCTGGTTGGATCCACTAGAAATAACTGTTCAAGTTCATCTGGGCTATTATTGGTGCCCCACAATTCTTTCAGTCATCTCCACTTGACAACCAGGGTCTCAGAGTTGATTTTCTTTGAGATTTGTTCCAAATCTTTTCCATTCTTCTCTGATTACTATCTCTAGCCCCCAAACCCAACTCAGAGAGATCATTTAGTTCAGTCCCTTCAATTTACAGAAGAGGAAAGTGAGACTTACTTGGTTAAGAGATATGTTCAAGGCACAAATGTCAAATTTAGGACTAGAATTCAGGTCTTCAAACTCCCAGGTCAGTGCTCTTTCCTCCCTAGCATGACATTGGTGACCCTTTCCTGATACTTCTCCTACCTCTCTGACTATAGCTTCTAAGTTTCCTTGAACCACTCCTTCTTTGTCCCTTTCCTTAAAGGAAGGATTTCCTTTAGGTTGTGACCTGGATACAGTTCTCTCTCTACACTTCCTCTCTCTGATTGTCATTATGGAGTGAGAAAAGCACTAAATTTTGATCTTGGGAAACTGAATTCTTACTTCAGATGTGGCCTGATCAGGGCAGAATGCAATGGTATGATGGTGTGATGCCTGCTCTCTTCATATAGAATCAAGATTGCATTAGCTGCCTTATCTCACTGTTGACTAATGCTGAGATTGCCATCTATTAATTCCCGGTATCTTTTCAGACAAACTGCTGACTAGAGTATCTGCTCCCCTATCTTGTGAAGTTTTGTTTTTTTTTTTTTTGTTTTTAGTTTGTCAATGGCATAATCACTTTACTAACCATCCAGGCTCAAAACTTCAGTCATGTTGGATGCTTTACCTCTCCATAACCTCCCACATTGATTTGGTTGCCAAATTTTGTTGATTCTGCCTCCCATATATCCCCTCTTTTTCATACTGACTGCCTTACTAGTTTGGCATCTCATGGGACCCATTACAATGATGGTCTCCCTATTCTCCATTTAATCCATACTTCCCATGATGGTCAGTTCCATCTTGGGAAGATTAGAAAGTATCAATTCAGTTCCATCACTCTCCAGACCAGAAACCTTTACTGGTTCCCCATTGACTATAAATTTAAGTCCAAAGCAATCATGATGACATTTAAGGATCTCTGAAATATTATTTAATTTACAGCAAAAAATTACTGCAAAAAGTTTATTTCAGAAAAACCTGGAAAGACTTACATGAGCAGATGCTGAGTGAAGTGAGCAGAACCAGGAGAACATTGTGCACAGTAACAGCAACATTGTGTGATGACCAACTTTGATAGACTTAACTCTTCTTAACAATACCAGGATCTAAGACAATTCCAAAAGAAAATGAATAGGCTATCCACATCCAGAGAAAGAACTATGGAGTCTGAGTGCAGATTGAAGCATACTATTCTCTCTCTCTCTCTCTGTCTCTCTCTCATTGTTTCTTCCTTCTCATGGTTTTCCCCTTTAGTTCTAATTCTTCTTTACAACATGACTAATGTGGAAATAGGCTTATTATAGTTTTACATGTATCAGAATGCATGCTGTCTTAGGGAGGGGGGAGCAGAGAGAGGAGGAGAAAATTTAAAATTCAAAATCTTAAAGAAGTGAATGTTGAAAATTACTGCAAAAAATTGAAATGAAATCTGTAAATTAAAGCAGTTTTTAAATGAGGAGACAATCAGTGTTTCAAGATTTTTTTTATTTTATTATCCAAATTAAGGTCATTTATTGCAACAATTAGAATGAGAGTTCTCTGTCAGTTTGACAAGTTTTAAAATGAGGAAACTTGATCAGTTTTTCTCATCTATTTAAATTCCTATATTTTTGGAAAATGCCTCTGTATATGAATGATTATGTGGTAACCCAGTGTTGGTAGTGGAAAGGGATAAAGGAAGAAGTCCGTGCATGACTTATTCACCCAAAAGAGATGTATTAAGGGATAGTCTTTATAGCTGGGTGGGGATGAGAGGAGGGTGGTGCTGCTACCCTCTAAATCTATGTCCAGATAGGGATGATGTGATGGTATGGGAGTACTTCCAAGATAGCTTCTCAAACTTTCCCTTTTGTATGGGAAAAATCCCATCTCTGAAGTTTGCTGGAGATATTCCCCACTTATAAACACTAAGTCCTTGTAAACACTAAGTGCTCTGCATCCAGAACTATGCTTTCAGAGCTTTGAATGCAATAATTGGTTGAGGGGGGATGAAAGTATAGGACTGGATAGAATATTTCCCAAACAAATTAAAGTTGGCTAACCAGAGGAGGAAGGAGCTTATTTATGACTTCAGGTACTTTGGGCTGTTTGGGACCAGATGGACACTTATCTGTGAAGTTCTAACTGGGAATTCAGGGGGAGACTTTCTCAGCTTGTTTCAGGGATCAAAACCAAAGAAAGAAGCAAGCGTTTAAAACTCCCTAGGCATACAGGGTAGTAGACAGGGAAGATGGATATGGGTTTTTAGCAGGGAATTATTCACTTTAAGTTGTCTGGTTAGTACCAGGAAGATGGCCTTTTGGTTCTTTTCTCAGAGTAAGTATCTATGGCCTTGGGAAGAAATGCTTATGACTTTTCCCCCTTCATATTCTACATATGAATACTAACTTAAAGTCTTGGGGGGGAGGGAAGATAATTTTCAATACACAAAGATCCTAACCCCAGGATAAAGGTCTTTAATTATTAACATAGCTGTATATAAATATGTATATGCACGTATATGGCAGCAGGTACATAGCATAGTGGGTAGAGTACCCTCACTGAAGTTCAAATCTGGCCTCAGGAACATACTAGCTATGTGACCCTGGGCAAATCACTTAACTCAGTTTGCCTCAGTTTCCTCATCTATAAAAGACAAGAAGGAAATGACAAACCGATCAAGTATCTTTGCCAAGAAAATCCCAAATGGGATCAGAAAGAGTTAGATACAACTGAAAAATTACTTAAACATACACACACATTATTGCAATCTATACCAATTCATTTTCATTCCCCAGAGTGAAGAACGATAGCATCTATAGTTAACATAATTATAATCAAACATATGTCCTTATACCCATCATAGAAAACTTCATGAACCAATGAATGTGAATGAAATTGCTGTGGTCATAGCTGAAGGGGTCCTACCACATGATCACAATCCCTGTTCAAGGTCTTAACCTCATAAAGTTCCCCTACAATGATCCTGGATTCTAGGTAAATCAAATGATTTTGAAAATGTTTTCCCACATCCGACTTTTCCTTTGTGCTGTCCTCAAATGGAAGGCTCTCTCTCTTTTCCCCTCTTTGTGTTGGTTGGATTCTTCCTTATCTTTCCAAATAGTTCAAATGTCACTTCATAAGCAGAACGAGACAATCTCCAAGTCAGAAGGGATTTCTAGCCTCATTTTTACCAGACCGATTATACATTTCATCTTTTCATGCACTCTGCCTACTTACGGCTGCCCTGAATGACCTTCTATCTCTTACCTCCTTGTCTTTACACAGATTATCTCTGCTTTATTGAACCTTCAGCTCCCTCCAAGGCTCAACTCATGAACTGCCTCCAATAAGAAGATTTTCCTGAATTTATTTTTTTGTTTAAATATTTTTATTATTTTATTATGTTGATTATTTATTTTTACTTTGTTTAAATCCTAGATTTATTTATCTGTTGAATCCATTCAACAGAATGCAAATGCTTTTTTGGGGGGAGAGGCAATTGTAGTTAAGTGACTTCCCCAGGGTCACACAGCTAGTGTGTCAAGTGTCTGGTCAGAGGTCAAATATGATCTCAGGTCCTCCTGACTTCAGGGCCAGGGCTCTATCTATCTACTGTGCCACCTAGCTACAAACTCTTGTAAAGCAGTAGTTATTTCACTTTTTGTGAATTTCTAGCATCTAGCAATGTTCTTGATGTATAGCTATTATTGTTCAGTTGTGTCTGACTCATTACTACCTTTGGGATTTTCTTGGCAGTTGATACTGGAGTGATTTGCCATTTTTTTCTCCAGCTCATTTGATAGATGAAGAACTGAAACAAACAACGTTAAGTGACTTGCCCAGGGTCACACAGCTGGTAAGTATCTGAGGCTGGATTTGAACTCACAAAGATGAGTCTTCTTAACATCATCCCCTGTACTCTATCCCCTGTACCACCTAGCTGCCCTTGGTGCATAGTAGCTTCCTGATACATGCCTATTAATTGATAAGTAAGAAGTGCTTTGAATGGACTCTTCTTTATCTCCATACCACCTTATTAAAACAGACGATAACAAAAACTTCATCCCTATAAAGTAGCACTTTCCTCACAACAGCTCTGGAGGCAAGTAAATAATAAAACTAGAACCTAACCCTATATACTGAGACTCTAAATCAAGTTTTTGTCATGGCATCATTTCTGCTGTCAATACCATGTGTGGATTGTGGTAGATACAGGGAATAGCTATAGAGACTACCAGTTAACAAGTGTGTATTAAGCATTTCATGTTTAGTTCACCATGTGCTAGGGCTTTGGTAGATGAAAAGATATATGGCAAATTTTCTGTCCCTAAGTTTCTGGGTGAAAGAGCTTTTCAGGGGGCTATGAGTAGAATAATCTAAATGGACTGGAAGTTTGACTAAGGGAATTGTAGGAGATTAGATTAGAAAGGAAATCTGAGAAAGACTGTGGGCTTCATGCCAAGCTAAGGAGTTTGAATTGCAAAAATACTTGATGGGGAATATGTGGTTAAACAGTAGTTAATGAAAAAAAGACCTAGGGGGTATTAGTTGACTGCAAGCTCAGTATGAGTCAATAATATTACGTGGATGTCAAAAAAGATAACGTGATCTTAGGGTGCATTCATAAAGGAATTGAGTCCAGAATTTCCATTGCCCAAAGGGCAATGGAAAGATATATGGTGGGTGTAAATAGACTGTATCATATTAGCAACAATGATGTGTGTGTAAGAAATGATGTCAAAGTCATAATTAAGAATATCAATATCCCCCAAAAGGGGGTGGGTCAGTAACATGTCAAGAATGAGAGCTACCACAAGCCTAGCCCAAGTATTGTGTCAGTATCTATGAAATATTGGAAGAACAGAAGGAAGGCTTCCAGCCCATTGGGGTGAATCCCCTATGGAGATATTATGGAAGGCTATGGACAAAGATTTTATAGGATGAGTAAGCAGAGATGGGGTGCCATGTATGCTGGTGGAGAGAGTACCTGCATTGATGAGATTATGGATCTATCAGAGGACCATAGTAGGGAGTGTCCAGAATGAGGGAGGGGTTAACTTCACTGACCAGTGCTCTGGTCAGACCACACTGGGAGTATTTGATCATTTCTGTGTCCCACTTTTTATAGACTAACTGTGAAGAGGTAGTGGATAGAGAGCTGGCCTTGGAGTTAGGAAGTCTTGGGTTTAAGTCCTGCTTCTAACATAGACTGGCTTTGTGACCCTAGGCACAGCACATAACCTCTCGGTGCTCCTGAGCAATTCGATAAGACTATAAAATACTGATTGCTTGCAGATTTATATTGGTGGAGGGAGTTTCCCACATCAGTGAACTCATTGGGGGGTTCCCACATCACTGAACTCTTAAGTCCTCCCCATTTTTTGGAGCATGTTCAGAGAAAGGTTACAGTGATGAGTTGGGGGGGGGGTGGTTATTAATGCAATGAGTTGGTTCCCTTAAGTAATTTCTTCCCCCCCTTTTTAAAGATTATAAGGAATTTTCTATCAATGAGATATATATGTGTATATATATATGTGTGTGTGTGTATATATAATGTAAATATATACAAAATAAACACATGAAGTTAAATACAAAGGAGTTAAGGAGGGAAGATATCACTATCATTTGATTTGATTAAAACTACTCTTTCTGAGATCAGACTTCTTTATTGGTAGGTTCAATGACTTTATTGTCTTCATCTTTCTTTAAATTTAATTTTAATTTATGTAATAAAACAAGCATTTCCATAACATAGTACAATAAAAAAGATGATTGCATATAAAAATAAATCTACTATGAACATCTTGCTATTTCTTTCAAATATACAACAAAATTATCATGTAAATTTCTTTTTTTTCTTCTCTCCCTCCCTTGCCCTAGGGATAACTACCATTAGGCACAAATAGGAATATAGGTCACCAATATTATTCAATATTTATTTTGGAAATCCTAAGCAATAGCAGTAAAAGAAGAAAAAGAAATAGGAGTCAGAAGAGGGAAGGAGGTAATAAAACTATATCATTTTGCAGATGATATAGTTGGAAAATCCCAAAGACTCAACTAAAAAATTAGTTGAAACAATTAATCATTTTAGCATAGCAGCAGAATGTAAAGTAAACCCACATAAATCATCAGCATTACTATATGTCACAAACAAAACTCTGCAAGAAGAGATAGTAAAAAAAAATATTCCATTTAAAATAACTCAGGGTGGGGTGGCCAGGTAGCACAGTGAGTAAGAGCACTGGCTCCAGAGTTGGGATGTCCTGGGATCGAATCCAGGCTCAGACACTTAGCACCCACCCAGAAACACCTGGCCGTGTAACCTTGAGCAAGTGACTTAACCCCAATTGCTTAGGGGTGGCCAGGTGGCTCAGTGAGTAAGAGCACCAGCCCCAGAGTTGGGATGACCTGAGATTGAATCCGGGCTCTAATACTTAGCACCACACCCAGAAATAACTGGCCGTGTAACCTTGAGCAAGTTACTTAACCTTGATTGCTTTAAAAAATAAAATAACTCAGGGTGTACTTGAGAGTACACCTGCCAAAACAAACCCAGGAATTATATAAACAAAATTATTTTTAAAAAATCAAAACTTTTTATACATATAAAATCAGAATTAAATAATTGGAGAAATAGAGGTGTCTAGGTGGGGCAGTGAATAGAGCATTGGTCCTAGAGTCAGGAGGACCCAAGTTCAAATCTGGCCTCAGACACTTAACACAAAAACTAGCTGTGTGACCTTGGGCAAGTCACTTAACCCCAATTGCCTTCCCCAAAAAAGGCAAAAAAAAATAATTGGAGAAATATTAATTGTTCATGGGTAGGTAGGGCCAATATTATAAAAATGACAATTTTACCTAAACTAATTTATATATTCAATGCCATTCCAATTAAATTACTAAGTATTTTTTTTTTTTACTGAATTAGAAAAAATAATAACATAATGCATTTGGAAAAGCAAAAAGTCAGGAATATCAAAGGAGATAATGAAAAAAATGTAAAGAAAGGAGTTTAGCAGTACCAGATCTTAAACTATAAGGTGGTAATTATCAAAACTATCTGGTACAGGCTGACAAATTATTTTTAATGCCCCTTCCAGTCCTACGGTTATCTTAGTATCTTCAATGAAGGTGACTTTATTTGATAGGGAATGATCTATTAATGTATTTTGAGAAGTTGAGTGATATGATTAAAGATGAACATTGGAAAAATTCAACTCAAAATCAGTAGGGAAAACCTGATTCTAAGATTGTGTGTCTTGTTCCCAGAATCCAAAATTTCTCTCCAAGGAATGACTTTTAGATTTCCAAAGGGGAAAGGTTGAGAATGAGTTGTGTATGCTTGTGTGTATGTAAGTGTTATGGCAATCAATCAATTAATAAACATTCATTAAGCTCCTACTATATGCCAGGTCTTGTGCTAAGGGAGAGGGAAGGAGGTTGTGTAGATAAGAGTGAGAAATGGGAGAAGGATTGAGTGGGGTTGGGAAAGTCTTTCTGTAGAAGATGGAGTTTTAGATGGGACTTGAAGGAAGTTAGGGAAGCCAGCAGGGGTAGATAAGGAGGGAGAGCATTACAGGCATGGGAGACAGTTAGAAAAAAATGCCCAGAACAGAGAGATAGCATGTCTTAACTTTTACTATGCACAACTACCATGCTAAATGCTAGGCATGCAAACAAAGATGAACAGAAAGAAACAATCCCTGCCTTTAAAGTGATTACAGATTGTTAAGAACCAAAATTAATTTCCTATTTCCTGAAGAGGGATTGTAATAGATTTTTAATAGAGGGTTTCTGTTTTATTAGTATTCAACATTTTATTTAAAAATGTAATTGGCTGTTTAAACACACTAAATATTATTCCCAGATAGATATTTTTAGCACAAAATAAAGGAAAATCAGTTTTTTCTCCTGGCAGAAAATTTGGAAAGGCTGGATAACTCTATCATCAAGCTGTCCCCTTCCCAATTAACTTTCTTCTTCCCTCTGTTCACAATAATTATTACATGCTTATTGAAACTAGGGACCCAGTTCCTTAAATATTAAGCTATGGCTTGTATGTTTTTCTCTACTGATTTGGAATCTTCCCGTGGCTCCCTCAAAGAATGAAGTAATGGCAATCCTTACTCTTTGCCTTTACTATTTGGTATTTAGTGCACATAGCTGTCACCTAAAGATTACAAAAATCCCAAAGAAGTAAGTCCTTTCAGTCAAACTTGGATAAAAGTAACACATAAGCTTTCATGAGTACCATTCAAATAGGAACTTGAAACTCTGTAAATTTCCCCCTCTATTCTAAGCTTTCAGATGTGTGTTTCCCCTTTCATTGAAAAGCTGGAAGACCTAACATTAGAACTGAAGAGCATATAGGAAATAAGAGTTCTAATTAGATTGCCATTTAGAACTTTCTTTTTAATTTACTGCCCTTCCCTCTCTATTTCCTTCAGATCTTGTCTTTGAATATCTACCAAAACTTTCAGTGAAATATGAACATTTCCAGGGACAACAGAGGCCTGGTTATGGCTCTCTCTTGCAAGCTCATTCAGATCTCAAAAGCTTGGGTTTGGACTGGTTTGGACTTGAATGGAAGACTTCCAAGAAAATTCCCAGGGCACTGTAGGAATAAGTGTTTCACTGACTCAAAAGTTATAATTTATAGTTATTTCATTGGTCCTGCTTTGGAGCAATATGTGTTTATCCAGTTATCACATGTGAGTATCCTATACCTCTGACCTTTCAGGACTATTTGTGGGTCCAGGGTAAGTTACTTATCTTCAATTTCCTCATTTGTAAAAGAATGACAGACATACCTCACTTCAAAGATGGAAAAGGTGAATGAATTCGTATTTGTAGTTCCTGGAAGACCAGACACGTTGTGTTCAGTCTATTTAGGAATATTGTGCAGTGTTTTGTAATGCCCCAGAAGTAATGAATGAATTACTGTTATTCCTGAATGGTATATATCATCATTCTTGGAAAAGCACTGGTCCTAGCCCTGTCTAATCCCCCTACCAAGCCCTACCTCCCCATAGGTAATATGTTTGAAATTTAAACAAAGTAGACATTAGGATAATATTCAGTATTTGCTAAGAATTTATTAAATGCCTGCTATATTCCAGGCACTGTACTAGGCCCTGGAGATTCAAAGTCAGAAAAAAAATTAGCCTTACCCTGAAGAAGGTTATGTTCTATGGTGGTGGGGGTGGTAGGGGTGGTGTTAGAGAAGGGGGAAGGGAATAAGCATTTATATAGTACCTACTGTATGCCAGGCACTACATTAAGTGTTTTCTGTAAATATTTTCTCATTTCATCCTATGCATGGTAGAATACCATATAAAAATTGAAATTATATACAAAGTAATTTATTGAGGGAAGTAATGGGGATTTCAGAGAGCATGATGGGATGGTAGGGAAGAGTGAGATAGGTACACCAAGTAAATGGGGCTAATGTGGATGGATAAGAGGAAATAAAGACTGGTGGTCAGGAAGGGAACTTTGGTCTAGGAAGCCTACAACTCGCAATTATGATTGAACATGAGGGACTGAATGGAGGCAAAGGACAATATGCAGATGTTCAGTAGCACTAATAGAAATACAGATCCTCCAAACTAAAAATTCAGATGTAGCTATAACTTCTTGAATGCCAAACTAAGGATCTCTGTTGATGATCAACTTAGCTGCTCTCCTGGAGATCACCAAATCATACAATTTATGAAAATCACCCAAACATTGTAAGGCAGGACTGATTGCTCAGACATGCACAAGTAAAGTACACAGTACTTAGTGAGGTAAGGCTGGAAACTCTTTTTAAGAGGAGAAGAAACAATAGTGATCAGGACATAATGCAACTGATCTGGTACTGTGATAGTAATGGCAATTAAAGATTCCCCTGTATTGGCTTGGTTTTCAAATTGATTGTGTTAAAACCCAGAGTTTGTTAATCCCACCTGTGGGATGGGCTTGTTGATGTGAAAAGAAAATCCTGAATTGGGAGGAGCTGGTGACGTTGATTTGGAGAGACACTAGAGAGAGGCGGAAGATCTTTTTTGGAAGCAGCACCTCGTGGAGAGAGAGAGACTAAGAGAATTGCTGGTGGCAGCTTTGAATTGCCCTGGACTTTTGAGACCTGCCCCCTGAGCTGCCAAGGACTGAGGAGACATGGCTGTTTTGCTGGTACTTTGTCTGTCTGTTTTGATGTTATTTTGCCAGATTTGTCTACTGGTGAAAGACTGTCCTTTTGTTGAAGAAGTCCTGGAACCTGGCTGTTCGCTAAGAAGGCCTGCGACTGTCCTGCAGACAGAGAGTGAATACTGTCCACTGGTGAGGGACAGTACTGTTGTTGCAGGGGTCTGGAGACTGTCCTGCAGACAGAGTGAATACTGTCCACTGGTGAGGGACAGTGCTGTTGTTGCAGGGGTCTGGGAGCCTTTCTGTTGGTTCAGAAGCCCTGAAGAAGGATTTTCTTGTTGTATGTTTACAGAAATCCTGGGAGAGGGCTTTGCTAATGTGTTCAGGGGTTCTAGGACTGTTCTACAGACAGAGGATAAATTCATGAAGGGACTGGCAATGTATCTTGTGGCTTTGCTAAGCCTTGTCTCCCCAGGAACTAAGATTGCTGAGAACTTGCCTCATGTCAAGATGAAGAAAAGACCTCCATTTGGGTATTAAGTGCTGTGTTTAAACTTGATGTAACTCTGGGGTAGATTCAATTGTGATCCAGGAGGTGGGGAACTTTTGACCTTATTGTGCTCTGTGATTGACAAATGAAGGTACTTTACCTATGTTTGGAAACTAATCTCCATTTGAGAAGAGGGGTTTTGTGGTGGACTTAATTAAGGTATAGCCTAGGGGTGGAGAAGTATTTGGAACAGAGACTTTGTAATTGATTGAATGATTGGAAAGTCCTGGGGTGGGGTAGGCCTTGGAGATTATTTAATCACACTTAGTAAATGCTGTATTTTGAATGATGTCATGTTTTGATCTTCTCTGTTCTGGGTTTGTTACTGAATAAAATAGAGAGCACCTATGCTGGTATTTTGAACCTGGGAAGTTGCCTTTCTTTGGCATTACATTACAGGTACGTAAATGGAACTGAATTTTCCTGGAATATGGGAGAGATACCTCAGAGTGCAACCTATTTCCCAGGTGAACTCATTTATTGTCATCAATTAGCTTGGTGTAGTGGAAAGCTCATTTGCAGTCAACCTAGGGGGCAGATCCAGGATGGCAGAGTAGAAGCAGGAAATTCCATGAGCTTCCACCACAACCACCTCCAATACCTGTAAAATATGACTCTAAACTAATTTTAGAGCTACAGAACCCACAAAGTGACAGAGAGAAGCACATCTCCCGCTGAAGCCAGCCTAGCAGGCCAGCAGGAAGGGTCTATCACTCCGAGCTGGGAGCCAAGCACAGTCCCATGTGAGCCAAGTGGAGCCCAGGACTGCCCTGACCAGCCACCCAGACCAGCCAGAGCAGACTTCAGGAGAGTGAATCACCAGCAGCTGTGGCAGTTTCCAGATTTCTCAACCCATAAACACCAAAGAGAAAGTAAAAGGTCAGTGGGGAACTCTGTTGGAATTGAGTGATGGAACAGTGCTGTCTGGCCCCTGCCCCTGGGGTGAGAAGTGGCAGAGGAAAAGCAGTTGCAGCTGCTGCCATGTGGCTGCCTCTGGAGCTCCTGGACTGCAGATCATAGTGGGGACCAAATGACCATACAGAGGGTAATCACTTTTGCTTTGACCTGTTAGGATCTGGGTTGGAGTCTTGGGTGATGTTCCTTGGGTGTGTGGCCAGTGTGCCAGAGCTTGGGGTATCTGTAGAGAGGGCGCCCTCCTCAGACCTCCGATAACATTTGCAAAAATCCCAGTGATTTGGGACAAAGCTCTCCACTCTGGAAACAGAGTTCAAATGCCAAAGAGCTCAAAAATCAAGTATTTAGCTGGCAAGATGTGCAAGCAGAGGAAGCACAATCAGACCATAGAATCCTTTCTAAGGGACAAAAAGGATCAAAACATGGAACCAGAAGAAGTCAACAAAGGCAAAACTCCTGCATCAAATCTTACAAGAAAAATATGAACTGGTTACAGGCCATGGAGGAGATCAAGAAGGATTTTGAAAATCATGTAAGAGAAGTAGAGGAAAAAATTGGGAAGAGAAATGAGAGTGATGGAAGAAAATAATGAAAAGTGAGTCAACAGCCTGCTAAAGGAGATCCAAAAAAATAACACCTTAAAAAATAGACTAACTTAAATCACAAAAGAGGTCCAAAAAGCCAATGAGGAGAAGAACGTCTTAAAAAGTCAAATTGGCCAGATGGAAAAGGAATTTCAAAAACTCACTGAAGAGAATAATTCCTTTAAAATTAGATTGGAGCAAATAGAAGTTAGTGACTTTATAATAAATCAAGATACTATAAAACATATCCAAACAAATGAAAAAAAAAATAGAAGGCAATGTGAAATATCTCATTGGAAAAAACACTGACCTGGAAAATAGAGCCAGGAGAGATAATTTAAAAATTATTGGACTATCTGTAAGCCATGATCAGAAAAAGAGCCTAGAAATCATCCTTCAAGAAATTCTCAAAGAAAATTGCCCTGATATTTTAGAACCAGAGGGCAAAATAGAAATTGAAAGAATTCACTGATTGCCTTTTGAAAAAGATCCCCAAAACAAAACTCCTAGGAACATTATAGCCAAATTCCAGAGTTCCCAGGTCAAGGAGAAAATATTACAAGCAGCAAGGAAGAAACAATTTGAATATGTGGAAACACAGTCAGGATAACACAAGACCAACAACATCAACATTAAAGGATCAAAGGCCTTGGAATATGATATTCTGTAGGTCAAAGGAGCTAGGATTAAAACCAAGAGTCACCTATCCAGCAAAACTGAGTACAATGCTTCAGGGGAAAATATGGTCATTCAATGAAATAGAGGACTTTCAAGCATTCTTTTTTTTTTTTGCCTTTTGGAGAGCAATTGGTGTTAAGTAACTTGCCCAAGGTTACACAGCTAGTTTTTTTGTGTTAAATGTCTGAGGCCAGAACCAAACTCAAGTCCTCCTGACTCTGGCGCCAGCGCTTTACTCACTGTGCCACCAAGCTGCCGCTTTTCAAGCATTCTGGATGAAAAAAGCAGAGCTAAACAGAAAATTTGACTTTCACATACAAGAAGCAAAAGAAGCATGAGAAGGTAAACAGGAAAAAAGAAATAATGAGGAACTTATTAAAGTTTAACTATTTATATTCCTACATGGAAAAATGATAATTGTAACTCATGAGACTTTTCTCAGTATGAGGATAGTTGAAGGGACTATATATGTATATATAGGTATACATACATACATATATATGTTCATATAGGAGGGTGTATGTGTATATAAATACATATGTGAGTGTGTATATATGTGTGTACATGTATACATAGACAGAGGGCACAGGATCAGTTGAATAGGAAGTGATGATACCTAAAAATAAAATTAAGAGGTGAGAGAGGAATATAATGAGAGAAGGAGATAGGGAGAGATAGAATAAGGTCAATTATCTTGTATAAGAGAGGCAAGAAAAAACTGTTACAATGAAGGGGAAGACAGGAAGGCAAAAGGGAATGGGTCAACCTTACTCTCATTGAACTTGGCTTAAGGAGGGAATAACATATACACTCATTTGGGAATCTTACCCTACAGGAAAGTGAGGGGAAAGGGGATTAGAAGGGAGATGATAGAAGGGAGGGAAGATGGGGGGAGAGGGTAGTTAGAAGCACACAATTTTGAAAGGGACAGGGAGAAAATAGAATAAGTGGGGGCTGGGATAGGATGGAGGGAAATATAGTTAATATTTCACAATATATCTACTATGGAAATGTTTTGCGTAACTACACATGTACAACCAATATTGAATTGCTTATCTTTCTAGTAGGGGTTGGTGAGGAGGGAAGAAGGGAAAGAATCTGGAAATCAAAGTTTTAAAAACAAATATTAAAAAAATTGTTTTTTTACATGCAACTGGGAAATAAGATATACAGGCACTGGGGTATAGAAATCTATCTTACCCCACTAGAAAGTTATAGAGGATATGGGGGAGGATATAAGAGAGAGCAGATTGGGGGAAGGGATATTCAGTGAGATTGCTATTTTGGGGTGGGGGGTAGGAGTAAGACAGGAAGAAAATTTACAACTCAAAATCTTGTGGAAATGAATGTTGAAAACTAAAAATAAACAAATTTTTAAAAATAAAACAAAATATACTGAAAAAATTAACAAAACACAGACCTAAAGCTATGTAAGACCTCAGAGTTAATTTGGTTTAATCCCTTTCATTTTACAGATGAGGAAACTGAGGCCCAAAGAATTTAAGTGACTTGTTGTAATGCGAATGTAAATTTTAAAGATCTTCCCTGCCCCTAGGCTAAAGTGCACCAGAAGCCTGGGGAGGGAGGCTTGTTTTTCAGTAGATACTTTTTGATTGGCCAGTGGGTCAAAAAGGTTGTTACATTCTCTGAGCCACGAGAAGGCTATATAAGCACTGATGTGTAGCTTTGTTTTGGGACTCACTTTGAGAAGTATTCTGTGATTTGATCTGAATTCTGGGAAGCCGTTGTTGAGAGTCCCCCGGCTTTGAAAAACCCAGAATGTGGAAACCCAGATGTTGACTGGGTATGGATGTAATGGTTGGACAGTTTGGAAATCTGTCTACTTGATGTTTCTGTCTTGATAATTATGCCTGTATACTTTGAAGTTGGGGTGCTGACCTTTTTCCCCTGAATAAGGTAAACGATATATGTCTGACTGATTAAAGTAAACTTGTTAACCCATTTTGAGTTGCTTTCCTTTAACAAAGCAGATCCAAGAACCTGTGGTAGCTGCAAACCCTGAGGACGCTTGGGGTGCTTGCTGCTACACTTGTCCAAGATCACACAGGTAGCAAGAACAGGAGGTGGATTTGAACCTCGAATCCTGACTCCAGATCCCTTTTCAAGGTACCATACTGTCTCTTCTATAATTGCATCCTGGGTGCAATATTACCTGAGTGGTCATGGACAAGTCACTTACTGCCCAACTGAAGCTCTTTGGGACTCAAGTTTCCTCATCTATAAAATGAGGCTGCTAAAGTGGAGAGGCTTCAGAAGTCCCTCCCAGCTCTAATTTTGTTCTCTAACCTCCTATCATAGAAGTGCATTTGAAAATACACTTAGTGAAAAGGGAGCATACAAGCTGTTAGCAAAATTAGCAAAGCAGAGGGGGGAAAACCCAAACAACTAGCACTGTTGACAGTCACATGACATGGTTTTTTAAAGGAACCAAAACCCATGAGCACAAGACTTGAAAGTGATTATGAGAAAAACAGCAGCTTATTGCTAAGCAATTTTTCTGAGTTCTGGACAGACTGTCCCATGAAGCTGATGCCTGGATCACTGCCCATGAAAGTAAGTGATTCAGAAGCCCTAGTAGTCATGTATATCTCCTGAATATCCTGTTATTGTCATTTCTGAGGCATCTGAATATATAGCCTATAGGTGGGTAGGTAGACTCAAATCCACCAATGGACCACTGCCCATGAAAGCAATTAATTCAGGAGCCCTAGTTGTCCGGAATATCCATTATCCTGCTATTGTCACACCTGAGGCATCTCAGTATATAGCCTGTAGGGGGGTGGGCAGACTCAAATCCACCAATTGGCAGCTAGCTAGTTGTTCTGGCTGCTTCAGTACCTCAGAAAAAGGGCTAACTCAGACAGAAACAAACACAAAGATTCATTGGGGGGACATACGAGCAAAAAGTTACTTTTTATTCACAGAAAGAAATTTTTAAAAAATGTTTAGGCAATCAATCAATTAACTGTTCATTATGGACCAGACACTGAGCGAGGTGATGGTAATGCAAAGACAAAAATTGAATAGTCCTGGCCCTTCAGGGACTTACATTAAACATATCTGTTTTTAAAATTAAGAAGTGGAGTAAAAAATTTAATTCAATAAATGTGTTAGTAATTTCTATGCGTGTGGTGCTGGGGACGCAAAATTGAATAAGATGCTAGTTTTGCCTTGCAGCTTATAATCCGTTGAAGAAGATGTTAGAGACACAGTGACTAACAGAAACTTGATTGTGATAAATGTATTAAAGAGACACAAGGAAAAAGCTCTGAGATATTGGAGGGAAAGAGGTGGGCAAAGAGAGAAAGAAATAGAGTGGCAGAAATAGAGACAGAGACGGAGAAAGGCAGAGACAGAAGGAGGCACAGCTGGAGAGACAGAGAAAGAAAGAATTAGAGAAATTCTGACGGGAGAGAGAGATGGAGAAGATGGCCCACTGAAGGATGGGGAAGGTGTAGGATAATTAAAGGTATGGAGTTGGGATAGGAAAGAGAAGAACTGCAGAGGGCAGGGGCTACACTAAGGGATATGCAGACAAGTGGGACCTTTTAGTATATTTTCTTAAAGAACCTCCTTCCCTGAAGTCCTCCAGGACTTCACTCACTGTGGGGTGAAGGTAATCAGAGTTCTCAAAGGATTCGATCAGTAGAACATCAACTCTGCTAGATCTCACTGAGCTGGTGGTGGATGATATTTCTACTGTCCAGGTTCAACCTAACTAATCTCAAGAAAAGCTCATCACTAGGTTGACCTTAGTGATTTATAGTGATTATTTTTGGTCATGACAATTCTTAAAAAGACCATGGAGCGGAGTTGCTATATGGGTTATAGTGTGGAAGGAGCACCCAACCAAATTTCAGATCTTTGAAGTGTGTACATATTTTCATTCTAGAAAACTCCACATTGCTGTTTACTATGTGATCACTCACATATTTTATTACACTCAAGGTTCAAAGCCTCCAGGGGAGAATAGAGGTAGGGGGAATTTCCAAATCATATTTTCCTGGCTCAAAGAAGGAGCACCAGAACAGAGAATTATCTGGGTTTGTTGGGACATAATGTTCATGAAAAATGCAAGAGCAAGGTAAGATTGGAAAGGAAGGTTAGCATTGAATTGAGAAGGTCTTGAATGCCAAGCTAAGAAATTTGGGCTGTACTTGGTAAGCAACAAGAACTATTGAATATTTAAGTACAAGTGGTAGCAAGAACAAAGCAAACAAAACACAAATAAAATTTTCTTCTTTATTAGAACCCATTGTTTTGAGAAATAAAAGGAAGGAGGAAATGTGTTGAGGTAGATAGAGAACCATTGTCTGAATAAGGAACTAGGTTTAAGTCTTGTCTATGAAACTTATTGTGTGCCTTTGGGCAAGTCATTTAGAGTCCAAAATAATTCTAAAACTGTACATTCTGCGTGAATTACTAATGTGTATTGCACAGTGCATAGGGCACAGGGTCTAGAGTCAGGAAGACTCATCTTTCTGAGTTCAAATATGACCTCAGACATGTACTAGTTGTGTGACCTTAGTTAAGTCCTTTAGCTCTGCCTCCATTCCTCATCTGTAAAATGAGCTGGAGAAGGAAATGCCAAACCACTCTAGTATCTGTGCCAAGAAAACCCCAAATGGTGTCATGAAGAGTCAGGCACAACTGAAGAAAAATTGGTAAAGGGAACTTTCATAGCAGTCATTCCCTCTCCTGATGAAGTCATAGATCCAGGAGAGACAGAGACAGAGACAAAGATACCGAGACAGAGAAGAGACATAAAAAGAAAGGAGAGAGGGAGAAAGGGGAGAGAAAGGGAAGAAGATAGTGAAAGAGAGAAGAAGCAGACAGAAACACAGAGAGAGAGACAGAGACAGAGAGAAAAAGAGGGAGTAAGGGAGAAAAAAGGAAGAAATAGAGACAGAAGAAAGAGAAAGAAATAAAAAGATATAGAGAGAAATATGAAGAGAGAAAATACAGAGACAAGAGAGGGGAAAGAAAGAAAAAAGAAAGAAAGAAGGAAGGAAAGAAAGAAAGGAGGAAAAAAGAAAGAAAGAGAAAGAAAGAAAGAAAGAAAAAGAAAGGAAAGGAAGGCAGAAAGAAAGAAAAAGAAAGGAAAGGAAGGCAGAAAGGAAGGAAGGAAGGAAGGAAGAAAGAAAGAAAGAAAGGAAGGAAGAAGGAAAAAGAAAGAAAGAAAGAAAGAAAGAAAGAAAGGAAAGGAAGGCAGGAAGAAAGGAAAGGAAGGCAGGAAGAAAGAAAGAAAGTTAGATTGCATTATTGTGCAATATGGAAAAAGCAATGGCTCTGGAGTCAGAAGACCTGGATTTGCATACCACCTTTGAAATTTACTTTGTAACCTTTGACAAGTCACTTAACTATTTAAATCTTAATTTTCTCATCAGTCAAATGAAAGACTTCGACTAGGTAGCCTCTGAAGTCCTTTCCAACTCTAAATTAATGACCACATGATGCCTTCTAGCCCAAGATCTATAATCCGAAGGAAGGAAGAGAGAAAAAAGGGAAGAAAAAAGAGGAAGGAAAGCAACTGAGAGAGGAAAAGGGAGAAAATTCTCTGTAAAATGAGTGTAAAGATATAAAAAGATATAAATAAATAAATTATTCCTAATAACTAAATTACGTCTAATATTTCAATAACCTCCAGCTCAAATCCCATCTCTCCTACTAGATATTTCCACTTGGATTTCTCCCTATTTACTTCAGATCTGCATTGTCCCAATAACTCACAAGGCCCAGATCTTCTGGCTATGCAGGCATGGCCTTTCTGTCCCTGAGGTTCATCTTCTATCAGGAGTGGTACAGTGGTAGATAAAGTCTCTTGCTGGGAAGCTGTCACTGACTCAGGAATCTAGGAATTCTAGAACTCATGAGGGAGAGATCAAGTCTAGAAACATCCATTTTTTAGGTCTGATATTTGCTTCCCATTAGAGACAAAGCAGAAGAGATGAGGGATGTGGGGATATTGCATCAGGCTCATTAGCTGAAGACATGTTGATTGTTCAAACTACAGAAGGTAGGAGTGAGAAAGCCTTTTCTTTCTTTTTCCATCCCTGCAAGTCCAAAGAAGAGAAAGTACTGAATCTTTCCTTAATGAGGACTCTCCCAAAGAGAACAGTGTAAGTTTTTAACCATTCTTCCTATAGCCTATTCATGAATGGAAGTACTGAATTTGGAATTAGAGAACCTGGGTTCAAATTCTAGTTCTATTATGTGTGACTTTTAGTAAGTTGCTCAACTTCTCTGGGCAATCTATAAAATGAGTTAATTGAACCAATTGACCCCTAAGGTAATTTCCAGCTTTAAATCTATGATCTATAGTTTATTCCCCATGACTGTGGCCAGTCCAGCCCTCTAGGATAGAACCTGAAGTTGTGGTTCTTATAACATTGTAAGGGTTATGGGATTTAAAGATCTTCCATGCCCCGTTGGACTTGCTGACGTAGCAGGAAGGGGCGGAGCAAGAGGAAGCGGAAGCCAAGCTAGCGTTCCTTTGGTGGCTGGCGGTGGTGGTGACGGCGGCAGCAGCAGAGGCAGTGGCAGCGCGAAGCCCTTTTTGAGTTAGAACTGCTAAGGACTTTCTGCTAAGGACTCCTGCTGAGGACTGCCAGGGGCCGGAGCTGCTGGGAGCGCTCTTCCAGGACGCTGGGTGGTTGCTGTGAGTGGGGAGAGGAGGACCTTTGCCTGAGGTAGCCTGTTCTGTTTTAAAGGCTTGAAAATGTGGGTGCTTTCTACTTTATCTACCTGTGCCAATGTCATAACTACTCTGATGGCTTTCACTTTCTGGTTTTGGGACTCAGTCTTTTGGTATCTTAATAAATTTTCTAGTTTATTTCCTCATATGGCAAACATGACGTATTTTCTAATGGATAATTATATCAGCATATTTGTAATGTCTATAGGCATTGTGAATATGGCATTGCTGATACAAACATCTCCAAGAAATTTGTATCTTTCAACAAGAGTACAATGTATATATCCACCTCTATGAACAAGAAGTGTATGCCAAGCACCATGGGATGAGGCCCAGATCAATCAGACCAAGTATTTTCCCCAATTACTCCTTATTCAATACACATGCATTCAACATACATATATCTACTGCTGTAGGTGTATGTATGTTACACCTACATTAATTGGATAGATTTTTCTAAAGATTCATCAGGTAACTGTCCAGTGTTTTACTAATGTAAAGAGATATAACATGATTTGCTGATGGAATGTTCTTGAGCCATAAGATTGTGCACCACAGTGGAGGAAGAAGGAACATTTTGGAGAAGGAGCTTGAAAGAGATGGGTTAAGGGAAGGCAAAATATGAATTTTTGAATGGTTGCAAGGAACCTTCAGAAAGTAGAGGAAGTTTTCGATCCCACATTCCCACACTCATCCTTTAATGCTCCTTGACTTCCAGTGCCTGGGACCCTAGAGATTGCTGAGCGGACTTTCCTTTGGTGAAATTTTTCTCTCCTGGTTTGAACTCATATCTTCTATTTAATTTTGCATAGCCTTGGCCTATTCTAATCTACACAAAGTCTCTGATTTCTGCTTATTGTTCGCTTGGATAAATGGGTTTGTTCATTATTTGATATTTGTGATGTTCTTTTGTTTAACCAACATTTGGAGGAAGAGAGCTAAGCTGGTGATAGCAAGCTAAATATGATCCTTACCTTGAAATTTATCATGGGAAATGGCATTGATCTTGACCCTCTCCCAAATATTAAACCCTAGACTACCAGTATTTGAAGTTTGGTATAGATAAAATTCTAATGCAGTACCCCTCTTGTTGATAGTTGAGGGAAAGGGCAGGAGCCCAGCCATAACCTTCCTTCTCAACAAAAGAGGAAATCAAAGTTTTTCTTGGAGAGGTGTGGTCCAGATCTCAGATCATATCTCTCCATAATACCAAATATCTTACATAGGTGTTGGGATAAAACTGCCTCTGGACCCAAGAAATTTATTGAGGGTGCCCAGATTACTTTTTTAAAAATGTACAGAATCACAAAATTTTGGGTCTCAGTGGCAAAACAGTCCAACCCATACCTAAAAAAAGAATTACCGTAATTGTTTTTTAAAATAAATATTTGTTGATAGTTGTGTTTTTACATCCCCTCTTATTTTTTACCACTTCTCCCATTTCTCAGCCATCTCATATAACAGAATTTTTTTTAAAGAAAAAAAGAAGAGGGGAAAAAATCACAAAATTAACTAATGTATTGAAAAAGTTTGAAAGTATATGTAATGTTCCACACCCATGTACTTCTCACCTCTGTGAAGGAGTGAGAAGGGGGTGTCTTCTCACTTCTATTTTTTGGGGCCATGCTTGTTCTTTGTAATTCTGCAACATTTACTTTAAATTATTTTGTGGTAACTTTTTTTTTTCCATTCACTGTATTTTATTGTCTTCATGGTAAATTTCCTTTATATGAACAAGACAATTTTTTTTTACTGTATTATACCTTTTTTTGTGTGTTTACAATCATCATTGTAATATTACTGAAACTTTTCCATGATATACATATGGAGAATATCATAGACAAGAAAAGACATATTATATGAGAGTTAGCAGTTTTCTCTTCCTCCATTGATTTCTTTATGAGTTCTAAGCCAGTTTGCAAAAATCATCCTTTGGGTAGATGACAAGCTTTTATTCAATGACTAGGATGAAAAGATGCATAAAAGAGATCTAATGTGGGTGAAAGCAATCACTGGGGGCATATGTAGGGAACTTATTTTCATCTCGGTTGGATGAAATATTGAAATAACTGGAAACACTTAGAAAGAATTAAGGGAACTGGAAGCTCAGTTGTGTTGCTCCTCCGTGATTGAGAAGTTCCCAAGGAAGGAAGAAAGAGCATATTTGCCCTCCTCCCATCACCTCCTAATCCCCTTCCTTCCCTGCCATGACAAAGATTTGAATCAGAATCACAGTCTGCAAGCCCTTCCCACTGGTGGGGTTGGGCTGTGAGAGAGGAGAGGAGAGAAGAAGGAAGAAGACATTGGGATTTCCTCTTTGAAGTTTTGGGGAAAACCATGCAAAAATTTCCTCAGAGCTATCTACAACATTTCCTCCATTCTCCTGTCTGGGGGACCCCCTTTGCCTAAGTCCTTGCTCCAACCTTAACCAGATATATTATTGCTTCTCCATGGCATCAGAGAGCAAATTCATTCTGCATTCTCCATTTTTCCATTCCTTCCATTGGTTTTGTCTGGAGGTATCCCCTCTCTCTCAGGGACTTCCCTACTTTTGCCCAACTCAACCCTTATGGACTAACTCTTTTTAGGAAGTGACCTCCCCATCATAGCCTAATCATAGCTCTAAGTAGTATCAACTTTGGGGGAGAGAGGTCTTTAGAGAGAATTGGGAATAGAAGGGAAAAAAGTGGTGTCTTGTGAGCTAACGGGGGTTTAGGGGTGGGGAGAGGTAGCAATCAATTAATATATCATTGTGACTTTATGCAAGTCATAGGAACATGGGATCATAAATTTAGACCAACAGCTAGAAGGGGCCTTGGAGAACATCTCATCCAACCTTTTCATTTCACAATTGAGGGCCTGAGTGTATAAGTAACTTGAATTAACATGTCATTTTCTCCTCTGTAAAATGTGGAGTTAGCAGCCTTCACTTTTAAGGTCATTTCCAGCCCTCTCTTTAAGGATATGTAAAATAAGGAAATTGGGTTAAAGTCCTTCTAGCCGTTCAGTAATCCTACAAAGATATGTGGACCTCTTTGCTGCATCCCTTAACAACTATAACAGTGGGGTCAAACTCAAATAGAAATGGGGACCACTAATTCATACATAATGATTTCTGTGGGCCAAGTATTAACTTAGTTTTAAAATATATTACCTATGTTTTATTGTGTTTCTATTAATTTATTTAATAAATAAATAAAAATATTTAGCAATTACATTTTAATCTGATTTGGCCACACTTGGGGGTGTTGTGTTCTTTACGTGACTTATGGGCTACGTGCCTGATACCTTCGAACTATTGTTGTTTTTGTTCAGTTGTTTTAGTTGTGTCTGACTCTTTGTGACCCCATTTGGGGTTTTCTTGGCAGAGATGCTGGAGTGGTTTGCCATTTCCTTCTCCAGTTCATTTTACAGATGAGGAAACTGAGGTTAACAGGGTAAAGTGACTTGTCCAGAGTCACACAGCTAGTAAGCGCTTTAAGCCAGATTTGAACTCGGGAAGAAGAGACTTCCTGAATCCAGGCCCAGCACAATATCCACTGCATTGCCTACCTGCCCCCTTGTAACTATAAGACAAAATCAATATGTGATCTTTCTTTTTTGAATACCTTCATTTCATAGCATATTCTGAAAAGGCCATAGCATCATTGTCTCATCCCTACCCCCATCTTTACAATTGCAGTCCCATAAATACCCTTTCCCCTCCACTTCCCCCACAACTGACCCGTCAGTAATCTCAAGACTTTAAAGTAAAATAAAATAGAGCTCCCTATCCAGAAACATTTGGGGCCCCCTCTGCTGGCACATGATAGTTGTGATCTGAACAATATCACTCCTATATGGGTTACTTATCCAGGACCTCAGGAAAACAATCCAAGTGCTGGACACCCCCCAATCTTTGGAGGACAGTTTCAAACAAGCTTCAGAAGAAATATTGGAATTGTGCTAATTTTATCTAGATTAGTCATCTGTGAAAAGGTTAGGACAAACAAAAGCAAATTATTTCCCTAGAAGAATTCGGGCTTTGCAAGTGACCAGATTATCAAAATTAGGATCATAAATCTAGAAGAACCCCTTAAATTCAGCTTCTTCATTCTACAGGTGATGAAACTGCAATTCTAAGAAGTTAAGTGACTTGTTCAAGGTAATAAGCATCTGAGGCAAGATTTGAACTCATTATCACTGATTCTAAAGCCAGGGAGTTTTTCCTTGTGACATACTGCCTCCTCTCCTTTGTACTGTCAGCTAAATGTTATGACAATTCAAATCTAATAATCTACTCTGTGTACCAGAAACTTGGGTAAAAAATTTCAGGTTCTATGTGACAGCATTTTTGTGTGTGGTTGAAAAAAAAGAAGAAAAAAGAAACCAATGCAGTAAAGGGGTAAATGAGAGCAAAGAATCTAATTAAGTTATTTTAAATTTCTTTGAATGGATTGTAAGAGATCCTTTGATAAGTACAATCTTGGAAGCTCGAAGGTCCCTACAGGATATCCTTCCAGGATGCCACTAGTATGACATGAAAAGAGTCAGAATTTATCACCGTGATATCATGATCAGTCATAAAAGCCCTCCTATCCCAGGCACTTCCTATAGTATAGAAATAAATGGAAAATGAAAATGTCTCAGCAGGGTAATGTTGGAAATTGGATCATGTTTCTTTTTATGGAATGATTTTAACTTCAGTATGTTTGGGTTACAGGACGTGGACCTGTGTGTTACAAATTTATCTATTCACTGGTTGTCATGGCCAAGTTTTTAATTGCTTCCAATTGGGGCAGAGCCTGAGTATCAATGGTTTCATACCATTAAAGTGTGAAGCCTGTGAGCTTGAAGTAAGTGCTGTTTTTCCTGCTTTCTTTCCTAGCAGTCAAATTTCTACATTTACATTTTACATTTGCATTTTTTTTTACATTTTACTTTACACTTACATTTAAATTACAAGTGCCCTAGAAGTTAAAACAAAAACAAAACAAAAACAAAACCCCTCTAAACTGGCATAGAACTTTCCCAAGTTTTGCAGTGTAGCCTTCCCTAATTTCATCTGATCCTTACAACAATCCCATGAGACAGCAGGGCCAGCATCATCCTCAACTTATGAGGAGACCAAGCTTGGAGGTAGGAAGAGTTGGGTTCCTTTGACATTTATTGGCTGCATGATAAGGGGCAAGTCACTGAACCCCTCTCTTCCTCAGCTTCCTTATTTGTAAAATGGGGATAATAACTGCATCTCCTTCCCAGGGTTGTTATGAAGATCAAATGAGATGTTGCTGAAATACTTTGCAAACTTTATAGCACTATAGAAGGGACAGTTAGGTGGCATGCTGGACAGAGCACCAGCCCTGAAGTAAAGAAGACCTGAGTTCAAATTCAGCATCAGACCCTTACTTAGTAGTCCTGTGACTCTGGGTAAGTCCATAACCTTGGTTTGCCTCAGGGGAAAAAAACCACTATAGAAATTCTAGCTACTAGAAAACTCTTCTGGATTGAGCTAGTAAGTCATGTGAAGGGCATGATCTACTTTGGTGGAGGGAGTTCCCACACTGATGATATGAGAAATCCTTTCTGGCCCTTGTTGTTTTCAGTAGTGTCTGATTCTTCATGGCCCCTTTTGGTGTTTTCTTGGCAAAGATACTTGAGTGGTTTGCCATTTCCTTCTACAGTTCATTTGACAGATGAGGAAACTGAGGCAAACAGGGTTAAGTGACTTGCCCGGGGTAACTGAGGCCTGATTTGAGCTCAAGTCTTCCTGACTCCAGGCCAGGCACTAGATCCATTGTGCCACTTAGCTGCCAAATTCCTTCTGGAAGATCTTTCCTAGAGTTTTGTACAAATGACTTGTTCAAGGTCACAGAGCTTAGTGAATATCAAAGCTGAGTCTTCTGACTTTTTATACTTAAAAACGTTATCAATATTATCTTCATGTCCAAATGGTTCCCTCCCCAGAGAAACATCCCTTGTTACAAAACTTTTTAAAGGGTGGGGGACACACTTTAGTAAAACTTTTAGCAATACAGCAACTAATCATGGCAGTCTATTATGCACTGTTCTACACTCATGGCATCTCACCCCTTCAGGGAGAGTAGTGTTTCCTCCTTTCTGAAGCCAGGCTTGATCACTACCATTAGACAAGATTCATTTTAGTTTTTATTGCTGTTCTTTCCATTTACATTATCATAGTCTTCATGTACATTGTTTTTTCTCATTCTCCTTATCTCATTTTGCATTAGTTCATATTAATTTTCCCATACTTCTCCATATCCTTCATATTTATCATATCTTAAGGTACAGTAATATGCCATTACAGTCACATACCAAAATTTGTTTATCTAGTCCCCGATCAATGGATAGCTACTTTGTTTCTAGTCCTTTGCTAATACAAAAGGATATTTTTAGTATATATGGAAACTTTCCTCCCATCTTTGCCCTTCTTGGAATTATATATGGATCTTTGGGTCAAAAGTTATAGATATGTTAGTTACTTTCATAGTATAATTCCAAATTTTATAGATATTTTTGCCTTTTTCTTAGTATAGTTATAAATTGTACAGACATACTAGTCATCTTCTTAATATAATCACAAATTGCTTTCCAGAATGGTTGGACCAAATCACAGATCCACCAGTAGAGAAACAGTATCCCTGACTCGAACTCCAACATTGACCATTTCCATCTTTTATAATCTTTGCCAATTTGCTTGGTATGAGTTGTGTTTTGTTTTGTTTTTTAATATTTTCACTTCTCTTATTACATGTTAGTGGTTTGGGACAATCTTTCACAAGATTGTTTACAATTTTAATTCTTCTTTTGAGAACAATTTATCCAGATCCTTTGACCGTTTTTTTTTTATTGGGTACTGACTTTTTCTATTATAGCCAGCTGCCCCTGAGAAAAGTCCCAGGTCTCAGTTTACAGAATCATAAATCAGCAAGAAAAGCTGCTTTCAAGATGTGGACGAGGAAGTGGTGACTTTGGAACACAATGCTTCATTTGATAAGGTACATAGGGCAGTGGCACAGGATCATAACAGCAGTTGACATTTATCTAGAGTTCAAAGGTTAACAACAACAACACAAAATTTCATATACATATTATGCTATTTGATTCTAACAAAACCTTGAAAGGTCAGGACTGTTATTATTCTCATCTTACTGATGAAGAAGCTGAGACTTCAGGTGGAACAATTTGCTTATGATCACACAACTTATAAGTGTCAGAGGAAAGATTAATTTTTAATTTAATTCATTGCACATTTATTAAGAGCCTGCTATGTGCCAGGCAGTGTACTAAAATACAAATAAGTGAAAGAAAGATAGTCCTTGCCCTCAAGGAGTTTATAATCTAATAAGGGAAGTCAACACACAAAAGGAAGCTGAAAAGGAAGGGCAACAGTGGGTACTTAGCTTAGGGACATGAAGTCTGGGGAGTTGAAATGAAGCAGAGCTTCTGCTGGCAAATGGAAAATTTACTGGAAAGTTCAGAAAGTTCTGAGCCTTTTACAAAGGAAGTTTGGGAGGAGATTATCACTCTGTCCCCCAGTCCTGCAATCAGAGAGGAGAGGTAACTGAGGGAGTTGAGAAGGTATTGAGTATTAAAAAATGAATCAGTCAGCAAAGCGATAAGAATTCAGGCTATCCTGAATTTATCATTAACTATCTCATTGTGTCCCTTCTTTACCAACTAGATAGGCCCTGGTACAGTTGAAAGATACTGGTCCTGGAGTCAGAGGACCCAAGTTCAAATAATGCCTCAGATGTTTATTACTTGTGACTTTGGGCACACTATTTAATTTCCCTAGGTCTTTGCTTTTTTGTCTATTTTCATATCTTTTTTTTTGAGGGGGGAAAGCAAGGCAAATGGGGTTAAGTGACTTGCCCAAGGTCACACAGCTAGTAAGTGTCAAGTGTCTGAGGTAGGATTTGAACTCAGGGCTGGTGCTCCTAGCTGCCCCTGTATATTTATATCTTAGAGGAATTTATGGACTAGATGATCGCTAGCATTCCTTCCAGCTCTCCACCTGGAATCCATATCTCTACCTAGCGTGCCTATGGTTGGATGTTGGCCCAGCTGCCAAGAATTCATGACTGTCTTTTTGCTCATGTCCCCAGAAAATAAAAACTATACTTGTTTTTAAATCAATACTGTTGAGGCAATAATGGTATATGCCAACTTTGGAGACAGGAAGACCTGAATTCAAGCCCTGACCCTGGCAGATACTAGGTATGTGATCTTGGGAAAGTCATTGTACATCTCAATGTCCCCAGGCAACTTAGTAAGAACACATCACATTTGATTTGCTGTTCTGTGCCAGCTGAGAGACTGGCAGTCATAAATCACAGGTACCCGCTCACAGTAGGGCAGCAGCAGCATGGATCTGGAGCTGATGCAGGACAAGCCATTTAGTCAGTCTTCCTCAGTACAGAGGAGGAAATAGGAGATACATTGATTTTCTGAAAGTCAAACATTCAGTAAATGTGAGAGGCAGTTTATTGTATTATATTGTATATTATTGTATTGTATAATATTGTATATTATATATACAATTATATTGTAATAGGTTGAAGAATTAATAATAATAGGAACAGTAATAACAGAGAAATACTTCCTATGCCCAGGATGGGTAGGAAAGACGACTTTAGCACCACATCAAAGCGCTGTTTAAGACATGATTGAGCAAAAGGCTAGGGCCTGAAGGCTTGGAACAATGGAACTGGGACAGCTAATCAGTCTGGGCACACTCCCAGTGGCTCCAGTGCCTTAAGCACGAGGACAAGACAAAAATAGTTACAGATCCTGGAAACAGTGGCTAAGACTTTGAGTCAAAGGGTAAACTATGGACGCAATATGGAAGTCAAGAGGAAACAGCCTGATAGTAGGTCACGCATTCCTTGTTCCACTTGTCTACATAGGAAGAAAGTCACAAGGTTAACAGTGTCATTAGGGGAGCCAAATCAACATGCTAGGAAGAGGGTCACAAAACCCAGTCTTTCCATAAAAGATCTCCAAATGATGTCACTAAGCCGTAAATTTGGTTGGATCCACATTTCTCAAAGCATAGTTGTCCTGGTTACTTCCCCATTTACTTCCTGAGAACATAACTCACTTTTTCTTCCCACGGGGATCCAGAGATCTGTTTAGGAGGAGAAAATTTATTACTCCTTCTGAATGAGCTCTGGCACATGACAGAGCTCATTTTTTTTTTTTTCCATTTTTGGACTAGGATAAGCCTGGGTTAAGACCATAATTGAGAGGGGTCTAGCAGGAAGATTTTTCTCTTCTCCACCAAAATAAAACACAGGTTCCCTTGAGCACAAAACACATATAAATGTTTCTGTGAACTGCTTTAGATGCTGTACTGCCAAAAGGCTAATGCATAGGTCTAATGAGCTTTGAATAACCTAGCAGTCTTATACACAACAAAGCTGGCATTGAATTGCAGAATTAAAAAATGTAGAGTTGGAAGGGATTTGACCCATCATCTAATTCCATCATTTTAGTAAGTAATTTTTGCTTGATGTGTATAAATAAGGTGTTGTCCTCATTTTCCTGAGTTCCTTTAATTTAGTACCAGGGTCATGTAAATACCCAATTTGAAATTAGGAGCATGCTCATTGATATGAAATTTTCAGGTTAGTGAAAGGGATTCATTCCATTGGTCAAGGGTTGAAGAGAATAACTTTGGATAGGGGCTTAAGTGGCACAGTCACGAAATGTATTACACTATTGCAAATGAATTGAAGGGAAGATATAATTGATCAGGATTATATCAGGACACTCATGATTAAATGATCTTGTTCCAACCAGAATAATAGAATTATAGAAGTTAAAGGACAAATAACAATATGTATTAAGGTTTTAACATGCAACGAATTATCTTCCTAAGAGATAAGTATGTGTTGTCAATGATGTAAGAGATCTATATCCATGTTGTTGTGCAGTCGTTTTTCGGTTATGTGTGACTCTACTAGATTGGTTTGCCATTTCCTTCTCCATTTCATTTTACAGATGAGGAAACCAAGGCAAATGGGGTTAAGTGACTTGTCTAGGGTCACACAGCTTGTAAGTGTCTCAGGTCAGATTTAAATTCAGGAAGATGAGTCTTCCTGACTCCAGGCCTGGTATTGTTGTACCTGAAACACGAGCAAGACCCAAGTGACAATTTAGAAGTGAACCCTTTATTGGCACCATGTTGGCTGATGGGGCCCCTCCCCAAATCATACAGCCCAGACCCCAGGCAAAGCCTCAGCTTTTAAAGGCACCCCATGCGGCCAACGGTTAGGTATTACATCGGCAGGAACTTGCAGAGGCTAAAATCAGTGATTGGTCAGTACACATTTTGAAACTCCCGTCAGTGCCAAATTTCCCTAGGTGGAGCTAAACCCAGCAGCCTGCCCACCTTCGTGAAGGAGAGCTGGCCTGGGGAGGGGAAAGAATGGGACCAGGTACAATAGTATCCACTGTGCCACCTAGCTCCCCCTTCTATATCTAAGTGTATAGACAGGAGTCTGCAAGTGAAACATTGGTAGACATCTCTGAAATCTTGCCTACCTTACTCCAATGGAGACTATGATTCCTGCTTTGAGGAGAATAGGATTGGGGGACATGAGGCTGACTACTCTATTTCCTACTGAGAGAAGGGTATCAAACTCCAATTACATCTCCTTTTCTTGCCTTCTGTTGTTGGTGTAGAGGCATGATTTTTAGGTTTAAAAGACAAAAAGCCCCTAGCTTCCCTCATTTCTATCTCTTACAGGGAGAGGGTACCCAAGTTTATACACTCCTGCTTGGCCTCTTTCCACCAAATGCTAGTTACATAAAGAATTCCACAAATTGTGAATAAGGAAGCCTGTTTATTGAAGCAGATTGTGAGTAGAAATAGAAGTTATATAGATTAGAACATACCAGAAAATGCACAAGAATAATTAACACATAGTAGGAACTTAAATGCTAGCCTACTCAATGACTGGATACTTTATTGAGAGTGAGATAAGATCTTGCCTTAAGCAAGAGAGGCACCCTGATTTCATTCCAAGGGGAAATTCCCCAAAGTCCCTAGGGATGCAAGCTGGAAATCAGAAACATGTTGAAATGCTGGCTTCTCCTACATGTCTGCTTTCCAAAGTCTGACTGTCTGTGTCTGCAGCCAGTACACAAGGGAATCTGGAACCAGGTCTGTCTTCTCTCAAATAAGGAATGAAAAAATGTCTCCCCTCTCAAAAGCTCTTAAACTAACTTTGCCCTTCACACAGTCAGTCTCACGCGTATTCTTTCCCCAATCACATTCTACAGGCAACATGCAGCACAGGGCTCCCCCACCCACCCCCACTTTAGTTGGGAGTTGGGTTACATATACTTTGTTAGTCCTTTATGAGGTATGGCAAAATTTTACAGTTCACCTTAACAGAATTGTAGGGAAACAGCCACTGGCTAGCTGAAGGAACCACTATGCCAGTGGAGACCCTTTAAAAAGTAAGACATATTCTCTAAGGTGTAGTTGAGGCAGAAGATAGCTCTTAGGAGTGTGAGCTCTAGGATAAAAGAAGGTGAACTAGCCCTGGTGGTTAGGAGTTGAGGTTCACAGAAAGAAAAGGCCCAGGGATCCTGGATGACCAAACTACTCCACAGAGGCTCTTTCTACAACTAAGTTCCCTCCTACACCCAATGAAAACTTCCATTTTCTCAGTGTCATTCAGGGCAATTATATACTAGGAAAAAAGTGGCTAATGAAAATAGTTCCATTAATGTGTAAATGACTGATTGGCACTTAACTCCCTTAAGAAGTATTTGCATTTTTAAAAGAAGTATTATCACTCCAAATAAATCTCTACTGGTAGCATTTAGACAACATAACCAACTTAAATTTAAAAAATTCTAAGGAAAGTGTTTTGGGGGGTGGTGTTGCATGTAGACACACTTATCCTGCTTGGAAGTTTGTTCTGAATATCGGCTTCCATAAGTTATTCTTGATTTTTATAGTGTGCAATTCCTACCACACACACGTATATATGTATGTATCATACACATACATACATTTAAGTTACAGAGCAAAGGGGACATTCTCTTTCCAAAGTCTCTCAGGTGGCAACCTGGGTACCAGGGACATCCCTCTACATATCTGCAGCATCCAAAGCATGTCTTTCTTTCCCTAAGAATTTCTAGAACTATGTATGTCTCTCCTAAGAGTTCTACCTTTCTTGCAGTTCTGAAGTGTTGTCTAGGCATTCTCTTAACGAATTGAGCCACATTTTTCACTGAAGAACAGCAGCACACAAACTCTCCAGGCATGGGTGAAAGTACAGTTATATTTATATAGCCCCTGTTTCACTCAACTTTGGATTTATATGTAGCAGCTAAGCATCCATCACTCATATATGGGCCTCTCCTTCCAAGATGGTCAACATACTCTCTATGTCCTTATCTGTCCTCATCGATGTGTTTACTTTTTTATTTTAAAGCAATCGGGGTTAAGTAACTTGCTCAAGGTTACATGGCCAGTTATTTCTGGGTGTGGTGCTAAGTATCTGAGCCCTGATTTGATCCCCAGGTCATCCTGACACTGGAGCCGGTGCTCTTACTCGCTGAGCCACCTGGCTGCCCCTAAGCAATTGGGGTTAAGTGACTTGTTCAAGGTTACACGGCCAGGTGTTTCTGGGTGGGTGCTAAGTGTCTGAGCTTGGATTCGATCCCCAGGTCATCCTGACACTAGAGCTGGTGCTCTTACTTGCTGTGCTACCTGGCCACCCCAATGTGTTTATTTTTAATAGTAAGTCAGAGTGTACAACTGGATAAATTAAAGGCATTTAATGGAATGGTACAAAAAGAAAATTAGTAATAGGACATGTCTACCTTTATGACATAGTTCAGTACCGATCTTTGAGTATGCTTAGACCTCATGACACATGCAACACTCTCCTCTCAATCTCTCTTCCTCCAAATAATGACTAGTTGCTGCTTGCCCCTAATTTTATACACCAGTCCTTTTCCTAATCTGAGTGTCTCATAATGCCTCTGAAGATAGCATTCCTTGATTATCCTCCTTAACTTCTCCCAAGAAGGCTTCCCTTTATGTTGAAAAGAGATGGCATCTATGTGCCTCTTCACTTAGCAGTCCAAAGATATCCTTGGCTAACCTAAAGAATCCAATTCTGATCTTTACTCTGGAATTTCTTCCACCTTAGTGGAGCCCTGAACTGAAAGATTCTATCCCCTCCACAATTCCACTCCCAGGTTTCTACCTTAGTTTCACATGCATGGTGCCCTTATGGGGCAAGTAAAATTCTAGTTATTTTTTTCCTATTCCTTTTTTTTTTTAACTTCTTAACCTATATCCCAATGACTTGATTTACAATTCTGTCTACAACAGTAGAATTGTAACAGGTAGAGTATTGGAACCATCATTATGATTCTGATCTGAAGAAAATGCTTTACTCATTCTCTACCAATTCAAGGATAGCATTGCTTAGATCATCCGATCAAAGTGACCAAGGCTCGTACAGTAGAAATGAGGTTCGGTTTGACCACATTCCATGGGACTGAAGTCTCTGTCTGACCTCTAGTGGACTTATTTCCCACTTCCCTTTTCAAAGACTCCATTCTTTTCTAATGACAAGAACCATAGATGTTACTGAGTCACATGATCCAGGGTTCCACACATAAAACTAGTCATGAACCAGTACTTCAAATCAACAAATACTTATTAAGTACCTATAGTGCATAAGAAAACATGTTGTCAATAATCAGAAGCCAGGTGGTCCCCAATGGCATGAATTTGGGCCTTATATAAAAGGAACCTTGAAGGAAACTCTCCATTGCTCTTGGTCCAGGACTTGTTCTCTCTTCTAAATGAGTCATTTAACCAGAGGAATATATTCATGAATTCTACTAGGTAATCTCACGTGGGGGTGGCCTGTTAAGTGGACTTAAAACACTGTATTAAAGATCTCACTAAGATATTCACCAGAATGCTCCTTCCTATCCTGTATCATTCAAAACCTATTAAAGTCATTCATGGGTTCAAACAAAGGTCTTATATCCTCTTTTATACTTAGCATTGGAGTTGCAGTAAATTGTGCTCCAATGGGCCATCAAGCATTGAATAGAACTCTACCTCAAATCTCTGGGGGTGGCCTGGAGATGTGTGCCTCTATCTTGGATGTTTCTCAGTCAAGTGCAGCCCTTCCTAGCTTATCAACCATGAAAATCAATTAAACCTGATCACTGGAAAAAAGTGTGGGACTTGACATCCTAGAACAGTCACAGAAATGTTAAAGTTTCTTATCATGGCTCTTGGAGCATGGATCAGGGATAGAATAACTTGTTTTTGCAGAACAGCTGGTATGGGGGGGGTGCTAGGGCAGTCTTCCATGATTCTCATGGTCAGTGGCTATAGTTTCTGTAACTGTTTCTGTAATTTTATTATCCCAACAAAAGTGAGGGGGAGGATAATCTATCTTCATGATTTTGTTGATGAAACTGTTGCTATGTGATGTCACCAGGATGGGGATGCCTTCTCTATAAATGGAAAGAAAGAGGAAGATCTCCCAAAATGATTCAAATGAAAAGTACTAGACTAGATTTGATTTGGCATCATCACTGTTTTCTTCCTTATGAGCAACAACAACAAAAAGTCAAATACTATGTGCCAAATACTGAGCTGAACAATGAAGGTATAAATAGAAAAAGAAAACAGTCCCTGTTGTCAAGAAACTTTATTGTAATTGGGGGAGAAAATACATATATGAGGATTTAGCTGAGGGATGGAGAGAAATGCCCTGGAATTCTAAAGTTCAATAGCAGGGCAGATGAAAATGCCCAGGAATCCTTAGGGTGCATCAATGTGTTTGCCTTATAGGGAGTCTTGAAAGGACTGTCAAGGAAAATGGGGAGATGCACTATGATTTTGAGTGGAGTAGGGAATATATTGGGTACATTATAAATATATATTGTATTTATTCACGAGACAAGTCTACAAGCATTTATCAAGTGAATTGTGATAAGTTCTGGAAATACAAAAATAAGCAGAAAGATAGTCTCTACCCTCAAGGAACTTATATTCTAATGGGGAAGCTGAAAAGGGTGGGGCATTACCATATAGAAATCCTGGAGAGTCATACTGTATGCTCCCTGAAGAGGAATGAAGGCTTGGCCTAGGCATCTTCCTAAGAGTGGAAGTCCTGGGAGAATCCAGTAATCAAAGTGAAAGGACAAAGGGGAAAAGGGTACTTCTATTGTGGGAAGTCCAGGGGTAGAGTGAACTTCCAAGGTAAAGAAGTTTCTGGGGCATTTTAGAGAAAGTCTGGATGAGTCAGAAACGCAACTGGGAAAGGAAAGAGACATGACCCAAACTGATTTTGTAAACATCTCACATACTACAATCACTGGATAAGGGGAGAAAACTCAGGCCAAGCCCACTATTTTTCTTACTCCTTCCCAATAGTCACATGATTTTTAAAAATAAATTTGGACCTATAACTACTTCTGCTCCAAGTAACTAACATTCCATTCATACACTTCTCACCCAGTGAATGGCCTGTCTCTGGTTTGACAAAACCTTGTGAGTCAGTCCTCTTACTTCATCCCCCATTCTTAAATACATCGAAGGATTTCAATAACCACATAGTATAATGCTTCCATTGCAGGCTCCCTCTTTGTAGGTAGGTGGTACAGTATATAGAGTTCTGATCCTGGAGTCAAGAAAACCTGCGTTCAAATCTGACCTCAGACACTTAATAGCTGTGTGACTCTGGACAAGTCACTTAAACTCTCTGATCCTTAGTTTCTCTAACTGTTAAAAAAAAAAACACCTTCCTCATAGGGTTGTTGTGAAAATAAAAAGAGATAATATCCACAAAGCATTTAGCACATAGTAGATTCTTAATAGTTTTCCTTCATTCCTCTTTACCCCCCACTTCAAAAAGTGTCTCAGCCACCTTACAATTATTTTTTTTCTGTCTCAATCTGTAATAATCACTTGATATTATGGTTTATTTTCTAAATCACATTTGAAAGAGGCATATGATATGAATGATTAGACTCCATATACCCTTTTATTAATTAATTTCCTTTTAACCTCAACAACTAGAACCTGCAAAGCTCTAATTCACACATATACATGGTGTTGTGAACTGGAAAGAGCCCTGGATTGAAAGTGTGAAGACTTGGATAGGAAGATAAGGGTCAAAGACGTTAAGGGTTACAGCTGAAGCAACTTCTGAGGTCATCTATTCCAACACATTCATGAGTGAGAATCTCTCACCTTTAAGTGACCTCTTCTTGAAGACTTCTACTGACAGAGAATCCACTACTTCCCAAAGAATCCCATTCAACTTTGGTATAGTCCTAATTGTAAGGAAATTCTTTCCCTATATCAAGATGTCTTTCTTAAATTCTAAATCTGCCTCTATTCAACTTCTACCCATTGCTCCTAGTTCTGCACTTTGGGGCCAAGCAGAAATGAATCCCTCTTCCATGTGACAATCTTCTAACTACCTGAATATAGCTGTCAAAACCCTCTAAGGTTTTCTCCTTTAGTCTAAATTCCCCAAATTCTTTTAATTAATCCTTTCAAGGTACATTCTTCAGTCTTCTTACCACCATAATAATTACCTGATCAGCTCATTCCTGTTATTTACATCTTGCCTCCTTTTTATGGCTAAAGTCTTTAAGAAGGTAATCTAAAAATTGGTATATCAACTTTCCTCTGCTTAACTCTCTGAACTCTGGCCTCTGACTTTATCATTCAATTGAACCTGCTGTCTCCAGAGTTACCTGTCATCTCTCTTAATCCTCATCCTTCTTGACCTCTCTATAGCCTTTGACACTGTCAATCATCTTTTTGATATTCTCTTTATATAGGTTTTCATGACACAATTCTATCTTGGTTCTCCTCCTACCCATCTGACTGCTCCTTCTTAGTCTCCTTTGCTGGATCTTTATTCAGATCACATCTACTAACCATAAATGTTCCCCAAGACTTTGTCCTGAACCCTCTTTCCCTCTCCCTTTGTACTATTTCACTTGGTGATCTCATCAATTCCCAGGAATTTAGGTATCATCTCTATGCTGATAACTCTCAAATCTACTTATCCATCCCTAACCTCTATGTTGACCTCTAGTCACATGTCTATTGAACATCTTGAACAAGATGTCCTAGACATCTCAAAATCAACATGTCTGAAACTGAACTCAATTATTCCCCAAACCCTCTCCTCTTCTGAATTTTGCTATTATGTCAAAGGCACCACCACCTTCCCAGTTAACTAGGCTCACAATCCAGGTATTATCTTCATTTCCTCACTCTCTCTCACACTCCTCCATAGCCAATCTATTGCCCAGTTCTAATCATTTTACCTTCATAATATCTCTTGAATGTACCCCCTTCTCTCCTCTGACATTGCTATCACCCTGGCACAGATCACTCCATGTCTGGATTATTGCAGTAACCTGCTGGTTGGTCTCCCTGACACAAGTCTCTCCCCCCTTCAATCCATCCATTCAGCTACTAAAGCGATCTTCCTCACAGGCAGGTCTGACTATATCACTCTTACTTTGTATATTCCAAGGGCTTCCATTCCTGGCCACCTTGAAGTTCCTTAAACAATATACTCTATCACCCCACGAGGAGCATTTTCACTGAATTCCATGAATTCTCTCTCTCTACATCTCTGTTCCTTGACTTTCCTGACTTCCTTCTAATCCCAGTGAAAACCCCACTACAGGATACCTTTCCTGATAACCCTTAATTCTAGTGCTTCTCCTGTTGATTATTTCCATTTTTTTCCTGTAAATAACTTGTTTATGCATTGTTATATTTTCTCCCTCATTAGACTATTAACTGCATGAGAACAGGGACTGTCATTTGCCTTTCTTGGTATCCCCAAAACATTCTATCTGGCACATAGTAGGCGCTTCCTAAATGTTTATTGGCTTTACTTGATTAATTCACTTCTTCTGGACCCTCTAGGTTATTGATGTCTTTCTTAAAATATGGTTTCTAGAATTTAACATAATAGTTCAGATGTGATCCAACTAGGAAATTTATGGTGGAATTATTATCTCCCTTACTTTGAATACTAACCTCTGCTTGCAGCCTGGAATAACATTAGAACTACATTACAATGGTGGCTTCCATGCCAGGTTTACAATCTACTTGCCTAATTCTTCATCTAATACCTCCTTTTGTCTAGGTGGCCTTTAACATACCTATGCAACAATATTGGGGTGTTTGAGGTGTTCAGGGAGGACTAGAATCTCTGTTATAAGGGCTGCTGAACCCTTTTCAGGGCTGCTTTCTACCTTTGCTGTCTACCTTTCACCAAACTTTCACTTGTCTGACAGATCTTAAACCTGTTGATGAGTTGGGGAGATCTCTATCTACCCCAAGCTTGTGAAGACTTCCCCTGGTGTAATGAGTGGATGAGAACAATTTGTTCCAATGGCCGTGGAGGCAGCTAAAGCAGGTGTTGTGCAGTACTTAGAGCCTGGTCAGGCATTGAAGACATCAAAGTCATCAATTGAATTCTGGACCATTGCCAGTTGCCTTGACTTTTGTCCTGCCAATGGACCTTGATGACTCAGGAAGAAAGAGTGAGGTTGACAATTTTGTGCAACTCTGCCTCACTTAAATCCAATTCACAAACAAGTCAAAACCTTACCCCATGATGTCATCAGTCCTCTTTGAAAACAAAGAATGAACAACAACAACAATATTAATTGAATTAGCGCACCATATTGGAAAGAGTGCTGGACTTGCTGCCTGAAGAGCTGGATAAGAGTTTTGGAATCCTTGAAGCCCAGAATTTCAGAGTTTGAAAGAGATCTCAGAGATCCTCCAATTCTTCCCATATCTGAACCAGAACTCCTTCTGAAACATCCCCAGAACCACTCTTACTCCTCACTTCTTGCCTTACTATTTTTACTTACATATTTTTATTTCATTCTTCATCCTCACACAAAGTCTCTCTACTATTCCCTGCCCACATCCCAGGTTCATGACTTTTTTCATATGATGATATATTCTTAATTTAAAATATTACTTTATCTCCACATGCCTCAAATTTTATGTGGTGTATTTCTTTTGAAAAAGATGTATCTTCCAAAACCAAATTCTAGTCAGAGTCCAATCCTACCATTTATCAGGCCTATGTACCTGGGGTCAAGTTACCTTCTTGCATTAAGATCACTCTGTTTAATATCCATACTTGAGCATGCATTCTATGGTTTGTTATTCTTTTCTTGAACATTGTCTGCCATGAATTACTTGCTGGTCTTCTCCTGATATTATTCTCTTCTGCTATATTCTTCCTGTCACTTTCTGTGGTTCCAGACTTGTCAGATCACTGTGGACAGTTGTCTGTACTGCCCTCATTGATTTAAGGCCTTATTGACTAGAATCACAAGATTCCAGGTAAATAACTCTATACCAGTTACTGTTATATACACTCCATCTTTTACCAAGAGTAAATCATATCTATATTTTTAAACCATGGTCCCCTTGTCAGCTTTCCCTTCTTTCTGCTCCTCCCCTTCTTCCTGTTCCTCTTTCCCCTCCCCCTCCTCCTCCTTTTTCACCTCTTCCTTTACCTTTTCTTCTTCCTCTTCCTTCTCTTTCTCTTGCTACTTCTCTTAAACCTCCTCCTAATTCTCTCCATCATCATCCTTCTTCTCCTTTTCCTTACCTTTCTTTTTCTCCACCCCTCCTCCTCTTTCTCCACTCCCTGTTCCTCCTTTTTTTCTCCTCCTCCTTCTTCTTTTTCTTCTTCTTTTTTCTCCACCACCCTTCCTCCTCTTCCTCAACTCCATCCTCCTCTTTCTCTTCCTTCTTTCACCTTCTATTACTCTCCTCTTCATTCTTCTTCATCTTGTTCTTCTCCTTCTTCTTCTTCTTCTTCTTCCTCCTCCTCCTCCTCCTCCCCTTTCTTCACCATCTTCTCCTCTTATTCAATTCATTTTTGCTTCTGCTCCTTTTCCTCCCTATTTTATCCAGGTTAAAACAGAGGAACTTCTTACTCTGATTTGGGAAAGGGACTTAATTTTCTATTTCCAATGTGGGCTGGTTGTCCCTTAACTTAGGTGATCTCATGATGCTCCAACTTCCTGGGGATTCACCATACTAATGCTGAACTTAGTATGGACACTATAGCTTAGAGTTCTTAAGCTTAAGCTATCAACCAGTCATAGCCTCCTCCATAGTAGAGATTACAAGTATGTACCACATGCCTGGCAGATGCCATTTTCTTACCTATTCAGTTCCCAAATATGCCTTTCTCTTTTGAAGCCCCTAACCCTTATCAGTAAAGTTGGTGAAAATAATAATAATGATGAAGATAGTAACAATAGCTCACATTTATATAGTATTTTAAGGTTTGTAGGACACTTTCAATAAATGATCTTATTTGATACAAGTATAAAAGTAAATTATCACCTTCACATTACAGATGAGTAAAAAACAGTTCCTACTTTCAAGAAACTCACAGTCCAGTGGCAAAAGATAAAAAGTAGGAAGTATAGAATATGTAACTGTAAAAAAATGGGCATCCATGCAGAGATATAAATAATGTACTATGGGAGTGCAGAGATGACTTCTGGCTGAGAGAATTAAAGAAAATGTTATGGAAGAGTTTTTTTAAAGTTGAAATAAGTAGAACTCAATAGGTAAATATATTGGGGAAAGTGGACATTCCACAGTGGGGAAGCGTTATATCCCAGACTTTTAAACTATTATTTGCATGATGACAATGGGTGGTAATAGAATATTAATTACATAGACGGATCCCTGCCAAAATATTGGCTGGAAAAGGAAATGGCAAACCACTCTAGTATCTTTGCCAAGAAAACCCCAGGAAAGGTCATGAAGAGTCAGACATGAGTGAAATGACCAAATCACAAAAACAAAATATTTGCTAGTTGTTATATTAACTCCCCTAGATAATATAAGTTTCTGAGTTCCATTCCTTCCTTTCTCTCTAGACACATTGAAATGTGCTCTCCCAGCATTGTTCTGCTATTTCATCCACTATTCAGTTTTACCCTAGCGTGACTATGTTTAGTTTTGATGATAAAAAGACTAAGAAAAGATAGGGAGGAACATACAAAGAGTCATGTGAAGCCTCCAAAGTCTGGAGCTTATAGGAAGCGTTTGGTTGTGAGATAAACGAATTCCTCGTCTGACTTCATTTCTGGTACAATGTGTTCTTCTGTAATTTCACCATAACCCAAACCCCATGAATTTATCTTTCTTATTCAAAGTTGGTCCATAATCTTTATAGATGTGTCATTTGGATGAATGCCAAGAGCTAAAATTCAGCCCTTTGAGGAGACTGTATTGAAAACAGGATTAGAAAATCTCCAATGCTATTCTTTCCACGGTTTTCTAATTTTTCAATAATTGTTTAGGTGGTTTGTTGTTGTTGTTTGGTCTCTTAACTCCAATACATTGGCTCTGATGGTAACCAGAAGAAGAACCGGGAGGAGAGGGGATCAAAAAAAGAAGTGTGACAACTTTTACAGGATGCATAGTTTCCTCTGAAGCCTGGCTGGCTTCACACTTCAGCTCCTTTTCTTACCCCCATCAGCTCTCCATTTCCTTGCTCCAACTTTTGGGCACCTCACAGTCCATTCTTCTTAGCTCGACATCTAGGCATAAATATCACTGCCCACTCAGTATTTTCTTTTCTCCTACGGTCTTGGGGTTCATAAAATCTTAGCAAGTCTCTGTTGGGTCTCTTATTCATTGTTTCCTGGAAACAAGTAGGTTGGTTGGGGGAACAGGAGGCATAAAGGGGTTTCCCTGTCATTTGCACCCCTGAGTGTACCACAGCCCATTTTGGAAAGCCCCTCTGATGGAACTAGTTTGGCCCTTAAAATCAAAGGCTTCTTGCTTTTGATGTGATACAGAACCTCCCATTTCGGAAATAAAGGAATTGAATTCAATGTTCCTGGGGAAACAATGGTGAGAAAATGTGTAAAGGAGGCCAAAGGAAAAAAAAGTGGTCAAGGAAATACACTTTATTGCAGTAGCAGGATATTGTAGACAAACAGTAGTGAGGTTTTCTGAGCAAACAGTGAAGATTAAGTCTACATAGTGGGAGTTCTTCTGAAAAGTTCTTCACAGACCTCTTAGGCCAGGCAACAGTTAGGTCCAATAACTCACTCGAAATTCCAGGAGTCACTAGTTGTAATGGAAATGCAGATTTAAAGGTCTTCCCTGCCCCTAGGCTAAAGTGCACCAGAAGCCTGGGGAGGGAGGCTTGTTTTTCAGTAGATACTTTTTGATTGGCCAGTGGGTCAAAAAGGTTGTTACATTCTCTGAGCCAGGAGAAGGCTATATAAGCACTGATGTGTAGCTTTGTTTTGGGACTCACTTTGAGAAGTATTCTGTGATTTGATCTGAATTCTGGGAAGCCGTTGTTGAGAGTCCCCCGGCTTTGAAAAACCCAGAATGTGGAAACTCAGATGTTGACTGGGTATGGATGTAATGGTTGGACAGTTTGGAAATCTGTCTACTTGATGATTCTGTCTTGATAATTATGCCTGTATACTTTGAGGTTCAGGGTGCTGACCTTTTCTCCTGAACAAGGTAAACGATATATGTCTGACTGATTAAAGTAAGCTTGTTAACCCATTTTGAGTTGCTTTCCTTTAACAAAGCAGATCCAAGAACCTGTGTGGGCAGCAAACCCTGAGGACGCGCTTGGGGTGCTTGGAAGCAGCACCTCGTGGAGAGAGAGAGACTAAGAGAATTGCTGGTGGCCGCTTTGAATTGCCCTGGACTTTTGAGACCTGCCCCCTGAGCTGCCAAGGACTGAGGAGACATGACTGTTTTGCTGGTACTTTGTCTGTCTGTTTTGATGTTGTTTTGCCAGATTTGTCCACTGGTGAAAGACAGTCCTTTTGTTGAAGAAGTCCTGGAACCTGGCATTTGGTTAAGAAGCCCTGAGACTGTCCTGCAGACAGAGAGTGAATACTGTCCACTGGTGAGGGACAGTACTGTTGTTGCAGGGGTCTGGAGACTGTCCTGCAGACAGAGTGAATACTGTCCACTGGTGAAGGACAGTGCTGTTGTTGCAGGGGTCTGGGAACCTTTCTGTTGGTTCGGAAGCCCTGAAGAAGGATTTTCTTGTTGGATGTTTACAGAAATCCTGGGAGAGGGCTTTGCTAATGTGTTCAGGGGTTCTAGGACTGTTCTACAGACAGAGGATAAATTCATGAAGGGACTGGCAATGTATCTTATGGCCTTGCTAAGCCTTGTCTCCCCAGGAACTAAGATTGCTGAGAACTTGCCTCCTGTCAAGATGAAGAAAAGACCTCCATTTGGGTATTAAGTGCTGTGTTTAAGCTTGATGTAACTCTGGGGTAGATTCAATTGTGATCCAGGGGTGGGGAACTTTTGACCTTTTTGTGTTCTATGGTTGAGCAAATGAATGTATTTTACTTATGTTTGGAAACTAATCTCCATTTGAGAAGAGGGGCTTTGTGGTGGACTAAATGAAGGTATAGCCTAGGGGTGGAGAAGTATTTAGACCAGGGACTTTGTAATTGATTGAATGATTGGAAGGTCCTGGGGTGGGGTAGTACTTGGAGATTATTTAATCACACTTAGTAAATGCTGTATTTTGAATGATGTCATGTTTTGATCTTCTCTGTTCTTGGTTTGTTACTGAATAAAATAGAGAGCACCTATGCTGGTATTTTGAACCTGGGAAGTTGCCTTCTTTTGGCATTACATTACACTAGTGAGGCCCAAAAGGCAGCTTTTCATTAGCTAGTTGGAAAATTGGATGAGTTTGTGGAACCGCCAGGGGACTGGGGAAATAGAAAAGGGGGGAAGCAGGTGTTAAGTGCCAGTTCACTTACTCTATTCCCATAGCAATACCCCACAGGGGTATTTTCTATGAACTTTTTAGGGGGTGATTGATGACCTTTTATAAAGTTTGGTAATGGATGACTTTAGCCATGCTGATTTTGATTCACCCACCTTAAAAACACAGACTTTTAAGGCCTTTAGGTAATTCCCCATTTCTGGGAAAAGAGGAATGATATTAAAAGTGGCCCTGATGAGCACTTTGGAATTTACAAAAGTACTTTCCTTATAATAGCCTTGGGAAGTAAGTGGCATAAATGCTAGTATACCCATTGTAGAGATAAGAAAACTGAAGTTCAGAGAGATTAAATGACTTGCCCAGATGAAGTTCTTCTGTATTCCTGTGACATTTTATAGGGCAGAATGGAGACTGATCAGGAAACTCTCAAAACCCAATGACCTCTACCCAGTTCTGTTACTTCATATAAGGACAAATGATATAAGCAGAAGGAAGTTAGAAAGCACGGCTAAAGATAATGACAGAGAATTGGAGTTTTGGGTGTCATATGACATGGGAAAGAGTTTCATACCAATGGGCTTTGGGGTTCCTATTACAGTAGGTCAGATTGCTCCAGGGCAGATGGTAAGATCTAGGGGACCTTTGGAGTCAGTCGCAAGTCAAATGGTAAGGACTTGTGGTCTTCCCTCTTGTCAGAATGTATAACATTGTTGACCCCCTTCCCATTCAAGCTGTGTGAACAGTCAAGAAGCCTGGATGAGTTCTGGGATGGCCCAGGGGAAAGGGAAGGAT
>NW_027187391.1:7415070-7447001 GCF_028583685.1 Petaurus breviceps papuanus
AATGTTTTTAAATAGATAAGAATACAAATGAAATAAAAGATTAGTAAAAATTAAGATCTATTTTTTTTTTTGCTGTATAGGTTCACAGACTTTTTGAAGTCTATCCATAGACTTCCTTCACCTTGTGTATTCAATATTGTTGTTATTCAGTCATAGTCATATTATCGACCATAGCATGGCAGATCTGTCTGTCCTCCAGTATCTCTTGAAATCTGTTCAAGTTTATGTTTGTTGTCTCCATGACATTATCTATCCATCTCATCCTCTACCATATCCTTTTCCTTTTGCTTTCAATCCTTTCCAAAATCAGGGTCTTTTCCAATGAGTTCTGTGTTCTCAAGGTAAGTCTCACCTTTAGTATTTGACCTCCCAGTGAATAGTCTACATTAATTTCTTTAAGTGTTGACTGATTTGATCTCCTTGCTGTCCAAGAGACTCTCAAAAATCTTCTCCAGAACCATAAATCAAAAGACTTGATTCTGAGGCACTCAATTTTCCTTATAGTCCAACTCTCACAGTCATATGTTGTGACTGGAAAAACCATAGATTTGCCTTTGACTATATAGACCTCTGTTGGCAAGGTGATGTCTTTGTTTTTTAGTATGCTGTCCAGATTTACCATAGCTTTTCTTCCAAGGAGCAGGTGTCTTTTAATTTTATGACTGCAATTACCTTTTGTGGTGATTGTTGAACCCAAGAATATTAAATCTGATACTGCTTCCATTTCTTCTCCCTCTATTTTAAGAACCTTTATCTTAGAGGATGGGTATTGTGATTTGTGTATGGACTATACATACCTAACACCTTTAACAGAACGCAAGGATCAAGCACCTGGTACATACAAGGCACCTTGCTAGGTACTGAGGGGAATAAAATAAGTATTGGCCCTGACCTAAAGGAACTTTCAGTCTAGTAGGAAAGTTATTCTGGTTTTGCTATTTACTACTGATGTGACCTTAGACAAATCATTAAACCAATCTGGGACTCAGTTTCCTCATTTGAAAAGTGATTGATATGGGGAAGGGGATTGGACTATGTTACTCTTGAGCTTCTTCTTTCTAGCACTCATGAGTGAGATCCTATCTTTTCTCGAATCTCTAATTTTTCTCTGATCCTTCTTTTTTCTCTTCCACTATGAATTCTAAGATGCAGTGGTCACTTCAATCAATTAGAACTTATTAATCACCCACTAGGTGTTGTATTTGGAGCCAAGCATATAAAATATTAAAGTGTGTACAAAAACAAATACCTAGTCCTCATCCATAAGAAACTTCTGGAAACAGAAAAGGTTTTCTTTTATCCAAGAGGCAGTATTGAATTACTGAAGCTCCCAAGATTCTCATCATTTTTACTCCAGTAGCTAGATTCTCTTTATTGGAAAGATTCTTCTTCTACATTTGAATCAGATCACCTAGGCAAAAATCCTTGTTACGTCTCTTACTACCAGTGACCTTGAGCAAATGGCTTAATGACTTTGGGTTCTCTCTGCTTCTTTACCTGCAAAATGAAGGGAGTTAGACTATATGAACTTTAAGGTCCTTTCTAGGCCTAAATATATAATCTTATGGATAGAAAAGTTATGGGACAGCTACTGTGGAGAATGAGCTAGGGAGCCATCATAAATTACTTTTGTCATTTAATAACTTAAAAAATTGCTGAGTATGTTTGGTGAATACAGAAAACCAATAGAGACAATGTAGTTTAAAACACCCTAACATTTTTTTGTATTTTTTGTATTTTTGTATTTTTTGTATTTTTTTTAAAGTAAGGTACTGAATTATCAATGTAATTGCATTAATTAGTCACTTTTGGGGGGTACAGACAAAAACAAGGAGGGGACAAGACTATCTGACAAGAAAATTTTAAACTTCCTTTGAGAATCAGAGGTTGTTTCTTAAAGTTGTAGTAGGGTAAATTTAGGGTAAGTTTCTTTTTTTATTTCTTTCTGATTCTTGAGTAGTCTTTGTGACTTAATTCTACATGGAAGAGATAATGGAACTGATTACAGTTGATAAATTAAATCATTTTTCTCCAACTCTCTTCAGACTTGACTGAATGGTCTAGGGTGTTAGCATAGGTCACAGAGACTAGGTATTTTGTTATCAGTCCCATTGTGATCACATTGCATAACTAGGTGATATGGATGAATCATTAAGGGAAAGTCCCAAATTTCTTCCTCCTTAAGGTTTCTATATAACCTCTGAATCTAAGGGTAGCATAAAAACCCACTGGGAAAACAAAATCCTACCCAGAGAACAAATGACTTAAAATGACAGGTGGCTTCCTTTAAGCATTTCCTTAAAAGCATTTTCTAAGGCTCTTTCTCTGATTATTTTGGTATTCCTGTTAATGAGAGAACAAGTTGAATCTAACAATATTTTACCTCTTTATTTTGAAGCATATGTTCCTGAAAATTCAATGGTTTGGTCTCACTCTAGAGGTTATAATTGTTTTCCACTAGGCAAACTCCACTCAATCATTTTTATTTATTTATTTTGCTTTTTGGAGGGGGGAAGGCAGAGCAATTGGGGTTAAGTGACTTGCCCCAAATCACACAGCTAGTAAGTGTTAAAGTGTCTGAGGCTGGATTTGAACTCAGGTCCTCCTGACTCCAGGGCTGGTGCTCTATTCACTGCGCCACCTAGCTGCCCCTCCACTCAATCATTTTAAAATGAGGAATTGATGAACCCAGGGAAGACAGAGGTGGGAAGGGGAAAAGAAAATAACAATATCTATACAGTGCTTCAAAGTTTGCAGTTTATCAGCTCATTTGTTTCACAAGAATCAACTTGAGTGAAATAGGTATTACAAGTGTTATCACTGCTACTATTTTAGAGATGATGAAACTTAGGTTTGGAAATGTCATCCAGCTAGTAAGTGTCAGAGGTGGGATCTGAACCTTGATTTTTTTTTTCTTGATGCTAAATTAAGCCCTCTAAACTCACTGAATCACTCTTGCCTCTCATGAAAAAGTACTTTTTCTACTCAGTAAACAATTTGTGATTTTATTTTCTTTTTCTCCTTCCCTAAAAGAATACTAGCAGGGAAAAAGAAGAATGCTGATTTTTCTTAAATATGAACAAGGAAAACTGAATAAAAAATAAAATTGTGATGAAGGCTCACTGGTCTCAACAACTTGATTTTTTAAAATGCAGGACAAAGTGATAAATAAATACAAATTCAGATCTTTCAGGAAAAAATGAATAGCTTATGAATATAATTAAAATATATACATTTCCCTTTGGTGTCTTGAAGCTGTTAAGCCTTATATTCTCTACAGTGAATATTTTGAGTAGAGTCTTTTCTGTTGTGGTAAGAGTCAATAAAGTGAAAGTGCCTTAGGAGACCATTTAAGTTAAATGACCCTTACAAGTTTGCCTTACCTGGACAGGACTAAGGATTTAGGACTGTAATTATTACTTGACAGACAATTGATATTCTAGATAATTGACATGAGGACTTAACATTATGGTCAACTCCACTTTCAGTTCTAAACAGAATGATAGGTTTAAAAGAAAGAGACAGTGAATGGGCCATGCATCTGGACAGGAGAGGTATATTGGGAGGGGGGATGTTAAACAGAACAAAAGCTTCTTTTGTTCCAAACCGATCCCTCCATGAAAAAGAAGCAACTTGTCATTACTTTCAAAATAGACAAAAGAATTTGAAACACAGAAGGTCCTATTTTCTACCCATCCAGGGAACTTCTGATGAGAAGTACAGATTTTTGTTTTGCTTTGGGAAATCTTTTAAGACATCAACTGCATGAACATATCTCTCCCAGATATAAGACGTGTAGAGGTTCTATGGAAAGGGAAGGGGACAGCATTAGAAGCTGTAGGTGACTGGTAAAGAACTGAACTAGATGGGATTTGAAGATGGTCTTAAAGGAAGTCAGGAAAAACAAAATGTGGAGAGGAGGCAGCAGAGTATTCCAGGCTCAGGGGGATAAGGTCAAGAGAAAAGCTTTGTGAGTAGTTACACTACAGCTTGTCACAACTGGGTTTCTCTTGGATGGGAGAGATGAGATTGGAAAGTCACAATATTAGGAGATCACAAGATTTCAGAGTTGGAAGGGAATTCAGAATCCATCTAATCCAAAGTGTACCTAAAAAAAATAGTCCCCTTTACAAAATACCTGACAAGTTGTCATCCAATCTGCATTACAGAGCTTAGGGAGGAGGAACTCATGATTCTCTGAGGCAGTCCAATCTACTTTTGAGTAACTTCAGTTCTTAAGAAGCTTCTCTTTATATCAAAAGTAAATCCTCCCCCACACCCCTGCAATTTTTAACTTCTACTGATTGATTCTAGTGCTGCCTTCTAAGCAAAACAAGTCTAATTTCTCCCACATGAAAGTCCTTCGAATACTTGAAAACAGTGAGAATATGTCCTCTAAGTATTCTCATCTCAGGGCTAAACATCCATAGTTTACAGGGTCATAAATTTTAAGTTTTAGTTGTTTTTCAGTGGTGTCTAACTCTTCAGGAGTCCTTTTGGAGTTTTCTTGCTATTTCCTTTTCCACATGAGGAAACTAAGGCAAACTGGGTTAAGTGACTTGCCCAGGGTCATACCACTAGTAAATGTGTGAAGTCACATTTGAACTCAGGTCATCCTGACTTCAGGTCCAATGCTCTGTCCACTTAGGTACCTAGCTAGTTGCCTAGTCTCTTGTCTTTGTGCCTCAAAGTTTTATCCTGTCAAAAATTCTGACTGTTCTCATGTAACATATTAACTATCATAACCTCGCTTCATGTCATTGACACAATGGATGTTCTGTTTCTATCCCTTTTTAGAATTCTGTATTGGCAAGCACCCCAAGCATCCCCAGAATGTCTGCCAATAAAGGTTCTTAGATCTACTTTGTTAAAGGAAAGCAACTCAAAATGGGTTAACAAGCTTACTTTAATCAGTCAAATATGTATCATTTACCTAGTTCAGAGGAAAAAGGTCAGCACCCCGAACTTCAGAATATACAGACAGAATTATCAAGACAGAGAAACAGATCAAGTAGACAGATTTCCAAACTGTCCAACCATTACATCCATACCAAATCAACATCTGGGTTTCAACATCAGGGTTTTTCAAAGCCGAGGTGGGGCTCTCAACAACGGCTTCCCAGAATCCTGATCAAATCACAGAACGCTTCTCAAAGTGAGGCCCCAAAACAAAGCTACACATCAGGGCTTATAGAGCCTTCTCCTGGCTCAGAGAATGTAACAACCTTCTGGACCCACTGTCCAATCAAGAAGTATCTACTGAAAAACTAGCCTCCCACCCCAGGCTCCAGGTGCACTTTAGCCTAGGGGCAGGGAAGATCTTAAAAATTTACATTCCCATTACAAATTCATTAATAAAAATGTTAAATAGCAGTGGACCAAGTGCAGATCCCTGAAGCAGTAGATCAAAGACCTCTTTCCAAAGCTGACATCCAACTAACTAGTCTTTGGGTTTAGACATTCAATCAATTCTGAATTCACCCAATTACACTGTCAAGTTGCTCACTTTCCCGTATTTTCCATAAGACTAGCATGAGCTACTTTACCAAACACTTCCTTAAGAGTCAGGTTAACTCTCCAGGTCTATCAGTTTAGTTATTCTATTTGAAAATAAGACAAATCAGACATGATCTGTCATTGGTTACCTTTTCCTTTTCTAGGTGGTCATTAACAGTTTTTTGAAAAATACATTCTAGAATTTGCCCAGAAGTTGAAGTCAAGCCCATTGACTTACAATTTGTTGTTTTCATTCTCTTCTCTTTTTTGAAAATTGGGAAATTTCTAACCTTTCCAATTCTGCATAACCTGTTGCATTCTCCAGGGTCTTTTAAAGATCACTGATAGTGGTTTAGCAAACACATCTGCCAATCATGTGTGTGTGTGTGTGTGTGTGTGTGTGTGTGTGTTTTCAGTGCATTCTGGTATTATTCACTTGTGCCTGGTAACTTAAAGGTACCTAAGAGTTCTCTTATTATCTCCTTACTTATCCTGAGAATCAACCAGTTAGTTGACTTGTCTCCAATTGACTTGACAACCAACCAATGAGCCAATTTTTGTCCTTTCTATTTTTTTTATTTTTTTGGTCTTTATTAATTTTTTTGTTTACTTTTAGTTTACAGGATTCAATTCCACAATTCCTTGAGTTTCAAATTTTCTGCTCCTCCCTTCCCTTCCTTCCCTCACCCTCCCCCCACCATGGCAGCATATAATTAAGTATAGGATCTGCAAATACTTTCACATTAGACATTAGTCAGATTATAAAGAAGGATTGTATCAGATGGAATGAACAATGGGAAAGAGGAAATAAAACCAAACAATAAAAAGAAAAAGATCAGGTAGTTTGCTTCAATCTGCATTCAAACTCTGTTCTTTCCAGTTCTTTTTCTGCATGTAGACATCTCTCTCCATCATGAGTCTTTTGGAATTGACTTATAACTCTGCATTGCTGAGAAGAGTCCAGTCTATCAAACTTGGTTGTCACACATACGTTATGTCTGTAATTGTGTACAAATTTCTCCTGGTTCTGCTCTTCTCAGTCAGCATCAGTTCGTATAAGCCTCTTGATTCCCAGGATAAGTAAGATAAGGTAGATATGAAGTCTATCTGCTCCTCATTTCTTTTTTTTTTGGAAGCTACAGAATATTTATTATACATTGTAAAATATGTTAATAACAATATAAAACACAATAATAACTATATAGACTATAATAGGGAAATAAGTCTAGTATAATGTGTGATTTGAGGATTATGACAGGGTATATATCCAATTAGAGCATCAAGAAAGGCTTCGTGGAGGAGCTGTTACGTGAATGCAAATCTTGAAAGATGAATACTCCAGTTTGGCAATATCCCTCCTAAAATGTGATGACTAGAGCTAAGCAGAGTATACCAGGTAGGCTTTGATAAAGTTTCACAGGTCCCATTCTCATTATTCCCAAACAAAAACCCTCTCTCCTATCTATTGATCAGCCCTTCCCTTTTCTTATCCTCTCCCCTCCTACTTTTCTTTATGATAAGATAGATTTTTAAACTCAAATGAGTGTGTATATTATTCTTCATTTGAACAAATTCCAATGAGAGTCATCCACTATCCTCTACATCCCCCATCTCCCATCCTTCCATTTTCTTTTTTTTTAAATTTTTTTTATTAATTTGTTTGTTTCCTTTTAGTTTACAGGATTCAATTCCACAATTCCTTGAATTTCACATTTTGTCCCCCTCCTTCCTCCCCCTCCCCACCATGGCGGCTTATAAGCAAGTATAGGATCTGTAAATACTTTCATATTATACATTAGTCAGGTTATAAGGACGGATTGTACCAGCTGGAATGAAAAATGGTAAAGAGGACATAAAACCAAATAAGAGAACGAAAAAGATCAGGTATTTTGCTTCCACCTGGATATAAACTTAGTTCTTTCTAGTTCTTTTTCTGGATGCACATATTTCTCTCCTTTATGAGTCTTTTGGGATTGACTTATATCACTGCATTGCTGAGAAGAGTCCAGTCTATCAAAGTTGGTCATCACACATACATTGTGTCTGTAATTGTGTACAAATTTCTCCTGGTTCTACTCTTCTCACTCAGCATCAGTTCTTTTAAGCCTCTCCAGGTAAATATGAAGACTGTCTGCTCCTTGTTTCTTATAGCACAATAGTATTCCATAACATGCATATACCACAACTTGTTCAGCCATTCCCCAATTGATGGGCACCCCCTTAATTTCCAAGTCTTTGCTACCACAAAAAGAGCTGCTATAAACATTTTTGTACATATGGGTCTTCCTCCCACTTCTATGATCTCTTTGGGATATAACCCTAGGAGTGGTATTGCTGGATCAAAGGGTATGAAAGTATTTATAGCCCTTTGGGCATAATTCCAGATTGCTCTCCAGAAAGGCTGGATCAGTTCACAACTCCACCAACAATACATTAGTGTTCCAATTTGCCTACATCCTCTCCAGCATTTGTCATTTTCCTTTTTTGTCATCTTAGCCAATCTGACTGGTGAGATGTGGTACCTCAGAGCTGTTTTGATTTGCATTTATCTAATCAATAGTGAATTAGAGCATTTCTTCATGTGCTTATAGATAGCTTTAATTTCTTTCTCTGAAAACTGCCTGTTCATATCCTTTGACCATTTATCAATTGGGGAATGACTTGTATTCTTATAAATTTGACTCAATTCTCTGTATATTTTAGAAATGAGTCCTTTGTCAGAGACATAGGTTGCTCCTCATTTCTTATAGCACAATAGTATTCCATTACATTCATATACAGCAACTTGTTTAGCCATTGCCCAAGTGATGGGCATCCCCTTAATTTCCAATTCTTTGCCACCACAAAAAGAGCTGCTATAAATATTTTTGTACATATGGGTCTTCCTCCCACTTCTATGATGTCCTTTCTGTTTCAAAGGTCATTCTCCTTGGCAGAGAAAACAGTAGCAAAGTAAATGTCAAGGAATTATCATTATTTCATCTTATCCCTTTTTGATCCTCCTTTCCCACCCAGAACATTTTTAAATACCCCCTTCCCCCAAACCCTTTTGTTCTTCATTTTTCTCATCAACCTCAGCTCATTTGGGGCTTATGTGATCCTGAAACTATTCTTAGAAGTTCATAGCATGCTTTTGAGTTCATTCTGTTTTCTCTCCTTTATTATTGTGCATATACATATATACATGTATACATATATGTGTATGTATATGGATATATATGTTGGTTACTGAGTTCCTTGTGGAACAGCTCCTTTTCCTCCTCACTGACCCTGGCTACCTTCTATTTTCAGAATTTCTTGAAAACTTCCCCTCCTCTCATGTACTGACTTCCTCTGTAGAATTTCATTCTTGGGATCCTGCTTATTCTTTCTCTGAATGCTTTGAAATCTTCTGTTCCATGTATGGAATGCATGTTAGACTATTCCCAGCTTTCCTTCCTCTGTTACATATTCTAAGATGGAATACTCACTTCAGTCTAAGGTTTCATCATTTCCACTCTAGTAAAAAGATCCTTCTTAGTAAGAATCAGATGCAGAATGGAATTTCTCCTTGATGGTTCCTCCATCTTTTGAAGGATGATATTATTATTAAGGCAAGTCAAGAAATTCTTAGTTTCATGCTTTTGTTAAAGTTTCCTTAGGTGTATGGATAATAGAAATCCCCTTCTTATCTATCATCCATAATCCATATCCAACCTAATCCTCAGAAGACTGACATCAAAAGATATTTGAATTATAACTTTGAATCCAGAAAGGACTTTGGAGGTGATCTTCTGTCTAATCTCTCTGTTCTACAGATAAGGAAATGCAAACTCATAGAAATTAAATGGGCTTGTTCAAGTCATCAAGCATTTATTAAGAACATAGTATGTGCCAGGCATTGTACTAAGTCAGGGGGGTGGAACCTGTGGCCTTGAGGCCACATGTGACCTTCTATGCCCATAAGTGCAGTCCTTTGACTGAATCCAAAGTTCACTAACCCAGTCAAAGGGTAGTACTTGAGGACCTAGAGGGCCACACGTGGCCTCCAGCCACAGGTTCCCCACTTTGTCTAAGCTCTGGAGATACAAAGAAAGGTAAAAACAAGCCTCACCCTTGAAGAGTTTATAGTCTAATGGGGGAGACCATGTGTGAATAAACAAGTAGTATACAAATACATATGTAAATTGGAGATAATCTCAAAGGTAAGGCACTACAATTGAAGGGGATTAGAAAAGGCTTCTTGAAGAAGTTGGAATTTTTGCTGAGACTTGAAGGACATTGGTAAAGTCAAGAGACATAGAAAAGACAGTCATGAGGGACAGACTGTGAAAATGAACATAGAAATGCAAAAAAATCAGTGTCACCCAGAAAGTAAGTGGTAGGGCAGTCATTTCTATTCGCCAATGACTGCTTTACAGTGGCTTTTCTCTTGGAAGATACATTAGACCTTCCGTTTCTGGTATGTGACTCTTAGGGAACTCATTCATTAGCTGAATAGCAAATAGGTATCACTATTTACAGTACTGCCAGATTAAATGCATAAGCAGTCAGGCTTCCTACCAAAGACAGAAAGAAAGAGGCAGGATTGAAAAAAAGAGGCAAATTAAACACCCCTCTTCCCCTATCCCCCTCTAAACTCTGATGAATGACATGGGTTCAGTTGTTTTTCAGTCTTATCTAACTCTTCATGACCCCATTTGAGATTTTCTTGGCAAAGATACTGGAGTGGTTTTCCATTTCCTTCTCCAGCTCATTTTGACAGATGAGGACACTGAGGCAAACAGGGTGAAGGGACTTTCCAGGGTCACATAGCTAGTAAGTATCTGAGGCTGGATTTGAACTCAAGAAGATATCTTCCAGACTCCAGGCCTGGCACTCTATCTATTGTACCATAGGACTCTCTCTAGCACAGCACTGGCATAAGAGTATTTAACTATTTCATGGAAAGAATCCTAATTTGGGGGCCAGAGGACTGGGTTCATATCCTAGTCCTATAGCTTACTGCCTGTGTGATCTTGGACAAGTGATTAAATCTCTGAATATTAAATCTCTGAGATTAAATCTGAGCCTGTTTTCTCATCAGAAGAAAATGAGGGGTATTGACTAGGTGATTTCTATAGTCCCTTTCAGCTCCAAAGCTGATTCAATGATTTTCACTTCTTAGAGGAACTAGCTACCAAGGAGTGCCAAGACTGTAGGTCCTTAAGAAGGCTTATCAGTCTGGGCATTACCTAAACTAGAAGAGCTTCAAGTCTAAACCCTCACCAAAGTCATTTGCCAAAGGACACACAGAAAGTTAATAACCAGACTCTTAGAAATAACTATCTTCCTATTAAAGAACTACTAGAGTTCTCCTCTTTCTACTATTTATATTGTGGAAATTTTCTGTGGGAAGAGATACTATATGTGAGGATCTGACATGATTTCATGTGCTAAATTAGTAAGCAAGAGATATTATAAGAGCAGGGCATGAAACTGTTGTACGCACTTAGTGAAGCTGATTATTAAATTGGATGGGATGCCACTGTTCTGAAATATCTGGCATGACCTTGTGACTAATTTGAAATAACCAACCCCATAAAAGCATGCATACCCTTTGACCTAGCAATACCACTACTAGGTCTGTATCCCAAAAGAGATAAAAAACAAAAAGGATAAAGGTCTATATGTACAACTATATTTATAGCAACACATTTCTGGGGGTAAAGAATTAGAAATCAAGGGAATGCCCATCAATTGGGGAATGGCTGAACAAATTGTGGTATGTGATTATGATGGAATACTATTGTACTATAAAAAATGATGAGCTGAATGCTCTCAGAAAAACTCTAGAAAGACTTGCATGGACTGATGCCAAGTGAAATGTACTGTGTTCAAAGTAACAATAAATATTGTAAGATGATCAGCTGTGAATTACTTGGTTATCCTCAGCAATACAATGATCTAAGACAATTTTGAAAGACTTTGAAAAATGCTACCTACACCCAGAGTGAGAACCGATGGTGTCTGAATACAGATTAAAGCATAATTTTTTAAAACTTTTAAATTTTTCTTTAGATTTTTCTTGTCTATGTTTTCTTTCACTACATGACTATTAAGGATATGTTCTGCATGACTATACATGTATAACCTATATCAAATTGCTTGCCTTCTCAAATAGGGGGATGGGGAAAGAAGGAAGAGAATTTGGAGCTCAAAATTTTAAAAACAAATGTTAAAAATTGTTTTAAATATAACTAGGGAAAAACAAAACAGTAAATAAATAAAAAAAAAAAGAAATAAGCCACCCCTTGGGAGTGTCCAGCAGCAGGAACCACATGATAATCATTTACCTATGGATATTGTAGTTCATCTTTGGGTATACCCTATAGATGTCAATTCTCCAATCCCTAAAATGAGTGATTAAAGGCAATAAGTAGGAACTGTAGAAAAGAACATTATAGTCTGTAAGATTAACAGAATACCATGCTGGGTCATATAAAGTTTATGGGATAACCAAATCCAATGGCTAGGCAGGAGTCAGAAGGAATATAAAACCTAAGTTTGGAGAGTTCAATATAGATAAGGTCAGAGAAATACACTATTGAAATGAAAGTGATAGGTGTCAGCAAAAATGATAGTTTGTTTCATATAATTTCATTACTGGAAGCAGCATTCTTTTGTGAGTGGCATCGATGACAATCATGTCCTTTTCTTGATTCCCAAAGCAGACTCCAACCTTTTTATCCCATTCAACCTCCTTGCTATCACCATTCTTCTAACTCTTGTTCTGAGAATTGTAATGAAACAAATACTGCCATTGTTTCTTGGAAAAAGTATGTCAATCAGCTCTACTATGACTCTGCTCAGAATCCCTGTGACTTTCCAAACTAAAATATCCTTTCTTGGCCATCATTCCTCAACATGTATTGTCTACTCCTTTCTCCTTGGACTTTCTCACTTTAATATTTGAATGAATAAAAACATTTATGATGTACTTTCCATATCCAAAGAACAACAGCTAAGGACTAGACTGATTCCAATCAAATTGGACCACCCTGCGGTCCTTAGGGTGTGCAGGTCATTCCATCATAACCCAGAACTAGATAAGCATCAATGAAGTATATCACCTTTCCTAGAATTGTCATTGTACAATGATGTAATATTATGGTCAAAATAAGGTAAACCAAGGCACAAAGTTCTGAGCATGATCAATTTATTAGTATAGCAGAAATTTACCAATAATAGGATCTCAGCTTTCTGAGCACAACTAAAATCCTGAATGAGGGGGCCAGATCTCTTTTATAGTTTTGGGGAGTACAGAACAAAGAACAAAACTTTGTAGGTAGGGAACATATGATTGGTTAAAAGAGCTCAGTGTCATGAAAGAGCTAAGGCATGGGGGACAATGTGATGGCTTGGAAATTGGAAATGAGGGGCTAGCAACAACCTCCTCCTACTCTCCTGTCACTAAGAAATATTCATTGTTTGTGGACCAGACTTGTTTAGATAGCAAACCAGACATCGTTGAAGGATAGCTTGGTGGTAGCCCCCTGCAACCCTCAGGAATAATAGATTTCCTTAAGGAAGAATAGAACAATGATTAACAGGAGAATTGGATTACTAAATTTAATTCATTACAGACCAAACCAAATTTCTGGACTAAGTTCAGAGACAAAGAACAATGACTTAGGAAGTAATGGAACAAAATAATGACAATTTTTTTAAAGAGACAGAATTGATCTGATCATTTCGGTACACAATGCTATTGTCCAAGACAGTTGGCAGTGGTGGTAGAGGTGAGTCTCTTTTCTGCTGGTGCTACTTTTCTGGATGATGGGTATTGGGGGGGAAGGGAGGAAGGTGGGCCAGTGATCTGAGAACGGCTGATATTTCCCGAGCTCTTGGATTTATTTGTATCCCCAGCACCTACCATAATGCTTTGGCATAAAGTAAGTACTTAATAAATGCTTTTCATCATTTATTCATTCAACCTCATGGGGTTCACCATGGCCCTGATACTACATGTTCTAGCCTTGCCTGTTAAAATGTTTTCTCACCCCCTTAAAACCATTCAAAAGTTTCATATTGTCTGTCATCTGGAGGTGGCCCCCCACGGTACAAATATAGTCAGTGTCACAAGACCACCGGATTCTTAGCTGGCCCATAGTTTTCTCAACATATGAAAATAAACTAACTTTTGAGGCTGCTTCAGCATGGAAACTTCTAGCAACTAACTCCATGACTCTGGCTTTGTGACTTTTTAAAACATTACTTATTAATCCCAGAGTGAATGAACAGAGGCTTCTGCTTTTTATTTACAACTGCTACCACTTATTTTTGGTCTTGTTTCGATTACTGGAGAGAACAAATGTCTTGATTCTTTTCCTTCTCCACTCAGCTGCCCTTTGCCAATAGAGGCAACCCCACTGAGGAGATGTGTGGTAAGAGACGGGCCAGTGGAAACATGAGAGCAGATCCAGGAAGGAGACTATCATTAGTCAAGCTTAACTGATTGCACAGACAGTCAAGTATGGTGCCATAATTAGTAATAAAATAGGTCAGTCATGAGGAGAGGTATAATGTGGAGAAATCATTGTTCAATATGCGTCCGTTTTACGACAATTCAGAAACAGCTAGGGTGTACAGTAGGTAGAATGCTAGAACCGGGGTCAGGGAGACCTGATCTCAAAATTGATCTCAGACACTTTCTAGCTGCATGACTCTGAGTGAGTCACTTAACCTCTGTCTGCCTCAGTTTTCCTCATCTGTTAAATAGGGACAATAATAACAGCTACCTGCCAGGGTTATTGTGAGGACAAAATAAGATAATATTTGGAAGGTATTTTGCAAACCTTAAAGCACTATAAAAACACCAGTTATCACAACTACTACTACTACTACTACTACTACTACTACTACTACTACTACTACTACTACTACTACTACTAATTCAATAAATCCATCAGGAATTATTTATTCAGTGCCACCAATGTGACAGAGCTTGGGAATACAAAAACTAGATGATCTCTGCCTTCAATAAATTTACATTCTCCTAATATCAAAAGGGATAGGGACTGGATCCACAGTATAACTGGTGTATGAGCAATTTTCTCTGTGAATACAACTTAAAATCTTTAGAGATCCCTTGAGCACTGGGAGGTTGTGACTTGCCAGTATGTGTTCAAGTCAAAGGCAAGACTGTTCATTTATTTAGTCATTCCACTTCATTGGATTCATAATGAACCTTGGAGCCCCTGCTCTAACCTAGCCTGTTCTTCCTAGCTCCAAAGGCATTTTTCTATTCACTATGTCTTGATGTTTCTCTATCAAACATCAAAAACTTTAGTAAACCTGAGCTTTTGTTGGATGATTTCTTGAGGGTCTACCATCTCACGTAAATGTTTTCTTTTAGTCCCTATAACACACAAACATAGGATTGACTGGGCAAGGGGAATCCTAAAGTAGCGGAAAGAACTTTAGACTTGTTGGCTTTGCCTCTAACTGTGTGACTTCAGGCAAATCACTGAAACTCTTTAGGACTCAGTTTTCTCAAAAGAAGTAACTGGATGATTGCTCCTTTCAGCTCTGAAATTCTTTTTTTTTTTTTTTAAAGCAATTGGGATTAAGTAACTTGCTCAAGGTTACACGGCCAGTTATTTCTGGGTGTGGTGCTAAGTATCAGAGCCTGGATTCCATCCCAGGTCATCCCAACTCTGAGGCCAGTGCTCTTACTCACTGTGCCACCTGGCCTCCCTTAAGCAATTGGGGTTAAATAACTTGTTCAAGGTTACACAGCCAGGTGTTTCTGGGTGGGTGCTAAGTGTCTGAGCCCGAATTTGATCCCAGGTCATCCGACTGTGGGGCCGGTGCTCTTACTCGCTGTGCTACCTGGCCACCCCAGCAGCTCAGAAATTCTTATTCTATGTCTTAAATGGTTCTATTTTTAAAAATCCAATTGTTCTGAACTAAACCTTTTACTTTGATTTTTTCTTATGTTTTGCCTTGGGGTACCTTGTTTAATATTTGTCAAAAAGTAGGACACAAAGCCCTAGTTATCTCAGAACACTACATAGAGTAGTGTGAGGGGTGGGAGTGGGAGGTGGAGGGAAGGTCTCATACATAGATGACAGGTAGTAAAAGCATGCAGAATTAGATTATCTTCATGGAAAGACATTTTCTCTTCACTATGGTCCACTAAGGTCCTAGTTCTTACAGTGATGTCACTTGGTCAATAAATATTTATTAAGTGTCTATTATGTGTCAAGCACTGTGCTAAATGCTAGGGAAGAAAGGCAAATGACAGGCTCTAGTCTCAAGGAGCTCACAGTCTAACGTGGGAAATGATACACAAATAATGATATAAAATTGATCATAGGATCTCAAAGGCAACATGGAAGCATTTTGGAAAGTGCTTCTATGAGCCTAGAAAGACTTTGCATATGAGCCCAATGAACTCCATGTTGTGTAAAAACCAAAGTTCACAGAGTTCATCACCAGAGGTCAGCTGCCAGATGGTAATTTTTTTTTTTTAAGCCACAACAGCTCATGAAAACACTCTACTGAGGTGCTTAGGATACATGTTGATGAAGGAAGCAATCATTTCAATGAAACCGCCAATCTTTGAAATATGGAAGGACAAAGATATTCATAGCATCATAGTTTTAGATCTGGAAAGTGCTCAAAGATCATCTAACCCAACCCCATTTTATACATGAAGAAGTTGAGGTTGTCATAGGTGAAGTAATTTGCCCAAAGTCACATAGGTAGTAAGTAGCAGAGTCAGAGTTTGAACCCAGGGCCAACAATCTTTCTTGTGTTCAGGATTTCCTTGGTGGGGTCATAAAACTTGTGTCCTTTTATATCTATGCCCAGATTCAACCAGGATCTGCAATTGAATTTACACTAAACCTCTTGTAGGAGGCAGTTAGCTGATTCGGTGGATAGAGCACTGGTCCTGGAGTCAGGAAGACTTGAGTTCAAATCTGGCCTCAGAGACTTACTAGCTGTGTAACTCTTGGACAAGTCATTTAACCTCTGTCTGCCTTAATCCATTGGAGAAGGAAATGACAAACTCCTCCAGTATGTTTGCTAAGAAAACTCTGGATAGTATGGTTCATAGGGTCATGAATAGTCAGACATGACTGAAGAACAACAGAGTCAATGGTATCTGAGTTTTGTTTCAGTTTCATCTTTAGTTGTTCATGAGTATTTATAGGCAAGATTTCCCTGAAATCCCAGAAAGTCTTAAATGCAGTTGTTTGCCTATTCTTGAGACATGGCTTATGGCCAAGCTGATATTCAGTGGTGTAGTAATTTAAAGGTAAAGCGTGGGTGTTGAAACAGGGAAAGGATGTAAGAAGAAGACAACTCATTTATGAAAGACCAATGGGACAAACAGTTGGGTTTGTGGTTCCAGCTACTTCTGCCTTGTTAAGGAATTTTATCTTTTCAGTGAAGGGTTGAGAGTTCTATATCATCAAATTGCTAAATTTTGGAATCACTGGAATTGTAATATCTTAATTCCAGCTAATATATGTGATAACTCTGGGAGGACACAGTTAAGTTACAAGTTAAGTATTTTCCTGTGGAGGATTTATTAACTACACCAAAGGCATAGATTTCCTCCTCTCTAGTAGCAGACATAGATCAAAATTACTTAAGATCATAGATTTAAAGTTGACCTGTCAAAATCCACTATAAAAAAGTCATCATTAGACAGAATTGCCTGTCAATTCTGCAACCAATAACAATAGCTCACTCCTAATATGCTTGTAAAGCACTTTCCCCACTATATGACTTTGAGGTGGAAGTGGTGGCCCTGTGGAAAGATCTAGGAATCAGAGGAAGAGGACATGGCTTCACATTCTGCCTCTGATAATAACTACTAGTGTGATGTCAAGCAAGTTACCTCCCCTCCCTGGACTTTAGTACTTCAGGTTTCTCATTTGTAAGAGCAGGGAGTTGGATGACATGGCCTCTTCCTTTCCAGTTCTGATATTATGATACTGTGATTCAAACATTATAACCCCCATTTTACAGATGAGGAAATGGAAAGACCATTGTGCACTAGGTAGAGCAATAGAATTTGGGGTCAAAGGACATCAACCTGACAGTTATTACTACTTTCAAGAAGCCACAGATTCTCTGGGGCTCATTTTCTTTATTGTAAAATGAGGGGATCAGCCTTGATGGTTTCTAAAGTCCCTTCTAAACTCTAGGTCTATCTATGACTCAACAACTAGCAAGAGGTAAAGTCACAGACTATGAGAATAAGTAATTAGTTAGAGTGGGTTAGCATATTTAGCTTTATTAAAACTCCGGCACATGTTGAGAGGCAACCTGGCATGATGGTGAGGGTGTTGAATTTAGAGTCAGGGAGTCTTAGATTCAAATCCAACCTCTGACATGTATCACATGTATGACCATGGGTAAGTCACTTAATTTCTCTGAGTCTCATTTTCTTCTCCTGTAACAACAACAACAATAATAATAATAAACAACTAGAATTTCTATAATGCTTTAAAGTTTACAAAATGTCTTCCAAACATTAGCTCAATTTATGTTCACAACAACCCTGGAAAGCAGGTGATATTATTATACTTGTATTACAGATGAGGAAACTAAGACAGATAGTGGTTAAATGTCTTGCTAAGGGTCACACAACTACTAAACATTTGAAAATGGATTTCAAGCACTCTACTCACTATACCACCTAGCTGCCAATGTTGTGAGGTTCAAATAAGATTATATATATATGTTTTTGTTGTTCAGTCATTTCAGTCATGTCTGACTCTTAATGACCCCATTTGGGGTTTTCTTGGCAAAGAGACTGGAATGGTTTACCATTTCCTCTTCCTCATTTTACAGATGAGAAAACTGACATGAACAGGGTTAAATGATCTGCCCAGGATCATACAACTAGTTTGAGGCTGGATTTGAATTCTGTTCTTCCTTACTCCAGGCCCAATGCTCTACCCACTTATAAAGCCATACATGAGCAGCTTTCCAGATGACTGCTACTGTGAATAGCTTTCAAGATTCTGATTACATAGTATAATGAGCTCTCTATTTATTCAATAACAAATCAGAGCAAAACATTCATAGAAAATCAAGGTACAGCATTCACAATGTTATAACTCATCACAGAAAATCAAAATACAGCATTTACCATGTCACAACTCAACAACTTATCACTAAAATGGCCACATAGTTTTCACCAAAGTGGTCACATAGTTTTTAACAAAGTACATTCATTTAGTCAATCACAAAATCCTTAATTCAATCATGAAATACAAAAGTCAAAGTTCTCCACCCCTAGGTCACAATAAATCATAATCTTTTCAGTCAGTATACAGTATCCAAGAAAAGTCTTCTTTCAGCTTGACTCCAGGCTGGCTCTCAGCTTCCATGGTCCCAACTCCAACTGTCACCTAGGTTCAAAGGCAGGCAGCTCTCAGTTCCTTGTCCAACTCCTTGTCCAGTTCTTCATCCAGTTCCCATTCCATATTGAAGTTCACAGTATCGAGTCCACCTCAAGTCCTTCACAGTTCCTGTTTCGGGGAAGACAAAGTTTGACAGAGCCACAATAATATTTGTGCACATTGCCGGCACCATCATCAATTCACTATCTGCCTATGAAATCAACTCAGACCCACCAACAAGGTCTGAAAACTCAACAAAAATAATCAACATAGAAATCAACACAGACCCACACACAAGGTCCAAGAGGTCAGCATAAATCATCAACATAGAAATCAACACAGACCCACACACAAGGTCCAAGATGTCAGCACAAATCATCAGTAAAGTCCCAAGACCTCCAAAACCCTCCTTCAGTACTTCTGAAGTACTTCTACAATCAGAAAATCCTCTTTCAGGGATTCCAGTAAAGTCCCAGGGCTTCTGTACAAAGTATCACAAACAAACATCAACATAGACAGAGCAGACAAACAGAGTTCTGGGATACCACAAGTTTTCTCCTTCTTGACTCTGCCACCACAAGAGTCCTCTTCTCAGTTCTCTGTCTCCAGCCTGGGGCTCTCCTTATATATGGTCATTAGCTCCTTCCCAGGAGTTCACAAGTTCTAGGGTTCACAAGTTGTCATGGGGTTCACACATTCTGTTTCTTAACAGACTTGATACAAGGCTCAAAAGAAACCTGAACTGAAATAAGGTGTTAATTCAATAGCTGAAACAAGGTGTTTCAAGAACTACTTCTGTGCTTGCCATTATACCACTGTACCATCTCACCATCCAATATATGTGTAACCCACCCTTTGGAGTTCCTCAAAGAGAGTTGAGATACAAAGCAAGGTGATCAAGGTAAAACTACCTTCAAGCACTTTCCTTATACTCTTTAAACTACAAGGGAATTCTGATCACCTAAGGATAAAACTACCCAGAATGCATTTTTTTGTCACTGACCTTGAAAGGGTATAGTGGGTAAGCAAAGCCAAGCAAGTGAAGAGATATGAGAAAGCAAGAATGAAGGACTAAAGATTGTGAGCCGGAGGATGGGCACAGAATGGCAGACATTGGAACCAGGGCAGTGTCCCATGCGGAAGTCTATATGCTGAATTCTTTCTTTGTGAGCTACCCATAGAGCAATAACTGAGGAGTCAGATCCCAGAACAGGCTAATGACCATCTGAGATACAAGAATGGAGTTGTTGGTAAAAGCAGCTTAGGAGACTTCCCCACCCTAGGCTTGCCCGTTCAGGGGGCCTGTGGGGATGGGGTGAAAACCTCACACCTGTTGTGCAACTCAGTTATTCCTTTGCTTTACGTATTTCCTAATGAAAAACTTGATAGAGGGTCAGCCAAATGCTGTTCCCCTCTCCCCACCTGAAACAGCAGTCAATGATCAGTTTTCAAGCTTCAAATTTCTGTAAACTACATTATTTTGTGTTTTCCCAGAATGTGTGTGACAATATATTAAAATACAAATGACCACTTAATCTGTGTTAACTCTGCTAGCAGTGAGACTGGGGAGAGAGGAAGGACAGAACCTTGGGAAAGAATCAGATTTTACAAAGTTTTATTTGGTCAGTGCAGACTGGTTCAGGGTTCAAACTAAATATCTAATTGAGAGTATAGTACATTTGAAGGAGAAAGAGACTGATTCTTGTGACCAGATACTTCTCATCTATAAAAGCCTGATAGTCATGGGAGTAAGTAAGCAACAGGGCCTTTGCCCTGAAAACCCACAAGGCACTTGAAAGAGAACACCACAGCTTTGAAAGGGGAGTGACTACTAAGAAAGCCTTGAGGACCTCCCTGTCAAAAAAAAAAAAAAAAAAAAAGGAAGGGGAAAGAATCCTACCCATTGGGTCCCTAGTTCAGTGGAAAAACTTAAACCTCCCCCAGTCATACTTACTAGCCACAAAAATTTACTAAACCCAATGGGTAAAACTTTAAGATTTACTTTAAATTCTGTCACATGAGGGACCCCTTGAACTTCTTTTGAGACTAGCCAAGCCACTGGGACTTTCCTTCCCCCTGATTTCCTCCCTTCACTTTTACCTAAATATAGATAGATGTTCTTCTTAGTTCTCTATGATAGTGGGGAATGAAAAAAACTTGTTACCAAAGTTCAAACCATCAGCAACTGAGCCTTCAGAGGACATGCTGGATTTGTCATGTTTCATGCACCAACCCCCAAAAGCACTGGTTTCCATAGTATAAGACTGCCCAGAAAGATAGCATTGTCAACTTAAGGGGGACTTTGTGAGGTCTGGCACTGTTTATTATTCTTCTATTATCCATTTTTTCAGGATCATGGTGGAACCTGAGTCATAACTATATGTGTGTATGTATATGTATATATGTATGTGCGTGTATGTATATGTGTGTACAATCTTTCCACATCAAAGTTAATTTCCCTCTTTTCTACTGATCACAATAAGAATAATACATATCTATCTGTATTTATGCATGTATGTATGTATACACTCATATGTATTTGATTTTTAAAGTTTACTGAGTGCATTGTCACATTTGAGCCTCATAAAAGCCTTGTGAAGTAGGTAGTGCAGGTATTTTCCTCATTTTATAGACATGGAAAATGAGACTCAGAGATGTTAAATAACTTGCTGATAATTGTAGAATTATCAGAAGCAGGATTTGAAACAAGGTCTTCCTGACCATGAGTCCATGACCACTTTATTCCTGAACCCTTGGTCCTTCACCTGTCCTCATCCCCAAGACTAGCTCCAAGCAGTTCAGGTGGGGAAGTTTTTCCCTCTCACCCCTCTTAATTGCTGAAGCACCTACTGTTTTGAAAGAATTGGCTGTATAAGCATCGAGCAGTGCTTTCTGGAATCCTCTAGTATGACAAAGCCCCCACAATAGAAAAATGGATATCATATGGAGTTGGGAAAACAAAACTTAATTTTCCTTTAGATTCAACCTACCCTTGTTGTATGACAGTAAAATGAATTGGGTGCTTGTGAAAACCAGAACGGCTCCAGCAATCTATTTTGTATAGCTGGAACTTCCAGACTTGCAAAATCTTGTAGTTAAAAGAAGAAACCATCATAGTACAATTGGTAATAGTCACTCAACCTGGTGCCATGTCATGTGACTGGAATGTTAGTGGGTTCACGTTGGAAAGACTTTCCTCATACTGACTTTCTGGGGCAAAAGATGTTCCAGTAGGAATGCCAGCGTCCTAGGCCTTGTATGGACTAGAACTTTGCCCATTCATCCTGTCATCACCTCTGAGATAGGCAGACAATGTGCTCCTTCAGCACTTCTCTAAAGGCTTTAAATGGTGATATCACAGTCAGTGACTCAATAAAATGTTTAAAGTCAGTGGGAACCAGGTTGCTCAATTTTTAGCTGTCTCTTCCTTATAGTGCATCTGGGAAAGAAAGGAAAGGAACCATTCTAACTCTGAAAATTATAATGAAGTCCCTTTATCTGATCTATCTTATTTGTCATTCCCATGTTTCAGAAAATATAAAATTCTATCAACATTTCTATTGGTAGAAGCATAACTATCCAAACTATTTTGATTTTTGGTACATGGATAGTATTCCTTGAATTTCCCCAGGCCAAATAATGCCTAATGGAGGCAAATTCTATAATATTAAGTTAGAGCAGGGTCCACTTTGTTCAGTTCCTGGAGAATGTCAGCAAAATGCAAGAGGCATCAATAAAAATTATTTAAGAAAAAAAGAAAAAATGCCATTAGACACTTGACTAGACCAGTCATTCTCTCTCTTTTAATATGAGTGAGGTAGCCTAGTGGATTATAAACTATATGAGGGCAGAGCTTATAATTTATCTAAATGTATCTACCCCAGGGCCTAGCATAATGCTCTATAAACAACTGGTACTTTAGCTGCTGGTGGTAAAATTTAGTTCTTTCCTGATGTCTTTCTGGTTTCAACCTACCTTATTTCACACCATGCATAAGGAAATAGATCTAGAAAAGACTTAAAGGACATCAAGTCCAACCCCCTCATTATACAGATGAGGAAACTGAGCCACAGAGAGATTAATTGACTGACCCAAAGTTACACAGGGGTAAGTAGCAGAGCCTAGATTCAAATCCAGGTCTTCCATATTTCAATGACAGTGCACTTTCTGTTGTTCCCCTACTATCACTCATTTATAACATATCCTTGACTACCAATTAGGTTTGAATAAATTCAATAGTTATAGAGCTGATGTAGCCTATGAGACCACACAACAGGCCTCTCTCCTCCCTATTGAGAAAGACTATTTTCCTGTGTGTTTGCTGACTTAGTCTCTAATTTTTGGCCTACAGTCAAGGGGAAAATCTTTCTGTTTGACAGAAACTCAATTGTAGTAATGAGATTTGACAGTGTTGCCCTTCAGCTGATTGCATTATGTGGTAGTGCTTCCAGTCATCACCAGCTCACAGCTAGATAGAAATCAGGTTGCTGCTTTTGATATACATAGATTTATGTTTATATATGTGTATATACATATACACACATATACATACATATTAGCGGGGAGGAATTTAATTAGATTAGAACATCCAGTGGTATGGTATGCTTTTTTTTTTTTTTGCTTTTTGGAGGGCAATTGGGGTTGTGACTTGCCCAAGGTCACATGGCTAGTTTTTGTGTTAAGTGTCTAAAGCTGGATTTGAACTCAGGTCCTCCTGACTCCAGGGCCGGTGCTCTATTCACTGTGCCACCTAGCTGCCCTATATGGTATGCTTTCTATTAAATTATTGTTGCTCAGTTGTTTGGTCTTGTCCAACTCTTTGTGAACCCATAGACCACAGTACACCAATGTTGTCCATGGAGTTTTCTGGGCAAAGATACTGGAATGGTTTTCCATTTCCTTCTCCACTGGATTAAAGCAAACAGAGGTTAAGTGGCTTGCCCAAAGTTTAGCTAATAGGTCTCTGAGGTCGGATTTGAATTCAGGTCTTCCTGACTTCAAGTCTAGCACTCTATCCATTGAACCACCTAGCTGACTTCTAAATAAATAAAACTTACCCTACTGTGTTATTCAGTAGTGTCTTTCTCTTTATGACCCCATTTAGGGTTTTCTTGGCAAAGATACTAAAGTGGTTTGCCATATCCTTCTCCAGCTCAATTGACAGTTGAGAAAATTGAGGCAAACAAAGTGAAGTGACTTGCCCAGACACACACAGCTAATAAGTGTCTGAGTCTGAATTTGAACTCATCTTACTGACTCCAGGCTCAGCACTCTAACCACTGAGCCATTCACTAAGCATTGCTTTTTATTTATTTATAAGTCTTCAGTTTGATCCTGTGCTTTCAATCATGTAGAGAACTCTCAGTATTGAAACTGCTTCCAGTGAGGCACAGGAATTATTCCTCTATTATAAATTATAATCTTAATTGCTTGAGACATTTCAGTGTTGTGACTTGTTTATGGTCACATTATGCTAATGTGTGCTAGTGACAGGACTTGAGCAAAGGTTTTTCAGACCCCAAGTCTACTTTATATACATTGCTTATTGATAAATATATTTTGTTTTCAGATAACAGACATTTCTCAAGAAATACCAAACAGTTTCCTCCATAAAGTATATCTCTCCATCCCCATCCCCCAAAGGAAAACATATAATATTATGATGTGCCTACCAGAGTGTAAATGTCACTTTTCACTTTTTAAAGTGTGCTGATTATTAACAGTAAGAACATGTGTTTTAATATTGATAGGATGGTATCAACACCATCCTCTATTTAACTAGAGTTAAACACTCTGGCACTTTTGGTCAGAGTCCAGAGCTATGATTTAATTGAGTAGGGACTTCCTACTTAAAAAGCTTCCTCTACCAAAAAGCCAATCAACAATGATTCAGCAACTTAAACTCTAGAGCATTGCCTGGGGCCCTGAAAAGTTAAATAATTTTTCCAGGGCCACATAACCAATATGTGTCCACTGGGGCCCTTGAACCCAGTTCTTTCTGGCTCTTTAGGCCAGCTCTTTATCCACTGAACTATACTGCTTCTTGCCATAAACTGAGGCATGGTTTCTATCGGTCTAGAAAAATATATATGCATGAGTAGGAGAGACAGCTAGGGTTTGATTCCTGAATGGGTTAGGAATTATCTGATGCCCACAAGTGCCTTCAAAGACCTGACACTGGAAAACTAGCAGTGCTTCTCACTTCATTTTGCATCAGTTCATATAAGTCTTTCCAGATTTTTCCAAAATTGTCCTGCTCATCATCTCTTATAGCACAATGTTATTCCATTACATTCATATACCACAACTTGTTCAGTCATTCCCCAATTGATGCTCAATTTACAATTCTTTGCCACCACAAAAAGAGCTACTATAAGTATTTTTGCACATATGAGTCCTTTTCCCTATTTTATGATCTCTTTGAGATATAAAAGTGGTACTGCTAGATCAAAGGGTATACACAGTTTGATTGCCTTTGGGCATAATTCCAAATTGCTCTCCAGAATGGTTGGATCAACTCACAGTTCCACAAACAGTGCATTAGTTTCACAATTTTCCCATATCCTCCCCAACATTTATCATTTTCTTTTTTTATCAATGCTTCCTAATCAATGTTTAACACAGTGCCTGGCACATAGTAGACACTTAATACATGTTTGTTGATTGACTTTAAAAAGTGTAGGCTCTCAAATGCATTGGGTACATTGGCAGGGCAAGTAGTGTGGATTATATTATTCATATTTGGCCCTATAGAGAATTTTAGTATCTAGGCTATCAATCTAGTCCATTTCATCAGTCTTAATTACACTTTCATAAAATATATCTATATCGGCATTTCAGAAAGAGATTGGTATGGTTCACCACCTACACCTCTCCTTCTCCCTGTTGAGAGGCCATGGTCATTTTCATGATTCTATGGCAAGATGTTCTAAAAAGGGAACCATAGGCTAGAACCTCCTTTAGGAGTGGGAAGAAATGACTGCTAATAGGTAAAAATGAAAGGGAAGTTTCTCTACCTTCCCCATCCCCAAAAGTAGCTGTTGTATAGTTTTCCATCAAAGCCACCATTTTATCTTGTGGGATCCTTACTATGAAAAATGTACAGGATTTAGAGTCAGAGAAACTGAGTTGGCATCTTAGCTTTCACTTACAATATATTTGACCTTGGGTAAGTTAATTAATCTCTCAGTCCAACTAAATCCAAATGAGATATTTATAAAGTGCTTTTGTATACTTTAAAGCACTATATAAAATGTTAGCTATCGTTGTTTGTTGTTATCTATAAAATAATGGAATTGAGCTTCATGATGTTTCAAGTTTCCTTCTATTTCTAAATCTGTAATACAAATTTCTTTTTTTTTTTTTTGCTTTTTGGAGGGCAATTGGGGTTAAGTGACTTGCCCAAGGTCACACGGCTAGTTTTTTTGCTAAGTGTCTAAGGCTGGATTTGAAATCAGGTCCTCCTGACTCCAGGGCTGGTCCTCTATTCACTGTGCCACCTAGACACCCCTGCAATCCAATTTTTTTTTTCAAATGCTTTATTAACTTCTGATTTACATCATTCATTTCCACCAGATTTTGGGTTACAAATTTTCTCCCCGTTTTTCCCCTGCCCACACCCCCAAAATAGCAGTCCCACAGGATATCCCCTCCTCCAATCTGCTCTCTCCCATATTTTCTCCCATACCCCTTTCAACTTTTTCAGTGGATCTCTATGCCTCAGTGCCTGTATATCTTATTTCCCAATTACATGTAAAATAGTATTGATAATATATATATATATATATATATGTATATATATCCACACACATAAACACACACACACATACACATATATATATATATATATATATATATATATATATATATATACACATACATATTTGAATATTTGATTTTAAAACTTTGAATTCCAGATTCATTCCCTTCCTCCCTTGTCACCCACCCTTACTGGGAAGATAAGCAGTTCAGTATAGGATGTACATGTGTAGCTAATACAAAACAATAACATAGTAGATATATTGTAAAAAAATGACTATATTTCCCTCCCTCCTATCCCACCTCCCACTTGTTCTATTCTCTACTTTGATCCTGTCCCTTTTCAAAAGTGGGTGCTTCCAACTTCCCTCCCCCCCCAGCCTGCCCTCCATTCCATCATCCCCCCTCTCATCCCCTTCCCCCCCAACTCTCCTGTAGGGTGAGATACCCTATTTAGTGTGTATTTCATTTCCTCCTCAAGCCAAATTCAATGGGAATAAGGTTGACCCATTCCCTTTTGCCTTCCTATTCTTCCCCTCCATTGTAACCATTTCCCCTTGCCTCTTCTGTATGAGATAGTTTACTCCATTCTGTCTCTCCCCATCTCCTCTTATTATATTCCTCTCTCACCTCTTAATTTCACCTTTTAAGTATCATCCCTTCCTGTTATATTGGTCCTGTGCCCTCTATCTATGTATACCTATAAACATATATACACACATTCACATATGTATTCATATGCCCATATACCCTCATATATAGACATATACATTTCTATTCCCTTCAACTACTGAGAAAAGTTTCATAAGTTACAATTATTGTTTTTCCATGTAGGAATGTTAATAGTTCAACTTTGATAAGTTCCTTATGATTTCTTTTCCCTGTTTACCTTCTTATGCTTCTCTTGCTTCTTGTATCTGAATGTCAAATTTTCTATTGAACTCTGGTTTCTTTTCAGCAAGAATGCTTGAAAGTCCTCTATTCCACTGAATGACCATATTTTCCCCTGAAACACGATACTCAGTTTTGCTGGGTAGGTGACTCTTGGTTTTAATCCCAGCTCCTTTGACCTCCGGAATATCATATTCCAAGCCCTTCGATCCCTCAGTGTAGAAGCTGCCAGATGCTGGGTTATCCTGATTCTGTTTTCACAATATTCAAATTGTTTCTTCCTGGATGCTTGTAATATTTTCTCCTTTATCTGGGAATTCTTGAACCTGGCTATAATATTCCTAGGAGTTTTCTTTTCGGGATCTTTTTCAGGAGGTGATCGGTGGATTCTTTCAACTCTATTTTGCCCTCTGCTTCTAAAACATCAGGGAAGTTTTCTTTGAGAACTTCCTGGAGGATGATTTCTAGATTCTTACTTTGATCATGGCTTTCAGGTAGTCCAATAATTTTATAATTATCTCTCCCGTATCTATTTTCCAGGTCAGTGGTTTTTCCCATGAGATATTTCACATTGCCTTCTATTCTTTCATTTGTTTGGATCTGTTTAACAGCATCTTGATTTCTCATAAAGTCATTAGCTTCCATTTGCTCCAGTCAAATTCTGAAGGCATGATTCTCCTCATTGAGCTTTTGAGATTCTTTTTCCATCTGGCAAATTCGACTTTTTAAGGCATTCTTCTTCTCATTGCCTTTTTGAGCCTCTTTTGCCATTTGAGTTAGTCTGTTTTTTAAAGTGATATTTTCCTCAGTCAGGCTGTTGACTCTCATTTCATAATTTTCTTGCATTGTTCTCATTTCTCTTCCCAATTTTCCCTCCACTTCTCTTATCTGCTTCTTAAGGTCCTCTATGGCCTGTAACCAGCTCATATTTTCCTTTGAAGCTTTTGGTGCAGGAGTTCTGACTTCACTATCTTCCTCCTGTTCCATGCTTTGCTCCTTTTTGTCCCCAAAATAGGAGTCTAATGTTGGAATCTTCTGTCTGCTTTGTTTCCTTTGCCTGGTTACATCACCCCTCAGTCACTTGACCCCTGGGCTTTTTGCCACAGTAGGACTCTGCTACCAGACAGGGGAGCTTTCATCCCAAATGCTGGGGTTTTCTCAATTGCTGGAGGTATTAGATGGTTACCCTCTCTGAGGTCTCCACACACTCTGGCAAGCTGGACATACACCCCAGAACCTCCACCCTAAACTGAAATCCAGATCCGAGCAGATTAAAGCAAGAGCGATTACCCCTCAGACTGGTGCTTGGTCCCCCTACACTCTGCAGGCCAGGAGCTGAAGCTGCCATGTGGTGCTGGCTGGCTGTGCTGGGAGTCTCAGCAGCTTCTTGCCCCAGCGGCAAAAGCCAGGAACTCCCACTTACTGGTCCCAAAGTCCAGACTGCACTGGCCTCTCACCTTGTCCTTCGCATCTATTTGTTGATAAATCTGGAGACAGCCACAGCTGCTGCTGGAGTCCCTCTGGCTGCAGCTGGTCAGGCCCGCCCTGGGGCTGAAGCCTTGGCGTGGGGCTGGGCTTGGCTCCCAGAGCACTGTGCTGGCCAATACCTGCTGGACTGCCCGGCTGTCCTCAGCGGGAGGTTAGCTTCTCTGTGTCATTTTGTGGGTTCTGCAGCTCCAAAGTTTTTTCAGAGTCCCCTTTTTACATGGATTGGGGAAGGTGGAAGCCTGAGCCACGAGGAGGTCCTGCTTCTACTCTGCCATCTTGGCTCCGCCCCCTGTAATCCAATGAAAAAAAACAGTTTTATTTTTTCCCCCAGTTACATTTCAAGAAAATTTGTAGCATTCGTTTTTGCAAAATTTTAAATTCTAAATTTTTCTCCTTTCCTCCCAGCCCTCCCCTCTTCTGAAAATGGTAGGCAAGTTTGATATAGTTTATACATGTGCTATCATGTAAATATATTTCCATATTAGTCACAGTTGTGAGTGAAAGAAAAAACAGATCAAAAGGAAAAAAAAACATGATAAAGCATAAAGTAAGTGAGGAAAATATGCTTCAATTTGCATTCAGAGTCCATCAGTACCTTACTTGGATATGGATAGCATTTTCCGTCATGAGTCCTTTGTACTTGTCTTGAATAATTGTGTTGCTGAAAAAGAGCTGAGTCATTAACAGTTGATCATCTCACAACATTACTGATACTGTGTACAATGTTTTTGTTGTTGTTCTGCTCATTTCATTTTGCATCAATTCATACAAGTCCTTCCAGATTTTTCTGAAATCTGCCTGCTCATTATTTCCTATTGCACAATAGTATTCCATTACATTCATATACCACTTGTTCAATCATCCCACTGTTGATGGACATCCCCTCAAGTTCCAATATTTTGCCACCATGAAAAGGGGGGTTATAAATATTTTTGCGCATGCAGGTACTTTTCCCTTTTTTATGATTTCCTTGAGATACAGACCTATTAGTGGTATTGCTTGATCAAAGGCTATGCACAGTTTGGTTGCCCTCCTATAATGTTTTTGAGACTGCTATTGAGCTGAATGTTACTTGAAACACTGGTCAGGCAGCCAAGAGACTTCAGTTTAATCCATGTTCAGTCACTGACTAGTGTTGTTCAATCTTTTCAGTCTTGTCTGACTTCTTGGCAAAGATACTGGAACGACTTGCCATTTCCTTCTCTAACTCATTTGACAGATGAGGAAACTGAGGAAAACAGAGTTATGACTTGCCCAATATTGTGCTGTAAGAAACAATGAGTAGGACAATCTTGGAAAAATCTGGAAAGACTTATAGGAACCAATGCAAAATAAAGTGAGAATGACCATACCAGTTTCACACAACTAATAAGTGTCTGAGGCCAGATTTGAACTCAGGTCTTTAATAATTTAATTATTTGGTAAATTGTTGGGATGTTTATAAATTGGGGAATGGCTGAACAGGTTGCAGTAACATGTTTGTGATTGAATACTGATGTGCTATAAGAAAAGATGAACTCAATGATCTTAGAAAACATGGATAGACTTGCATGGAATAAAGAAGAGTGAAATGAGTGGAAGCAAGAGAATGTTTTATATGGTAACAGGAATATTGTTTTAAGAACCCATTTTGACTATTATAAATACAAAAATTAACTACAAAGGACCTATTAAAGAAGATGCTATCTGCATCTAAAGAAAGAAATGATATATAGAAGTATGTATAGAATGATGTTACATAATATACTTATTTATAAATAATGGTAGCCATCTCTAAGGCAGAGAGAGAGGAAGGGAAGGAAAAAAAGAAAAAAAAGTTATATAATAACTTTAATATATATTTAAAAGGTATAGCAAGTTGCCCATAGCAGATTTGCAGTTTCATGTGCAATAAATCTTTTTTTTTCTATTCTACTAGATTATGGAAATGCTTGTTTCATTTCTTAAGTTAAGAATCAAAGTTATGGATAAAATTCTTATAATAAAAATTCTTATAAATCAACTATGGGCCAACCATGACAAAAAAAAAAAAACAAAGAAATCAGGTCTTCCTGACTCCAGGCTTGGCACTTTTGGGGCCACTAGGCACACCTAGCTACCCTATACCACTAACTAGTAGTGTAAGCCATTTTCACTCCTTTGACCTTCATCGTCTGTCAACAAGAAGTTTGGAATAAGTGGTTGCTAAAGTCTCCAGGTCCAAGATCCTGCCAGTTTAGTGCTTGCTACCATTTGAGTTATCTTTTTGCTGACCAAAACTGGGGTAGACAGCATCATGCATGTTAAGTTCAATTAGCTTTTGCATTTCATCAGTTAGATGAATCAGTGAGAAACAATTTGAAAACAACTGTTTTCAGTAGAAATACTTGATTATTTTGAGAACAAATCCATACTCTATCCTCCATTTGATGTTTTCCTGTTACCAGTCTGAGCACTGGGGCAACATAGGAAATATTGGTTATTGTTTATGCCTTTGATGTTAGATTATTTTTCTAGTCTATAGGCATTCCAGGCCAGGGTATATCACCAAGAAGTTAAAAGTGCCCCTTTGCCTACATTCATTAGCAATTCATTTGGAATTCAACACCATTGATAGTACTAGAAATCAAAACCAGTATTTCATAGCTTAATCACTTGATTAAAACCTCCCAGGCCTAAATTTTATTTTCCCCCATGTGGTTTATAGTTTAGGCAGCTGAGAATTCGTGACAAGCATGACATGTCTCCAGTCATATTGTGTTATTCCCCCTGACACATGCAATAGCAAAGGGTCAATGTCACTTGAAATTCCAACTGGAGTTTTGAAGTGTTTCCAGACTGATCATACCATTTGTAACTAGGTTCCTTTTATTTCCTTCCTTCCTTTCTTCCTTCCTTCCTTCCTTCCTTCCTTCCTTCCTTCCTTCCTTCCTT
>NW_027187391.1:7447011-7477279 GCF_028583685.1 Petaurus breviceps papuanus
CTTCCTTCCTTCCTTCCTTCCTTCCTTCCTTCCTTCCTTCCTTCCTTCCTTCCTTCCTTCCTTCCTTCCTTCCTTCCTTTCTTTCTTCCTTCCTTCCTGTCTTCTCTCTTTCTTTTTTCTCTCTTTTGTTTTAGAAGAATTGGATTGCATACACAAGGAACAAAAGGGTAGAAACAATATGACAGATTAAATAATTATAGGAAGTCACTATCTTTTTCCTCACACAAACATAGTCAAAAACTTACGTGCCAGTCTTCGGAGATCTTCTTTAGTTTTCTGTCTTTCTCTCTGACATTCAAAGAGAACATATCTTTTACTCTCCTAACTCTGGTCCTATACTCATGCTATTCCCTATACCCCATCTCTGCCTAGTGAAATCTTATCCAACTCTCAAGGCCCAACTCCAATGTCATCTTCTCCCATAAATCTTTTCTGTTTTCCCTAGGGACAGTGATTACTTTTTTTCCCCTCTCACTCAGTTCTCATAACACCTTGTTAAGGGTACAATCCCCTAATGTTACAGATGAGGAAATAAAAATCCATGGAGGTTAAATGAATTGCTCAAGGTCACACAGGTGGTAACCTCAAGAGCTTTCATTTGAACTATAGTCCTTCAGCTGGTGCTCTTTCCACTACACTGTCCTTCCTTCTCACATTCTTTTTTTTTTTTTGAGGGCAATTGGGGTTAAGTGACTGGCCCAAGGTCACACGGCCCTTCTCACATTCTAATTATTTCTATAGTTGTCAATAGAGCTGTAACTAAAATTTTAGCACTCAGGGAAAGTTTCACAAAATTTAACTTTAGATCAACTATTAAAAACAGATTCACTGGTGGAAGTTAGAAGATCAAGACCCTAGGACATCATGAGGATGGTGGTAGAGAGACTACTACCTTGTAATGTAATACCAAGCAAAGGCAACTTCCCAGGTTCAAAATACCAGCATAGGTGCTCTCTATTTTATTCAGTAACAAACCAAGAACAGAGAAGATCAAAACATGACATCATTCAAAATACAGCATTTACTAAGTGTGATTAAATAATCTCCAAGTACTACCCCACCCCAGGACCTTCCAATCATTCAATCATTACAAAGTCCCTGGTCTAAATACTTCTCCACCCCTAGGCTATACCTTCATTTAGTCCACCACAAAGCCCCTCTTCTCAAATGGAGATTAGTTTCCAAACATAAGTAAAATACATTCATTTGCTCAACCATAGAACACAAAAAGGTCAAAAGTTCCCCACCCCTGGATCACAATTGAATCTACCCCAGAGTTACATCAAGCTTAAACACAGCACTTAATACCCAAATGGAGGTCTTTTCTTCATCTTGACATGAGGCAAGTTCTCAGCAATCTTAGTTCCTGGGGAGACAAGGCTTAGCAAGGCCATAAGATACATTGCCAATCCCTTCATGAATTCATCCTCTGTCTGTAGAACAGTCCTAGAACCCCTGAACACATTAGCAAAGCCCTCTCCCAGGATTTCTGTAAACATACAACAAGAAAATCCTTCTTCAGGGCTTCTGAACCAACAGAAAGGCTCCCAGACCCCTGCAACAACAGCACTGCCCTTCACCAGTGGACAGTATTCACTCTGTCTGCAGGACAGTCTCCAGACCCCTGCAACAACAGCACTGTCCCTCACCAGTGGACAGTATTCACTCTCTGTCTGCAGGACAGTCTCAGGGCTTCTTAACCAAATGCCAGGTTCCAGGACTTCTTCAACAAAAGGACTGTCTTTCACCAGTGGACAAATCTGGCAAAACAACATCAAAACAGACAGACAAAGTACCAGCAAAACAGCCATGTCTCCTCAGTCCTTGGCAGCTCAGGGGGCAGGTCTCAAAAGTCCAGGGCAATTCAAAGCGGCCACCAGCAATTCTCTTAGTCTCTCTCTCCACGAGGTGCTGCTTCCAAAAAGATCTTCCACCTCTCTCCAGTGTCTCTCCAAATCTACATCACCAGCTCCTCCCAGTTCAGGACTTTCTTTTCACATCAACAAGCCCATCCCACAGGTGGGATTAACAAACTCTGGGTTTTAACACAATCAATTTGAAAACCAAGCCAATACAGGGGAATCTTTAATTGCCATTACTATCACATACCTAAGGGAGGAGGATTGGGGAAAAGGACAGTGCCAGGCTGGGTAGCCATTCACCTAGGGTGTGGCCATGATGAGGGGAGTAATGATGGAGAAGAGAGCATACTACAAAATAGCCTTCTACTTTATTCTATTTTAAACATTGTTTTTCATTTCATTTCTTATTTGATATAAGCCAATTAATCTTCTCTTACCTTTTTTTTTTTTTGCTTTTTGGAGGAGGGAAGGATGGGCAATTGGGGTTAAGTGACTTGCCCAAGGTCACAGCTAGTAGTGTTAAGTGTCTGAGGCCTGATTTGAACTCAGGTCCTCCTGACTCCAGGCTGGTGTTCTATTCACTGTGCCACCTAGCTGCCCCTACATTTTCTTAAATTGTGCATTTGAATATTTGAAATGATTTGACCAAAGAAAATAGTAACATAAGAATTTCACAAAGGAAGGAAGAGAATTTGGAACTCAATTTTTTTTTTAATAAAAGAATTTCAAAAAAATTTCCACTTCATCCTAGTTTCATTTCCGGTTGTCAACACAACTAGACCAAGGAGGAAAGACTACCTTTCTCAATCAAGTAGAATTGAGGACAGGGAACAAATAATACTAGGAACAGTCATGAAAGCCATACCTATCCTAGAAGCACAAATAAGTCAGGAGGTTCCCATGACAACAAATAACTGATAGGACTTTAAGCAAATGGAAGCCCATCCAAGTTTGGCAGACCAAAGGGCAGAGGCTGTGGTCTTAGAAGCAGGGACAAAAAGACCAGAAATTTGAGGGGCTTTGCCCAAATAGTAGCGATAGCAGTACAGATAGGGTATGCTTGATAATGACCTTCATCTTGATCCATAAAAGCACAATAACAACAATATATCTGCTGCTGGTAATTTGGTCTTTCATTGATGTTGAATTATTTTTCAGTCGTGTCTGACTCTTCATGACCCCATTTAGTATTTTCTTAGCAGAGATCCAGAAGTGGTTTGTCATTTCCTTCTCCAGCTCATTTGACAGATGAGGAAACTGAGGCAAATGAGGTAAAATGACTTGCCCAGGGTCACACAGCTAGTAAGTATCTGAGGCCAGATTTGAACCTAGATGAGTCTTCCTGACTCCAGACCCAGCACTCTATCCACTGAACTGAGTTAGTCCTTTACCTAAGAATTTTGCTAGGGTTGAATGAATAAAAAAATGCTTATTAGATGATCTTATTATGAAATCCATCAAAGGATCTTGTCATCCAGAATATTGTGCAAGCTCCTTGAGGGCAGAGTCTACTAATTTGCCCTAACATGGAATCTTGCCCATAGCAGATGATAAACTAACGATACTTTGAACATACAGGGGAGAAAAAACAATGAACAGAATCTCAAACACCACTGGCGTGAGAAAACTGGAAAAGTTCAGAGTTAAAGGCAGTCTTAGTGACTTGTCCAACTCTCTCATTTTACAGATGAGAAGACTGAAATCCATGATCTTAGGCAAAGACCTTAAAGATCTTCTCATCCCGTCCCTTTATTTTATAGATGAGGGAATATAACCAGAGAGGCTACATGTGTTGAATCTGAATCCAAGTCCTTTAATTTCAAATTTATCACTTTTTATCCACTTCACCATACTGTCTTGATCTAAGAAAGCTGTCTCAATTTGATGATATAAACTCAAACAAGGCTGACATTTCCCTGTCCCCAGAGATCTGTACCTGATCTAGGCTAGAAGTCCTACTCATTCTTTACCTAGTGGGAGTTGGTGTTCTTTTCTGGAAGTCTACCCATGTAGGTTTGACCTTGTGAAGGTTACCTTTTCTGTGTGTTTGTTGGGGAGCACTGGTGAGGCATTACATTAATCTCTACATAGCTGTGAGCCCTAGACAAGATATCAAATTGGGCCTGAGTCATAAAGGTTACTTAAGGGTCAGCTGAGAATGAATTTCAGCATAAATCTGAGTTTGTCCCTGAAGCTCCCCCTGTCTCTTTGTCCAGGGAACTACATCTAGGAAAGACAGCTATACATATATGCATTAGTGAATGTCTTATTACTGATGGACAACAGCCCATTGGTACCCAAAGCTCCATTAGTATTCAGACAATGTCAATAGATCCCCCAAACACCATGAAGGATTGGGAGACATGGGCAAGAGTTCTGTAGGACAGGAAAACACGAATATTCTGCAGCATTGGAGGGAGTAGCCATGTTAATGAGATCACAGATCCATCAAAGGATCTTGTCATCCAGAATATTGTGCAAGCTCCTTGAGGGCAGGGTCTACTAATTTGCCCTAACATGGAGTTTTGCCCATAGCAGATGGTAAACTAATGGTACTTTGAATATACAGAATCTCAAACACCACTGGCATGAGAGAACTGGAAAAGTTCATAGTTAAAAGATAGTCTTAGTGACTTGTCCTTCTCTCTCATTTTACAGATGAGAAGACTGAAAACCTAAGCACTTTGATACTTTGATGGACCTGTAATACCATCAGTATGGGTCATGTATACACCAATGCAAATTATGCCTCCCCCTCTTATCATTGGGTACAATGTCTATATTGCCCATAAATAGTCTTTAGAGGATTAACAACATGAGTTGGATGCCTATCTTGGGTTCTTTCAATAATGTGGGCATGAGGGATTTCAAAGTGCCTATGATTTGTTACCTGTCATTCTTGCAAGATTATTAGCTCACCTCCTTTTCTGAAGTATAACAGTGTCATAAAGAATATCCTTAAGGTCAGGGGCGGCCAGGTAGCACAGCGAGTAAGAGCACCAGCTACAGCGTCAGGATGACCTGGGGATCAAATCTGGGCTCAGATACTTAGCACCACACCCAGAAACACCTGGCTGTGTAACCTTGAGCAAGTTACTTAACCCCAATTGCTTAGGGGCGGCCAGGTGGCTCAGCGAGTAAGAGCACCAGCTCCAGTGTCAGGATGACCTGGGGATCAAATCTGGGCTCAGATACTTAGCACCACACCCAGAAATAACTGACTGTGTAACCTTGAGCAAGTTACTTAACCCTGATTGCTTTAAAAAAAAAGAATATCCTTAAGGTCACTTCTCATACACAAGTCACACATCTTTCCATTAAAGCTAACTGCATTTTCTACTATCTTTTGAGCTCTTTGTAATTTTGATTTTTCTAAGACTTTTTTTTTTTGGTAATGGTGCCACCTTTCCCTCTGTCATTCACATGTTTGAAACCTTAGAGATATTATCAACATTCCTCTAACCCTTGTTCCACAAATTTTATCAATCAGCAAGCCTTAATTTCTTCCTATATAACCTCTATCATCTCAGGTCCTTCCTTTCCACTTCTACTACAACCATCCTAGTTTGGGTACTTATTACCTTATGACTATATTATATATGGCAACATTTTGTTATTGTTCAGTCTAACTCTTTATGTCTAACTCTTTGTGACCCCCTCTGGAGTTTTCTTGGCAAAGATACTGGAGTGGTTTGCCATTTTCTTCTCTAGCTCATTTGACAGATGAGGAAACTGAAGCAAACAGGGTCACGTAGCTAGTAAGTCTCTAAGGCCAAATTTGAACTTAGGTCTTCCTGACTCCAGGCTTGGCACTCTATGCACTGTACCACCTAGCTGCCCCTATAGCAACATACACACAACATTGTATGTTGCCATGAACATGTTTCTGTGTATGGCAACTGTTTTGTGATCAGTCTCTTCCCTCTCTAATACATCTTGAACAAGGCCACTTGATTAGTCTTCCTACCTCACGTCCATCAGGTCAGTCTCCTGCTCAGAAATGTCCTGAGATTCCTCTTTCCTTAGTGGAAATTTGGTTTGGCATTTGTAATAGCACCTGCCTCTAAGGGTTGTTATGAGGACCAAGTCAGATAATAATTTAAAATGCTTGGCAGTGCCTAGTACATAGTGACACGTACATGTTGGCTATTAATATTAGCAGATGCAGCTAGGTGGCTCAATGGATGGAGCATTGGGCCTGGAGTCAGGAAGACCTGAGTTCAAAACCAGCCTCAGACACTTATTAGCTATATGAGCCTGGGCAAGTCACTTAATCTCTGTTTGCCTTAACCCATTGGAGAAGGAAATAGCAAACTGTTCCAGTATTTTTGACCCCCCCTACCCTCCATATGGGGTCACAAGGAGTCAGACACAACTCAATAACAAATTATTATTAGCTATTATTAAAGTATTGCTGGCCATAGCTTACCTTACTGGCTTTATCTCCCTCTACTTTATTACATAAACTCTCTGGTCCAGATAAATTTTTCTCCACAGTGATACCCAAGCATGCCTTGAGACTTTTGTACCTGACGTTCCTGAAATATTAGGTCCTTCCCTCTGTTGATCATTTCCAATTTATCATATGTATATAGATAATACATATACATACATATATACATATATGCATGTGTGTATATATATAAAATTTGTACAGAGCTGTTCACATGTTTTCTGTGAGCTCCTTGAGAGTAGGGAGTTCTCTTTTGTCTTTATATACTCAATGCTTAGCACATTAGCCTGGAACATAGTAGGTGTTTAGTAAATTCCTGTTAACTGACTGGTCTTTATTTTATGCATTTCAAATCATCCTGAGAAGGAGACTGAGGGCTTCACTAGACTGCAAGTGGGGTCCATGATGCATTAAAGAGTAAGAATCTCTGTTCTAACATAGCCTTCTCACAGCTTCCACAGGTATAAACATTTCCTTTAGACCCATCCATATTTATCAAGTTCCAATTTCCTTCCTCCTATCCATTATGTATAGTAAAGTTTTCTTAAGAATTGATTAGAGGGGTGGCTAGGTGGCACAGTGAGTAAGAGTGCCAGCCAGGGGAAGACTGAGATTGGTTCTGCCTCAGATACTTAACACCCATACAAAAAAATGTAACCTTGGGAAGTTACTTAACCCCAATTGCTGTAAAAAAAAAAAAAAAAGAATTGATTAGAAAGCCCACCCACTCAAAGTGGCCCCTTAAGCAAATTCTCAGGAAACAATGTGATATATAACCTACTCCCCTATTATGGGGGCCTGCCCTACTTTATTTAACCTTTTTTTTTTCTAGCACCAAGGCTTGTGGTTTAAGTATAGACTCAGTGTAAAAAGGTATTTGTCCTTTGGAACCACTGTTTTTCTATGCTGTAGGTCAGTAGGGAATATTTTACATTCCTGAAGTAATTTTCCAGTAAGAGCTAATGAATTTGCCCTGTTTTCTTTACTAACAAGAAAAAAAAATGGACATATAAGTAGTCAAATTGGAAGGGATTTCTTTGATTTTCTTGACCTGTTTCTAACATAGTAAGGTATTCTCCACCATCCTCTTCAGAGAACAAAAGATTCTGGAAAGAGTCCCAGTTGCCAGGTGCTCACCTATAATCTAATTAGCCTACCTAATTTTCTAAGTATGACATTTAAGACCAAGTCTAAGTAGCTCAAATGAAATTTGGGGCAAGATTTCATTCAGTGGCTTTGGGCATCAGTTCTTAATAAAGGAATGAGTAACTGCACTCCAGTCAACATCATATTTTTTTGTCTCTGGAGCTACAAAGTACTCTATTGGGGAAAAGAAGACTTTGCCTGAGATGGGTCCTGACATTCTCTTTTGGGAGGGTACCCTTCATAAGACTGAAATGTTATATAGCTACAAGAAGAAGCTATCTTCCCTGAAGTCCTAAATCTACCTTCCCCTTTATATGGGTTAGTTTTCTGAAGTCACATAAAACTTAAGGTTGCTATTTATAGGGGGAGGGAAGAGAGGTGAAGTGACAGCTCTATGGGCCTTTAGCCCGAATCCCTTGTGTTATCCCCGTTTTAGCAGAGAAAAACACAGTGACTAGTACCATAGTTCCATTTAAACCAATTAACATCAGATTAGCTTTTACAAAGGGTTATTTCCTTAAAGGGCATAATAAAAACATGTAAACATTTCCCCCTATACTTTAGGAGTATAATCCTCCTACATACATCACCTTGGTCTTTGGAAAGGGGATAGGAATTAGGCTCACAGATTAGCTCAGTTCCTACATGACGTTAGTCCCACCAAATTAAAGTCCAAATAGGCTAGCAATTCCAGACCCTTGCTTCTCAGGGCTACTGGGCTCAGGCTGCAATATGTGGCCTGGATTCTTGGACTCCTGGATGCCCATGGCTTGCATTCTCTGATTAGATTGGAAACTCTACTCTCTGAACCTATAACACAATGTCCAAAGCCTTGGGCCTATTTCTCAGGACCATGGGGCCCAAAGGAGAAAGGGAAAAGGAAGCAATCCTCAGATCGACCCCCTAGCTTATTGCATTGTGTGAATGAAGGAGTGCTTTACCCTTAGATCAAAAACCATAAAATGACTCCTTTTCTACTGCCAGCTCTTTTTTAAAGATGCAGACCATTTCAACTACACCAACAATAAAAAAAGTTTACTTCCAACCATATGATAAGCCAATGAAGAAAAAAAATACCTATGTACTCTCCTGTTCTTCAGTCTCCCAGTAGCAGGCCCTTCAGCATCTTCCACATGGATGATGCCATCATAGGTGGTCTAAGCATATGCCAACCCCACATTACACTTACATGACAGTGCTATGATAAATCAAGGAAGTTAATACTTTCTCTTCATCCTACTTGCTACACAGCATTTCCTCTATGAGCTAAGAATTGCCAGTTAGTATTGCAGTAGAAAAAACTCAGGGCTTAGCATCAGGAAGTTCTTGGGTTTAAGGTGTGGCTTTGAAGCTTCCTAATTGTGTGACCCTAAACAAGTCACTTAGCCTCTCTGAGGTTCAGTTTCTTCATCTGGAAAATAAATATAAATAACACTTATCCTGCGCATTCCACAGAGTTTGGTTTTGTTTTTGAGGAAGTACCTTGTAAATAGTAATGCACAATGAAAGTATTAACTATTTCATCTTGTCTTAGAAAATCCATTTTTTAATAATTCAGGACAAAGTCAGCTGATTCCCCAGATGCTGGTTACAGAACCACATAAGGGAGAAATTGAGATTAAAAGTGTTTTATGTCCAATGTTTGCTATTGAAGTGATTGGATATAGACTGTGGCAACCAACAGGAAGATGAGAGAAAGAAAACAGGGCTAGGGCAAAGAAAATGAAAACAAAGGGGGAAATGAAAATTGAATTTTGTAAATTTCGCCCTTCTATGAGCCAGGTCCTTTGACAAAGGAAGGAGGCATAGTGCTGAATTGAAAGGGAACTAGACTTCTCATTTTTATAAAGTGAGGGATAGCCTATTCATCACATCTTAAGTTGTTACAATGTTCCTGTAACATTTCTTTTGTCCTTTTTTTTATGGGCAGTTGACATTATTCTAAGTTATACATGCACAAACATTTGTGGAGCAATGGAATGAACAAATGTCCTATTAGGCATATGAGTCCTCAAGATTTTCATTCCCCTATCAGACCTACACACATACAACAAAGAAACTCTCCCAGAATTTCATCATTGGAGATTCTTTTCTTTTCTTTTTTCTTTTTTTTTTTAAAGCAATCAGGGTTAAGTAACTTGCTCAAGGTTACACAGCCAGTTATTTCTGGGTGTGGTGCTAAGTATCTGAGCCCAGATTTGATCCCCAGGTCATCCTGACACTGGAGCTGGTGCTCTTACTCGCTGAGCCACCTGGCAGCCCCCTTTTCTTTCTTTTTAATGAATTAGGCTTTTTTATTATTGATTTGGGAAGTTGGGGGTGGGTGGGTGAGGGCACATACCCAGTGATGGACTGTCCCCCCACTCCCCAGGAGGCAGTTTCAAAAGGCACCTTATGTTACCACTCCAACTCCCTGGGGGGGGGGTAAGGAGGGGCTGGAATTGAGTACCCAAGTGGTCACCAAGCATTTCACTTGAAATTATCCTACACATGACGTAGGGAACAGAGCTTGGCTTCCAGCAATGCAGTTGGCCTGACTCCTTCTACCACCCATTCTCCAACACAAATCCTGTCAGCATTTATTTATTCTTCTTCGACTTTGGAGATTTTTGCTGGTAGATCTCCTCAGTGAAAGGCTCTTCATACATGATAGCAACTGTTTAGGTGAGGGCCACAATGACTGTCAGCAGGAGGCCTGTAGGGCTGGCATTGATGATTGACCATCCCAGGTAGTTGGCTGTGCTCCCCTAGTACATAGGATTGTCCAAGACATTAAATGGAAATGTTGTCACTCTCGCTTCCTTCAAGATTCCAAAGTAATCACCTAGATATATCCCAATGAATCCAAGGGCATAGAAGTTGGAGAGCACAAAGGTGATGCCAACTCCCAGGATGACAAGGCCTACATAGTAGGCCCCTATGCAGTTCAACCCTTCCATCTTCAGCTGGCTCAACATGGCCTGGGTAAAGCAATGAGACCTGAGGAAGTTCAGCAGCAGGATGATTGTGCCCAGAAAGCAATATGCAAGATAGGGAGACCCAAAGGCCCAGCTCAGCTGGCATGTTTTGAACTCCCATCTTGCAACCAAGTTCCAAAAAAGGGGATTGAAAATGATGCAGAGGACAGCAGCCACAAAGCTGAAATCTGTGACATCGACGTAGCCAAGAAGCTGGGTCATAACAGAAAGTTCTGCCTGGGGTTAATGACCTGTCATCCCTCTCCTCTGCCAGTGATGGGATTTGAGATTGTCTTTTCATTGGACATTCAATAAGACCTATAGGATTAAAAAAAAATTGTTCCTTCTAGAATAGATCTATCATTTCATTGCTTTAAGAAACTCTACCAAAAATAACTGGCATTTGTTAATAATAAGTAATAATAATAATATCATAGTAAAGGAATGAGTAATGATATCACTGAAGATTGTCTTTTCATTCAATATTCAGTAAGACTTACAGGATTTTTAAAAAAAATGTTTCTTCTGGAATAGACCTATTATTTCATTGGTTTAAGAAACTCTACCAAAAATGACTGGCATTTGTTGATAATAAGTTTTTGGTATTATTATTAATAGCTAGCATTTATGTAGCATCTTATCATTTACAAACACTTCAAAAAGATGATCTCATTTCATCCTCACAACAATCTTGGAAAGTGTCCTATTATGTGTCCTTATTCACATTTTACAGAGAAGAAACTGTTACAGAAAGAAGTTAAGTGACTTCCCCAGGATCACAAAGCTATTAAGAATCTGAGGCTGGATTCAAACATTGGCATTCTTGGCTCTAGGCCTCGTGTTTTATCCCCTGTACAGCATAGATTAGCTACCTACAAGTTATAGAGTTAGAGAGCGGCCTGGGACATTTAACCTAAAAGATTTGTCTAGACAAGCATGTATAAGAGAAAGGACTTGAAAGCAGGTCTTCCTGACTGAGAGGCCAGCCCTTTCTCTACTACGCCACGGTTTCCTTTTATGAGTTACAGGTCCTACAAAATGCAAAAATTGGTTCAGTGGCAGAATCCATCACAGTGGATTTAAGTCTTTTACCCATATGACTGGTTGGATATAAATCAGGTCTCATTGTGATATCATATTTATAATATGTTACTTTTTTCTCTTTTTTTTGGTCTAAGCATCAGTGTAAGGGACTCCTGGGTGGAAACAACTTTTAGTAGGCCAGATATTCAACTGGTCTTTAGCTTATAATCTTAGAGAGTTGTATCAGGGTACTAAAAAGTTAAGTGACTTGTCCACGATCCCCCAGGCAGTATGTGTAAAGGACAGGCTTTTAAACTCAATCTTTATTAATCCACTTTACCATGCTGGTGCTGACTCTTACTATACTACTGACCTCCTAATTTATATGCTGGCTTTCTTGATATGATTTGATATTTCTTGGCTAATAGTGCATATCTTGACAGTATTTTGGAAAGGTAGCTAAATTAATGGACATCTTTTGCTTTTATCTTGACACTTGAAGATTGTGGAGAGTGTGAAGGGTACCTTAATGCTATTTCAAATTTTTTTTTTAAAGATACTTTCCATTCAAGAGGAAGAATTATTTCTTTTAAATAGAAACATTTTCCCATCCTCACTGGCATGAAAACTTGGGTAGATTTCATAGATATAGAACTGGAAGGGAATTCCAGAAGCCATCCAGTTCAACCCTCTATCCTTTACCAATAAAGGAATAGAGGCCCAGGGAAGTTGTTTGTCGTTCATCCTTCATTCTCAAGTAGGACCAATGACATCATAAGGGCAATGTCTTGACTTATCAATGAATTGGATTTAAGTGAGGCAGAGCTGAGCAAAGTCATTAGCCTCACTCTCCTCCAGAGTCATCAGAGACCAGTGGCCAAGACAAGAGTCAAGACAATAGGCGTATGATTTGCCCAAAGTCACACAGGTGATAAGCATCAAAAGAGGGATTTGAACCCAGGTTCTCCCATTCCTTAACTAACATTCTTTCAACCAAACCCAGAAGGAAAAGCCATCTAATCCAACCCTTTCCCTCTTTACCAGTAAAGAAACAGAGGTCTGTAGAGGTTGAATGATTTGCCCAAAGTCATAGAGGTGATAAGCATCCAAAGTGGGATTTGAGCTCAAATTCTCTGACTCCAGAACTAACATTCCAAGAAGTTCTTCTGCATTTAGTTATAAACTGTTGTATATCAACAAACTGTGGGAAATTGTCTTCTTCTTCTTTTTTTTAATCCTTTGACTTCCTTAAATCCTCCAGGGATCATCAGTCTGCATCAACATCCCTGACTTGTGCAGGCCAGTGCTCAGATTGCTTCATTTTTTTTTTCAACCTTTGGCTTAGTTTATACCTCCTGTTTGTCATAGTCTTATTTTCCCCTGAAAAAAAGTACACTGTGAGATTTTTTTTCTTCTTTTTAAATTTCTCTCACTGTTTTTTTCCAGGTCATAGCACTATATCTTGGTGACTGTGGTTTGAGGTCACAGAGAGGCTTAATCTAAAAAACAAACAGCCAACTTCTAACAACACTAGCAACAACAGAAACCCCCTAAGGTTTGATTGCACACCTATCTGATGACACCAGCAACCCTGAAAAAGGAGAACAGACTCACTCAGCTTTGGGGTGGAAAGTGACAAAATCTAAGAGTGGATAAGACAAAAACCATTATCTCCTGCTCCTCCTTAAACAAAGGGAAGATGGAGCTTGTGCTGCCATCTGTTGATCAAGGTCCGCCATATCTTTGTTCCTGGGCCAAGTTGATTAGCTTCATAAAACTAGAAACAGAAGATAATTAGTTTCTCCACTATCACTCCCTTCAAAAAACAAAACACCTCCCCCCAAAAGCCCCAAACTAGTAGAAGTTTAACTTTAAACATTTCCCAACATTTTATTTTTCAGACAGCTCCAGATGGGGGAGGAAGCAGCTGGAAATAGCCCATCACTTGTTTTAACGAAGCTTGGTATGTGGAGTAGACCAAAGTGAAGGGGGAATTCCCACACTGTCTGATTACTGTCCAAGGCCGACATACTTCCCCTTTTGAATGGTTTGAGGGAAGCAAGGTCTGTCTGCTCCTATCAGATGGATTTCAAAGAACAAACTGTTCTTGTCCCCTTAGGTCTTCCTGATTGCTTCAATTGGAGCTCTGAAAATGCATTGGTCTGGACATATGTGTGTGTATGTGTGTATTATGTATGTATATAGGCACACAGACATATATACATACATATAGATAGACAGATAAAAGTTGAAATGCATTTGTCCCACTTTATTTCTAATTTTTTTGGTCTTTTGTGTCTCATACCACAGTGTACAGCTGTGGGGTTTAGTAGTAAGGACAACTTGACATATTAATTTATTTATACTGTTAGTTTTTTATTGAACTTGGAACTTTGCCTGCCACATAGTAGATGTTTAATAAATTCTTGTTGCCTCGTTGACTTGACTTGTTAATATGCAAGATGTGGGTTATGTTCTCCAATCTTTGTTCCAGTGCACATTCAACAAAAGCATGGCTACTTATTGGCATTGCTTTTGGGATGCTGAAAAGGAACTGAGCTAAGGAATTTGAATTCCTTAAAATAATGGCCATAAGAAGGTCTAGCTTCTGCTCTCACCATGTCTCTATAGAAACCCTGGTATCAGGGGAATAGACATTGGCCTAGTGGTCCATCCAACCCACCTCAAGAGACTACCCTGACTTTAGCTGAGTTCAGGATTGTGAATCTGTATTCAAGGTAAAATGGAGCAGGAGTGAGTATGTGTCTGGAAGGCCCCAAACCAGTCTACAGTGACTCATGGATGGAAGACAAAGGAAAAAGGGTAGATCCTAATAGCCCAAGTCTAAAGAAACTTGGGAAGCATTTCTAGTACTTTCTTGGAGATTTCTAGTCAAAGACAAAAAAAAAAAAAAAGAAGGCCTAATGACCTTGGGTAGTATCTGATCTTTTGGTGAGTCTTAAAGATTAAGAAGTCATTAAAATTGGTGACCCTCTATCTTCCCATTCTGAAATCTATTTCCCATCTCCATGCTTTTGTATAGGACTAGACTGTCCCAATGCCTAAAAGCATTCCCTCCTCACCTCAGTCTCTTACAATTCTGTATTTTCTTTCAAAACTCAGGTCAAGCACCACCTTGGAAAATAGATCTTTCCTGATCTTCCCAACTACTAGCCATCCCCTCCCCCAAATTACCTTGTATTTATTATGTATATGCTTATATGTGAATATGAGTGAATACAAACTCCTTGAAAACAGAAATTATTTCATTTCTATGTATCTCTAGTCCCTAGCACAGGTTTTCTGCTAGTAAACATTTAATAAATGTTTATTTATTGACTGATTGAGTCATCTCCTTTCATCTTCAGGGACTATCCTGAGTCTACTTCACTCAAGATCTTGTTCTCAACTCTTCTGGAAAGTCCTTTATTAAAATAAGCTGATAGAGACTTCTGTTGTTATGGATTCTAGGGGGATGTATATTTGATTTTGAATAGGGGACTCCTGAAGAGAAAAAAAAAAACTAACGAAAACAAAAACAAAACCCTTCAAGAGCCCAGAGAACAAATTGTTCTTTTGTTAAGACATCACTAGCAAGATTAATGGGGCAGATATTTGGGGACAGGGAGTTCTTCCCAGGCTCCCACAAATCATCTCAGGTAGGTGATTGCCTATTCATAACCTTTGGAAGTCCCATAATTACTCATAGCCATTTTTGATTGGGGATGTTACAAGGGGTCAACATATATATCCCCAGGACTTGGGTAGAGCTGAATTGGCCTCTGGGGTAATGGAGTGGAATGCAAATGAACAGTCCTTTACCTTATTCCAATCTATTCCAGGAGAAGAGGATGATGGGGTGGGAAGAGGAAAATGAGTTGATTAAGAAAAATGAAATCCTAGATCTTAATATCAGTCATGTATTATCAGTCAGAACATGAGCATTTATTAAATACCTTTTTGTGTCAGATACTGTGACAGGCTCTGGAGAGATAAAGGGGGAACAATTATATAAGCCCTGCCTTCAAGGAGTCTGCATTCTATCAAAAAAGACAACATTCAAACATATAAGTATATTCTAATGTATATATACATACAATTATACAAATATATTATATGTGTATTATGTGTGTGAATACATAAGCATATATATTTATTTATTAAACTAGATCTATGAAATTATCTAAGTAGGGACCAATTGCTTAGGAAACTCCCTCCACTAACTTATCTTGGTACCTGTTGTGCAAGTTACAGACTTAGAAAGTCATCTGGGAGTTAAGAAGTTATGCCTTTCCTAGGGTCACATAGCATTGGTCAGAGGCAAGAATTAAACACAGATCATCCTGGTTTCCAGTCCAACTCTCTATCCACCAAAAAGACAGCTGCTTCTCATACAAACTATATACAAAATAAATACAGGATAATTTTATTTGGGGTAGGGGTGGCAAGCAATAGCAGCTAAAGGAGTAAAGACTGGCTTCATTTAGAAGGCAACTCCTAAGCAGAACTTTGAAGGAAGCTAGGGAGGCTAAAAGGTGAAGGTGAGGAAGGGGTGTACTCCAGGTATGGGCAGCATGCTCCCTACACAAAAACATGGAGATAGGACATGGAATGTTATGTGTAAGGAACAGGAAGAAGTCCAGCTTGAGTGGATTGTAGAGTGTGTGAAAGGGAAAAATGTACAATAAGGCTAAAAAACTAGATTGGCACCATGTTGTAACAGTCTTTAAGTGCCCTTCACAATGCCCGACAGAGGAGTTTATTTTTGAACCTACTGACAATAGAGAGCCATTGAAACTGAATTGAGGTTGGTAGTGACATGGTCAATTGTGTGCTTTAGAAATCTCATGTTGGTAGTTGTGAGGACATTAGATCAGAAATGAGACCCTTGGACCCAGGTGACCAGTTAGTTTAATTGACTATAATTAAAAATAAAAAAATAAAAAGGGTAACTATAATTCTGCAGGCAAACAGTGATGAGGTCCTGAATTAGGGTAGTGGTGTTACTGGAGGCAAAAGAAGAGATGGGAGAAGTGTTGTAGATATAGAATTGACAAGAAATGGCAACTGCTTGCATATGGAAAGAAAAGAAGAGTCAAGGGTGAACCTCCCAGCATGGCAGGCATGATAGGTAGAAAGGGATTGTTAGGAGTCTATCACCCTAAAGACTTATCACTTTGGGGTAATTAGGTGGCACAATGAATAGAGCACTGGTCCTGGAATCAGGAGGACCTGAGTTCAAATCCATCCTCAGATACTTGACATACTTATTAACTGTGTGATCTTGGGCAAGTCACTTAACCCTAATTGCCTTGCCTTCCCCCCCTCTAAAAAAAAAAAGGTTATCTCTTTGTCCTGGGGTGAGGGTTCCACTTTGATATTAAGTTAAGAAATAAAGTAGGGATGAACTAACCCATGGAGTATGGATGTTTCCTAACATGGCAAGGGAAAAGAAGATGATGATGAGACACAGTAACCATTTACGTCCCCTCTTTTTCTGAAAAGAAAAGCCTGCCAATGTTCTGGCATCAGAAGATCTTTTTTTTATCCAAAACAGGGTGTTGGCAGGGGACTGTTCAGGTTCAGGAGCACAGAGCTCACAGCTCAGCCCCAGTTGAGACATTCACATGGGCAAGGTGGGGAGAAGTTGGCACTTGTCTTTAGCTGTACAAAATTTCCTTCCTAGGTTCTCTTTGGTTACCCATAATGTTTTATATTTCTATAGGCAAAAGCACACTCACTTATAGAAATAAAGAGTGCTGGATTTTTCTTATGTAGTAAGTCTGTGTGTTTTATATGACAGTTTTGTCGAGCAGTATGGTTGAGGCATAATTGGAAGCTTTCTGGGCTTGAAGTTAGCAAGATGTGAGTCTCATTCCTGTTTTTGACTCTTACCAGGGATGTGATCCTAGGAAAGTCACTAACCCCCCTGAGCCTCAGGTCACTTTCTAGGACTTAACTAGAAAGTCAGAGACAGAACACCCTTGGTGGAGGGAGTTTTCTACACTAATGAAAAGCTGGGGGGAAAATCACTGATCCTTTAGTGACAACTTACATTTTCTTTTCCTTTCAAAGAAATCTTATTTTAGGGGTACAGAGAATACTTAAATTGCCATCATGATGCAATGTATAAAGTATGTGCTAGGTTAACTCCAAGGGGATGCAAAGAACAAGGCTTCTTGGAGCTTGTGATCCAATAGGGAGACAAGCTGTTATTATTCAGTCGTTTCAATCCTGTCTGACTCTTTGCGACTCCATTTTGGGCAGAGATATGAGAGTTGTTTGTCATTTCCTTTTTCAGTTCATTTTATGGATGAGGAAACTGAGGCAAACAGGATTAAGTGACTTACCCAGGGGTCATACAGTTGGTAAGTGTCTGGGACTGAATTTGAACTCAGCTCTTCCTGACTCCAGACTCGGTGCTCTATCTGTCGTGCCACCCAGCTGCCCAGGGAGACAAGACAGGTACACAAATAATTATAATACAAAATAGATGGAAATAAGTGAAAATTAGAGGTAGAAAGTTCAAAGTGGAACATTTTCACATTCAATTGGGTGGTTAGAAGAAAATGGGACTTCAGCTGTACCTCAGGCAGGATAAGGATAGGCTCTACAATTTCACTGGTATAGTCAGTCTATCAACAAACATTTATTAAGTACCTACTATGCATCAGGCACTATGCTAAGGGCTTGGGATACAAAAAGGAAAAAAAAAACAATCCCTGGCCTAGAAGAAACTCAAAGCTTAATGGGGGAGGCAATATGCAAACAACAATTTACTGTATTAGATACATGCAGGGTAAATGGGAGGTAATTAATGGAGAGAATCCAACATCAGCATTAAGGGAAATCTGGAAAGCCTGCTTATAGAAAGTGGGATTTTAGCTGGGATTTAAGGAAAGCCATGGAGGCAGAGGTGAGGATGGAGGAGGCTCCAGACATAGGAGACAGCTAGTGAAAATGCACAGAGATGGGAGATGAAGGAACAGCAAAATGGTCAGTGTCATTGGATCAGTGTATGACTGAGAATAATATGTAAGAAGATTAGAAAGTAAGAAAGGGGAAGTTTGTAAAGGTCTTCAAATAACAGAGGAATTTATATTTTATCCTGGAGATAGTAGGGAGCCACTAGATTTAATTGAATGGGGCCGGCCAGGTAGCACAGCGAGTAAGAGCACCAGCCCCAGTGTCCGGATGACCTGGGGATCGAATCCTGGGCTCAAACACTTAGCACCCACCCAGAAACACCTGGCCATGTAACCTTGAGCAAGTTACTTAACCCCAATTGCTTAGGGACAGCCAGGTGGCTCAGCGAGTAAGAACACTGGCCCCAGAGTTGGGATGACCTGGGATCGAATCCAGGCTCAGACACTTAGCACCACACCCAGAAATAACTGGGTGTGTAACCTTGAGCAAGTTACTTAACCCCGGTTGCTTAAAAAAAAAAAAAAAGATTTAATTGAATGGCGGTGGGGGAGGGGAAGGGTGTTGAAATGGCCAGACATGCTTTAGAAGACCAATTTGACATCTGAGTGAAGAACAGACTAGAGTGGGAAGAGACTTGAATGAGCTTTCACAATAGTGCAGGCATGAGGTACTGTGGGACTGCATGGGTGGTGGCAATGTCATGTCAGAGGATAAAAGGGATGGTGCAAAGTCAGAATCAACAGGACTTGGTCACAGACTGGCTATTGGGAATAAGAGACAATGAGAAGTGTGGGATGATGCCTCAGTGGCAAACCTGGGTGACTAGAAGGATGTGGCATCTTTAATGGTAATGGGAAAATGAGGAAGAGGGGACAGTTTGGGGAAAAATGTGTTAAGTTCAGTTTTGATCATGTTGAATTTATATATATACATACATTATATATATATATATATATTTTTTTTTTAAAGCAATCAGGGTTAAGTAACTTGCTCAAGGTTACACGGTCAGTTATTCCTGGGTGTGGTGCTAAGTGTCTGAGCCTGTATTTGATCCCCAGGTCATCCCGACACTGGAGCCGGTGCTCTTACTCTCTGAGCCACCTGGCCCCCAATCATGTTGAATTTAAAATGTCCATGGGACGTAGTTTGAGATAGTCAACAGGCAGTTGGAGATTTGAGAGCAGAGGTAAGGAGAGAGGTTAGAGCTGGATGGGTAAATCTAGAAATCATCAGCATAGAAATGATAAGTGACTCCACGGGAACTAATGAGATCATCAAATGAAGTACTATAGAGGGGGAAAAGAAGAATTCAAAGGAACTAGCCTTGGGGGATACTCATTGTGTGTGGGCATGACCGAGCTAAGGATCAAGTAAAGGAGAATGAGAAGGAATGCTCAGACAGGTGGTAGAAGAACCATGATAGAATAGCATCATAAAAACCTAGAAGGAAGAGAGTATCAAGGAGAAGAGGGTGATTGGCAGTTTCAAAGGGCTGCAGAGAGGTCAAGAAAAGTGAGGATTCAGAAAAGACCATTTAATTTGGCGATCTAATTGTTGATTTTGAAAAGAGAAGTTTCAGTTGAATGAAGAGTTTGGAAACCATACTTCAGAGAATTAAGAAGGGGGGGGGGAGGAAGAGGAAGCACCAACTACAGATGGACTTCTCAAGAAGTTTAACCACAAAATGGAAGAAAGATGGAGGATGAATGGAGCAAGTGAAGGATTTTCAATGATGGGGGTGAGTGTGTCTATAGCGAGTAGAGAAGTAACCAGTAGAGGCAGAGAAAAAATCGAGTGAGGGTAGGAATGATAAAAGAGGTAATCTGCTGGAGAAGATGGGACAGAACAGGATGCAATAGGGAACTCCCTGATGAGAAAACTCACTCTATCAATTTAGGTTGGCACTTTCTCTGCAACTTAGAGTTTTACAATGTTGTCGAGAGAGGTCATACTATCATCTTGAGCAGATGGGAACTTCAATAGGTAGAGATGGGGGGGAAGGGTATATGTAATCCAGATGTAAAAATGGTGAGCAAAGGGAAGTTGGAGAATTTAGGACATAACATACAGTATTCAGTTAACATTGAGTATTCTAGTTCAGATGTAGCATGAGATGCATATTGGGGAGCAGTATGACAAATCTGGAAGCATGCTGGGACCACATTAGAGAAGACCTTGAATACTAGGTTAAAAAAAAAGGAACATCTGGGGCAATTAGGTGGTGCAATGAATAGAGCACCAGCCCTGGAGTCAGGAGTACCTGAGATCAAATCCAGCAACAGATACTTAACACTTACTAGTTGTGTGACCTTGGGCAAGTCACCTAACCCCGATTGCCTTCCCTTCTCCCCCTCCAGAAAAAAGCGAAAAAGAAACCTGAATATCATTTAGCAGGCATTTTGGAGCCAATGAAGTGTTGTGTGTGTTTTTTTTTAAGGCAATCGGGGTTAAGTAACTTGCTCAAGGTTACACGGCCAGTTATTTCTGGGTGTGGTGCTAAGTATCTGAGCCCTGATTTGATCCCCAGGTCATCCTGACACTGGAGCTGGTGCTCTTACTCTCTGAGCCACCTGGCTGCCCCTAAGCAATTGGGGTTAAGTAACTTGCTCAAGGTTACACGGCCAGGTGTTTCTGGGTGGGTGCTAAGTGTCTGAGCCCGGGATTCGATCTCCAGGTCTTCTCAAGACTGGAACCGGTGCTCTTACTCGCTGTGCTACCTGGCCGCCCCCAATGAAGTTTTTTGAGCTTACTTTTTCTTTGTTTTTTGAGTTACTAAAAAAAGTCAAGAATTAGGAAGATTGATCTATTAGTGTTGTATAAGACTTATTATACATCGTAGAGAGACAAGAGAGAAGGGAGACTGGTTAAGAGATTACTGCTAGAGTACAAGAACAAGGAACATTGAAAAAGGGAGACTCCATGAGAGTTAATGACTAGATGGGAGGACGAGGAAAGGGAGTAATAAGGAAACAAAAGAATCAAAGATGCCCCTTGGAGTTTTTTGCTTTGCTGACTGAAATTATGACTGAGGTCATGACACTGAATGAAATAATGAAATTAGAAGAAGGAGGAGGTTTTTGGTGGGAAAGAATGAGTTCACTTTTGGACATGCTGATGTGAAAGAATCAGTAAGAGATCCAGATAAAGATGTCCAGTAGACAATTGAAAATGTAGATGTGGAGCTTGGGAAAGAAGTGAGAGCTGGAAATGCAGATTCCAATAGTAATGGTATTAAAACCATGACCATGAATGAGTCCCTGAGTGAGAGAGTGAATGAATGAATGAATGAATGATAAAACATTTGTTAAGTGCTTACTGTGATCTAGGCCAAGGGTGTGGAAGCTGAGGCCTTAAGACCTGACCACACTTGGCATTATAAATCCTTAAGTGTGGCCAGGCCTTAAGGCCTCAGATTCCCCATCCTTGATCTAGGCATTGATGATACAAAAACAAGTAAACAAGATAATTCTTGCCCTCAAGGAATTTGTATTGTAATCAGGGAAGATACAAGGAGAACATGCCGCCTATGGGTGCACAATGGCATGTTTTGGAAATGGCTGGAAAGTAATGTGGAGGCCTGTTTCCAGGAAAGACAAAGCAAAAACTCATTTATCAGAGTCCAGAATCCCAGGGACCAAGTCCAAGATTCAGGTGGGAGGAGAGTGGGGAGAATAAGTTGGATAGGGATACCAGAGTGTAGGTAGAGTGGTTTGGAAATGACCAGAAGTGATGTGGAGGCCTGGTTTCAAGTCAAGATAAGGGAGAAGGGAGAGAGGGAGAGCATGCAGAGACAAAATCAGGTCTCTTTTAGCCCTAAAATTCTGTGACTTTAGAGCTCCATGAAAAGATTAGAAAGGCCAAGGACAGAACCTTGGGGAAAGCATTTTTTCTAAAGTACTACCATTTTATTAGAATTTCCTTTGTTTTCTTGCCCTCTAAACTTTAAGAAGATCCCAAAGTCCTTGCTTCTATTTAAAGTTTTTGTTTTGTTTTGTTTGAGGGGCAATAACATTTTAATCACTAGGTTTTATATGGCACAAAATTCTTTTACTTGTTAGCTCACTGAATCCTAACAAAAACCTAATGAAGTAAGCATATCATCCCTATTTTACAAATTAGAAGACTGAAAATGGGTCATGTTAAGTGTGGTCACTTTCCTTTATCAGACCAATGTCAACCATAGAAATCCCAATTCTCTGTATCCAATGACATGTCTACCTTTGTCCCCACCCCCAAATCCTTGACCAACACAGTAAAGCAAAGTAATGCCACTTTTCATTTCCCAGTAAGCCTCAGCCTTGGCTTGGTGGAATTTGTGGCTAGTTTTAACTACCACCCCTTTACCTGGATTCCTGGCACCCCTTCAGTAGAGGACACAAGCTATCTTCCTTTCTCCTTCAGCCTGCTTCCTGCTTCCTGAAGACATCCACAAGATCTTTCTTTTATTTGCATTTAAAAGTTTAACAATAGCATTATAAGGAAACTTACAGTAGGGTTTACAGTTAAAAAAAATAAAGAAGAAGGGAAAGTTTACAAGATTACGAAAAGTACAAGTTAATCCAGGTTCTATTGTTGCACAGGGAACTAAGCCTCCTATCTTAGTCACTCTTCTCTTGCCTAACTCAACCCCTTCTTCCTGATCTTGTCCTTGGGGTTGACCAATCTATTTCAGTTGGAACTTGTCAGATCAAGTTAGATTGATTTCTAACAAATGAAGATTCAGTCTGACGTGTGCCTTGGTTTTTTTGTGTCATCTACACTAGTTTCCTTTAACATCCCCATCCAGGGAAAGGAAGAAAGTGGAAGCAAGCTTAGCTGGCAGAATTCAGATAGGTCCTATGAGCCTGAATGTGACTCCAACTATGTCACTATTGCTTGCTTCCCAAATTCTACTCCCCTCATTAAAATGTAAGCTCCCTGAGGGCAGAGACTGTTGTTTCTTTTCCATCCCCTACACTTTATGAAGTGTCTGACACCCAGTAAGCATTTAATAAAAGTTTGTTCATTGACTGGTGGAAATGTTGTATGGAGAGATTATTTATATTGGCCTTTATAGCAAACACCTGAGATTAGGAAAAGGTGTAAGTGTAGAACATAACAGCCTCAACTGTTACCTAACATTTATTAAGATATAAATGGGAAAAGTCAGTGAACTCTCCCTCAACTCTATCTTTTCTTGGTCAGGCAGCAACAACTCATTTGTTTAATTTTTTAAATTAAAAAAAAAAAGGTTTTTTTTGTTTTTTTGGAGTGGGAAAGGCAGGGCAATTGAGGTTAAATGACTTGCCCAAGGTCACACAGCTAGTAAGTGTTAAGTATTGGAGGCTAGATTTGAACTCGGGTCCTCCTGCCTCTAGGACTGGTGCTCTATTCACTGCCGCATCTACCTGCCCCACATTGTTAAGGGGTATGTAGACTGGTGGATCTGACTATTTAGAATTTAGCCCAGAATTTAATCCACTGGGAAAAATCCAGGCTCTTTCCTTTCGATTTAATAGTATTTTTTTTCAAGTGTTAATTATGAGTCCTAGGTATAATTGAGTTGATTCTCCATGTTGGCTGACACAAATGCCTGAATGGTATATATAATTGTTACTGCAGCAGTTTTTTTTTTTCCTCAGCATAGAACACAATATATAAAATATAGCAAACTGTACTTAATAACAAAGTGACAACTCAGAATAATCTAACTCTGGCCAAGTAGCTATAAGCTCTCTCCTCAACACAAAAAGTTCTCTCAGACATAAGATTGATCTAGAGTCCCAGGGGTGGAGAACTTGCAGCCTCTAGGTCCTCAAGCGCTATGAAGTTTAGATTCAGTCAAAGGACTGCACTTGAGGACCTAGAGGGTCCCATGTGGCCTTGAGGACACAAGTTCACCACCCTGATCTAGACTCAGGAATTCTATGACAAATACATATTGAGATTCCTTACTTCCCCATCACCATGTTCCCCCCAAAAGCAGATGAAGGAGGATGAACAAGACAGTATTCATAGAATGTTAGAATCACATTTCCAGGATGAACGATCATCGGAAAGTGGCAGAAACCTTCGAGAAATGTTGGATGTAGGGTCTTGTTCAAGCTTCATTCTCAAAGAAGACCAATGACATCAGGAAGGTGGATGGATGTAGGATTCTCAGCATGAGACTAGGGTACTTGGGATCTGCTGTAAACTGAAACTTAGGACATTTGGTGCTCCACCCCACCCCCAACGTTTTAGCTTTTTGGTTGTTATTTAAGACCTCAGATAACTTCTGGCAGGCAAGTGGTGCAGTGGATAGCACCCTGTGCTTAGAGTCAGGAAGATTTGAGTTTCAATGCTGCCTTACTAATTGTGTTACCCACGCCAAATCTCTTAAACTCTCCTAGCCTCGGTTTACTTACCTGTAAAGACAATAATGGCAATTAATCCACAGGGTTGCTGTAAGAATCAAGTGAGTTAATGTAGGTTACATGCTTTGCAAACCCTAAGTGGATATGTAAATACTAGTTGTTATTATTATTCTGGCCTTGGCTAACTTATTGAAGAGCATAGTGAGTTATACTTAGAAGCCAGTCCCAGTGAGGAGCAGAGCCATCACAATCCTGACGTCCTTTTCCTCTGGTGTTGAGCTGGAGCATGGCACCTCTCTGCCTGGGCCACATCTTTCTCCTTACTTCCTGTCAAAATCCCCTGCCACACAATTAAATCAGAGTGGGGTATATGCACGCAATGTGGGAAGGCAACTCTCTCTGCACAGGAATTCAGCTGAACAATATTCCAAACATGTAGAAAAGGGATGTTATGGTGGTAAGACATGGTTCTGTGCTTGTAGTGAATTTTGTGTGTTTACTCTATTACCCTTTTCGATCTAATCCAACAAGCAATTTCTACTATGTGTAGGATGCTGTATTAAGTGTCAGGAATACAAAGAAAGAAAACAAATAATCGTCCTCTCCTCTGGAAGTCATTTATACCTGGATTACATGCCCTGTGCTGCCATGATCTTTTCCCTGATCTTCTAGGGCCTTGGAGGCTTCTTAACACAGGTCTTTACCAGACTAAACTCTGTTTCCTCTTCCAGTCTTATGTCTTCCTGTAGACCTCCCACCAACTTTCTCTTTCTGGGACTCCCCTGGCTATGATCTCATTGGCATAGTGGAGATAACTTGGAGCTAATAAGCACTAGACAGCTTTCCCTAGCCTGGCTACCTGCACCAAACACTTCCATGTGTTTATCTTAATGAGTCATGATTCACATCCTCCACTACCCCAGGGGAGTGGTTCACTAGAACTCAGGTTCACAAAAGAAAAATTCCTTAATGTACAGTAAATAACAAGTGAAAATTGTGCAACCGCTCGCATCCCTCACCAAAAAAATGATTATGAGCAGGAGCATAATATCAAAACCTATTTATGACATAAATTCTTTTACTCTTTTTTTGCCTTAATATTTTACTACATGGTCCAGGCCATAGATCGCAAAACTTTGCTCTTTTAGTCCATTTTCTCGTTATTGGTGATGGTGGTGGGAGTGATGTTAGTAAGAGAACTGTGACTAAATTGTTCCTGTCCCCAGACAAAACCAAACTTGGGTAACTCCTCAGCTAATGGGTAGAATATTAGATTTGTACAAATCTTGGTAGACTTTCACTAACCTTTAAAAAAGATCTAGGTTTCAGACATAGAAAATTATACACATGAATGTGATGACCCATGTTGCAAACTGAGAAATAGTGCAACATGTTAGAAATGCATTGGACTTGGGAGTAAGAAGACAGGTTTTGATTTGGAATCTGCCATTCATTTACTTTGTGACTTTGGGCAAGTCACCTATCCTCTCTGGGCTTTAGTTGACTCATCTTGGTTGTGTTTAAGGTCCTGTCCAGTTCTGAATTTGTGAGGAAATGAATAGTGATCTCCCATTAGTGGAGGTAATCCTAGTTTTTCAATTTCTAACCTTATAAGTTCTACAGTGCCAGTGGCATCTAGGTAAGGGACAGATGTTTTGTTGTGACATTTACATTTTTCTCTTTTACTGTGAATTTAACAATTGTCACCAACACAAATATTTCTCTTTTTTCCTTTTTTTTTTTTTGGTGGGCTTAACAAACATCAACAAATAGAAATATTTCTACCTACAAAGAATAGGTAAGAAAGATCTATATCTAAAACTGAACTTCTATTAATGTATAGCTTGCTTTCTTTATGTATATATTAAACTTAATATGGTGGTATGAATGAATGAATTTATCAAGTGCTTACTATACACAGAACACTGAGATAATTGATAAGAATATAAATGGAAAATAAGACCATCTGACTCTCCAGGAGTTCACATTCTAAAGGGAGGAGAACATATATGAAAGGTTTTAGTTGCATGTCAGATGAAAAAGTTCCATGGCCCTTGGAGTGTAGTGGCTAAGCTCTTCTATGGTGTTATTTCCACTGCTAAAATGATATCAGTTTCTGATTTCACCCACAGCACTCACTTGTCTGCATCCTCTTCTGAAATTCTTTCTACTTTCTTCTGAAACACAAACATTTCAAGATATAAAAAAGAGTAAGGAGGCTATAATAGAAACTGTTAAGTAGCAGTGATTTAAACCCAGTTCTCCTAACTTCAAGTAGAGAATTGCTATCACTATACTATATGACAAACATTTATAGAGTCCTTACTATGAGCAGAGAAGTGTGGTATGGGCTAGCAATAATAATCAAAAGATGCCTCTGATTTTATAGAGTTTATAGCAGGAAAGTCAGACACATACATAAGGAACACAGGTAATAACATGTAGCATGCAAAAAACTACAATATAAAATAGACTTCCTTGACACAATGAACTTAAAATTGTGTCCATACTTAGGCTAAAAGAATCCATTTTAGAGTGAAATGTGTTTTCAGTCAAAGAACAAGAAAAAAAGCTATTTTTCCTGGAGAGAAGCAAGGCACTTCCTGGAGAGACCCAAGGCTGGCTATGTAGGAGGCTACAGAAAACTTTGTATGACTCATCAGTGAATGATAGCTGGGCAATCCAAACTAATCCTAAGAGAACTGGGCTTCTCTGGAATCCCCCTTTTTCCTTCCCCTTCCTGTTCCCACCTCTCAGTGAATCAGAGTCTTTTAGACTCAATAGTGTCAAAAAGGACTTGGGACCTAAATGGATTCTCAGGGTGGTTGTGGAGGTCTAGTCCAGTCTTAATCTCAATCTTTTTTTCCCAAGTAGCCATGGGAACCCAGGGATGCTTTGTTGTCCGTGAATGTGGCTATACAACACAAAAGAACCTGGAGGTCAGGTCCTGGAAGATTCTATTTTTTGTGAGCTACTCTTACCAGGAGTGGTAGACCAATCTTTTCTGAGTGGTCATGGATCTCTTTGAGGAGATTGTGGAGTAGCCTTGGGTTTGATGCAGTCAACACAATGTCATCAGCAAACAGGAGCATCTGGACTTCATTTTCATTTTCCATTTGGACTCTACTCAGGATATCCCCCATGACAGAAGCAAACACTTCAGCAAGTGTATATCTCCCTGATTTATGTTTTATTCTGATCATCAGAGGATGATTGAAAAATATTCTCTTCAAAGTTACTTCTATAAAATAATCTTATTGAATGAAGGAAGCAACAAATAAATTAATGAATAAATTATTACCATATCCCTCTCTATGTACCAAGTCCTTTACTATGCACTGGAGATACAAAAACAAAAGTGGGGACAGTCCCTACCCTCAAGGAGCTTACATTCTAGTTAGTAGATCAACAAATACTACTAAACACTTACGTGTGGGGAAGTGAGGGTGGGGAGGAGGGTGGTAATAAGACCTAACAGTTAACCAAAGACTACCAGGAGCTGACTGGTGTGTTGGTAAGGTCTGAATTGCTGGGATGACTTCAGTCCTAGCTATACTTCTCATTGCCCAATAAGGAGGTTAGTTCTAAGCCCTCTAATTTTCCAACTGGCCTGTGAAGCACACTTGCTACCAGCCTCATCCTCTCTCCTGTTTAAAGAGCATGCCTCAGAACTGGTAGAGACCTTCCATTAATGCCTTCCCACCATCTTGCATCTTTGACAATGGGAAGGGGAGTCATCATGAAGAACCCAAACCATTGTTTCTTGCTAGAGATGCTTCACCTCATTGTGTTAAAACTTTGCTTGGCTGATGAATGCCAGAAGGAGTGAGGCAACAATTGGTTACTGCCCAAGAATGAATTCAATTACAGGTCAGAACTAAATCAAGACAAATGTGCAAAGAAGCACTCACTTTTCTATAGGGTCAAGAATTTTTACAACTGCCTCCATGAAAGGTGCCTTTACCAGTCTAATTGGTAACAACTTCTTGAGGAACACTTTTTTTTTTTTTTTGGACAAGCTTACACTTGTTATTACGTTCCTGTGGATTAGGTATTGAAACCTTCGTGTTTAGCTCCTAGAACAACAAATTCGTCTAAAAATACAAAAGAGCGATAGCTCAGGACATTATCCTAAGACTTAAGCCACCAGCCACTAAAGATACCCTCCTATTCTATGACTACTCCACAAGAATTCTGGCTATTAAGTAACTCCTTCCATTGTGTGCTAACCAAACCATAAAATTAATTCTAAAAGTCAGCATTTATAAGCTTCAGGAGTTTTTAACCTGTGGTCTGTGAGATTTTTGTTTTTAATTTTAATAACGGTATTCCACTATAATTGGTTTCTTTTGTACTTCTGTGAATTTTTATTTAATACCTTTATGAAATAACTCAGGAGAATCCATAGGCATCACTAGACTGCCAAAGGGATCCATTACACAAAAAAGGATTAAGAACTCTGCTAAGGTTTGTAAGAGATTTTACACCAGTTATTTGATATGTGGTATGCATCATTTCTGCAATATAAACTTGTCATTTTCTTTAATGATGTTTCTGAAATAAAGCGTTTGAAGAGGTGCTTAAATTTGTCCTTTTATTTGGCATTTGCACCAGTTTTTACCCCTCCTTCCTTCTTTACTGCTTCCTGCCATTTATTCAATTCAACAAACATTTGCTAAGTACCTACTTAATAAATGCAGCCCTATAACCAAAGTATCATTGGTATTATCACCCCCATTTTACAGATAATAAAACTGAGAAATAAGAGGGTCAAGTGACTTGTTCATGACAACAGAGCTAGCAAGTGTCAAGGACAGGGTCATCTGACTCCATGTCCAATGTTTTCTGCTATACCCCTTCTTCGTAGGCTCCCAGATCAATCAGATAATCAGAAATTGATTGAAAAATATTCCCTTGAAGGTTACTTCTATAAAATATTCTTATTGAATGAAGGAAGGAACAAATAAATTAATGAATAAAAACACCAATTATTACCATGTCCTAGGTGTTAACCTAGGTGTTGAAAAGGTGATCAATTAATCAATCAATCAACATTTAAGCACATGCTATGTGCCAGGCACTGTGCTAACCATTGAATCAGTAGCTCAGCTGTCTGAGGCAAAGTATTCTTCACAAGCAGTGTAAGGTATCTACCCTTAAAGAATGACTTTTATTGGGAAACCATTTGGTCATTTCCAAAAAGGAGTCATCATATTGTATTGAACATGCTATTTGCAGCACATCTAGAGATTATTTTCATGAAAGTCATGACTAGAAGCCATATCTGGTGACCTGAAATTAACTGGGATATATTTTTTTTAAAAGCAATTGGGCTTAAGTAACTTGCTCAAGGTTACATGGCCAGTTATTTCTGGGTGTGGTGCTAAGTATCTGAGCCTGGATTCGATCCCTAGGTTATCCGGACACTGGGGCCAGTGCTCTTACTCACTGAGCCACCTGGCTGCCCCTAAGCAATTGGGGTTAAGTAACTTGCTCAAGGTTACACCGCCAGGTGTTCCTGGGTGGGTGCTAAGTGTCTGAGCCTGGATTCGATCCCAGGTCATC
>NW_027187391.1:7477289-7522289 GCF_028583685.1 Petaurus breviceps papuanus
CTGGGTGGGTGCTAAGTGTCTGAGCCTGGATTCGATCCCAGGTCATCCCAACTCTGAGGCTGGTGCTCTTACTCGCTGTGCTACCTGGCTGCCCCAATTAACTCAGATATTTAAATGGTTGTTTAAAAAAAAAAAAACATGGTACATGCCAGGTTACTTGGTGCAAACTACAAAAGGTACTTACCTTTCTGTGAGAAGGAGATTTCATCAAGAATTAATATTGATTTTGTTGGAAAATCTCAGGGGGAAACTTAGGACTTCTCTGATAGTAAGGTTCTTCTCAAAATAGCTTGAAATGTTCCATATTCCAGTTTCATTCTTTCCTGAAACATTAACCGCTCTGTGCCAAATATCTGTCCAAGTATATTGTCAGATACTATCACTTCTGACAATGGGAATATATTTATCTCAGCTGAATTTAAGGAATTTGTGGAAAGGAATGCTATCCAAGATATCACCATAGTGCCATATTACCCTTAAGCAAGTAGGCAAGTGGAAAGATGGTGCCAACTACTGTGGATAGATTCCCTGGAGGGGATCTTTGGAGGAGACTGGCCAATGAGACTTGCCAGGTTTTTTTATTGTTCAACATGTTTCTCCATGTTCAAAAACAAAGGCTGATTTTGCTGAATTATTAATTGGGGAGAGGGGTTTGTAAACATTTCAGGACTTGCATTGATTACCTCCATCCAAACTTAACTGAAGCTTTCAAAAAATATACAAATCAATGTTTACTAAGCATATACTGTACACCAGGCTGAACTCACAAGACTAAGAAGAATGCATTTTGAATATTGCTCCATTTGTCCTTGTTCTTTATTCATTTATATCACAAAAGTTAATCAATGTTGGGAGTAATTGAGCAGGCCCAAAGAGGAACTCTGCTACATTAATTGAAGTTGTGCAAACTTCATCTTACAAGGTCCAAAGTGCAAATGGACCATGTCAATCAACTGCAAAAGTGACCCTATCCGGGTGATTAAAATGGAGGAATTAGCTGTAACTTCTCCATAGCTACTTTATATTGAAACCTAAGAAGTACATGGAAGTGGAGAAGGGGATGGGGAGTTGTTGCCAGGCAGCCAATCCCAACACTTTTCCTTTCCCCAATCTCCTTATTAAACACTGGTTATAAGCACAATAAAGAGCCAGTCACAAAGGTGAATTTTCATTTTTCATAGTCATGCTCATTATTATGATCAAATATGTGGTTTTCCTCATTTCTACAATATCGAGTTGGCACCAATTTTTTGTGCATGTTTTTGAAAAAAAATATTTTGGAGATGTGATTCAATTCACCCTTGTTATTTGGTGCTAGCAGCAGTTTTCTGTATCATTTCCTTCTCTCTTACTGCTTCCTTCCATATCATCCATTTAATTTAACTGATATTTATTAAGTACTTGCTATGAATAAGGCACCGAACTATGCTCCAGAGATACAAAGATGAATTCTCTGGTCTCAAGGAATTTATAATCTAATAATTGTCACAGAGCCAGTCCTCCACCACCATCCTATATAGAGCACAGGGTGATTGGCTTAGTTTGATGTACACTGGGATTGATTGATAGTGACTAAATATAAGCAAGGAGAACCATGGAAGGGAAAGTTGAATGTATTAACCAATCTTCTATGATTTTCCCTCAAATTGTTCAATGGGGCTTTTAAAAAAATTATTGCTTTATGAGTTTATATCAGAAATTTCCTCCTTAGTAATCTCCTACTTGATTGTACCTTTCTTCACAACAAAGATACATTTATAGCATAACCAACAAGACAGTGTTCACATCTGACAGTGGCGCATTCTACTTCTTGTAATTTTTTACTTCAAGGAGGGAGGTATGTTTCAACATTAGTTCTTGGGACCAGGTTTGGGTCATTGGAATTAATCAGGATAGCAATCAATCATCATCATCAAAATAAGCATCTATTATATGCCAGGCATTATGCTAAGCACTGAGGATACAAAAAAAGACCAAAGACAATCCCTGCCCTCAGAGAGCTTACAGTCTAATGAGGAAGGCAACATGAACACAAATATATATGAAGCAAGCTATATACAGGATAAATAAATGGCTTTTTGAGGAGTTTAGTTATGAAGGGCAGAAAACATATAAAATCATAGTGTATAGGGATAAAAGGGTCAAGTGAGAAGTTTTTCAGGATGGGGGAGACATGAAGATGTTTGTAGGCAATAAGAAAAGAGCCAGGGAGATGTTGAAAATAAGCGAAACAGTGGGGATAACAGAGAGAGCAATCTGTTGGAGGAGACAGGATGAAATGGGATCATTTGAACAAGCAGAGGGTTAATCTTGGTAAGGGGTAAGACCACTTCATAAAGTGAGATAGGAGTGAAGGAAAAGAAAGTGGCAAGAAGCATTTGAATGATAGGGGATGAGGAAGAAGGGAAAAGAGGGAACCCATGGTGAATGGCCTTTTTTCCCCCTATAATTTAGTGCTATTTTCAATTACCTCATTATAATCATTATGTATATTGTTCTCCTAGTTCTACTTACTTGATCCTGCATCAGTTTTTACAAGTCTTCCCTTTGTTTCTCTGAATTCCTCATGCTTCTCATTTGTTTTTATTAAAGTTATATTTCATCATAGTAAAGTACCACAATTTATTTAGTCCTTTCTCAATTGGTAGGTCCCCACTTTTCTCTAGCTTTTTGCTACTACAAAAGTGCTGCTGTGGATATTATAGCATACTTGGGCATTTTCTGCCTTTGGCCTTCTTAGAGCATATGCCCAGAAGAGGGATACATTGGAACTTAAAAAAAAAGTTTCCCATATTTTTCATTGCCAAGGGATTTTCCCCCAGAAGCAGTCACTTGTTTGAAGCTAAGAATGCAGCCAAGAGACATACCCTATGCCAAACAGCAGCACTGCTGAGCAAAAGGGGACCCAAAGAGGCTAAAGGGCAATTGTTAGGCTCCAAGAGTCTGGAGTTAGTCATATAAATGGAAGAAAGGCATTTCAAGCTCCTCTGTTTTTATTTCAAGGTGATTTCTTTGCCTTCCTGTTTCTGAAAGCATGGCTCTCAAGCATACTTTCAACCATGGAGAAACGTAAATGATATTTTTCTTGACCTTTGAGTTTGGACTGTTTTCAAATCTGCTTCCCTATTTCCATGAGAATGGGAAACTTCACTTGTATTTCTCACTCCATTCCCATCTGTGATGTTCACCACTTGGCATGCGATGGTGGGGAGTTCCATGCCCATTTCCTTGAAGCCATAAGTTGTGGTCTCCTCTCTGGGCTCCGTTTTACTAGTTTGTGAATCAAGAAGCCATCCTGATATGCCCTTTGATCTCTCTCTGTGATCCCCCTTTAATGTTTTAGAATAAATTGCCTCTGTGTTTTGAAATCATTCAGACATCCTCAGATGAAAGCTATGCCTCAGTGCTTGAACTGCCACTGAAAGTGAATATTGTGATAGAAGGAGGCGCCATTGATAGATCAGTTAACCTAGGAAGTTTGGCAGCTCTCTGGTCCTTGATGAAAGCAAAAGGAAATTGAGTTAGGAAGAGAGTCTTAGCTTTAAACATTTTTTAAACACAATCTGTGACCTGAAAAATTGCATAATAAGCCTTGAAGACCTCAGCCTTTTTGATGAGCTATCATAGTAAATTAGAAACAGCGGTAGGTAACTACATGACAAATGCAATTTATGACAATGACCTAGAGGAAAGAACATGTCAGGTAGGGAGTGTATCTCAAGCTATGGATTGAGGCAGAGCTTGAAGAAGGGAATCCAGAGGAATGAATAGTTGGTTGGCCTGTCCATAGAGTCTGAATTGTGCTTTGGAGGATCTTAATTTCAGCAGCTGCATCACATAAATTCTCTAGGGATTATGGACTGAACTTAGCTAATGAAGGTTATATATACACTTCCTTGGATGAATTTATGATGCACATTGTTATTGCTTAGAATTCCCTTTTGAGGAGCTCTCTTGGCTCTGAAGTACTATATGGGTCAGTCATAGATCAACACAGAAAAACTTAGGGGACATAGATGGGACCCATGATCACCCCTTTCACATACCACATATAAGAGAGGGGGAAATGTGATATGGCAGCATGAATAAACATAAACACAATTCCTCTCAGTCTTATACAGCCATTAATTTCCAGACTTCTCCACACACACAACGCAGTGACTAACAATAAAGGTTGGATCTTCTATTGCTTATACATGGATTCTATTTTCTACTATTGACCTTAAATTAATATTTTCTCCTTTTAATCCAAGTGTTAATGACATCTGCTAGAGTTCATCTGTTTCCTCACTCCCCATCCTTTCATCCACTGCTAAAATGTTGCTGGCCGAAACTGTAAAGAGGGAGGTAAGCCAGAGGACACATCTGAAAGTATTGGTTCCTTCTTTTATTTTTCCAGATTTTCTTATCACTTAGGCCATCCTTTACTTGTTATCCCATTATTAGACTATAAGCTCCATGAGGGCAAGAATTGTCTTAATCTTCCCAGTGTCTAGCATAGGGGATGTTTGTTTTTGTTGTTGTTCAATCGTTCAGTCATTCAGTTGTGTCTGACTGTTTGTGACCTCATAGATTTTCCATGGAATGTCTTAACAAATATACTAGAGTGGTTTGCCATTTCCTTCTCCAGTATAGAGCACATAGTATATGGTTATTATTATGTATATTGAGTGAAAACCAAGTGATAGATAAGTAGAATTTATTTTTATACTTCTATATATGTGAGATTTCATCAGTGGGGGAGGGAGACACTCCTTCCAATGGTACAGATCATAATCTATCCACACTTTCTCAAACTATGCAGCTCTTGTCCTTGCAATCCCATCTATCTTCCATAGGCAGTTTAGTCAATATGTTGGGGTCTTTCCTCTAGATCTCTTAACATTCCTTGCGTACCACTGGACTATGTAGATTATTCTTCACTCTAGTTACATAACCAGCCTATGTCCTTTTTTAGTCAGATTTTTTTCCCTGATATTATCCTTTATCTTGATTCTTTATTCCTTCCATTCCAGAAAACAACCCTTATGGAAATATAACCTGGAAATTATATCTGTGGGTTCTACAACTCATGACTCCTCATAAGCCACAGCTACTTGAAGACCCAGAAACCAAAGTTCTCACTATGAAAATCCTTGGCACTGACAAATGGTTCAACATCAGAAACAAAGATTATTGAATCAGGAGAAAAGAGATCAAAAAACATACATTACCATCTGCTTTGTCACTGTGCCCCCCCCCCAAGGACCATAGGATCTTTCCATCTAATTTGCCACTGAAATTTTCCATATGTGTCATCTCCACCATTAGAATATGAGCCCCTTGAAAGCAGGAACTGTCATACTTTTGTATTTGTAATGGCCAGCACTTAGTATAGTGCTTTGCACTGAGTAGACTGTTGGTAATATTTTTTATTCATTCATTATCACATAAAATTTTAATTGTTAATACTTTTTATTCTACTCACATCTACCATGCACTCCTCCTTTGCCCTTGGGATGATTCAAAAATATAATTCTTTGGAAACTGTTATTCCATATCTCAGTCATATAGCATCATATAAAATCACCAGAATAAGGCAGATGATTTTAAAAGTGGGCTTTTGTTTCAGGGAGAGACTTGAAGTCATTGAAAGTACTGAACAGTTTCTAAATAGGTCATCTAGACCCCTCTCATCCTCCTGGTTCATTCCATAGTGACTATCCACACTGTCCAAGATATTTGTACTAACGCGTTAGCTCCATAGGTCATCCATTCAACTACAAATAAAAATCTGGAAAATTCTTTATTCTTCACAAAACCAGGTTTGGTTTTGCTTTTATCCACTTGTAGCCAATACATTTCTTAGGGCCACAGTTTCTGATGTGCTTTATGAGGAGACAGAAATGGTATTAAAGAAAATTAAGATGAAGAGCATCTGGACTAGAACAAATGTATGCAGAGGATTTTTATGTTAATGTTATTAACGTGTTAACATTATGATAATAACAGCTAGCATCTATATAGTGCTTTAGGATTTGCAGTGTCTTAAAAATGTTATCTCATTTTGTCCTCACAACAAACCCAACTGGCAGGCATATATCTCCCTATTTTATGTCTAACCTGATATTTATGATGAAAGGACCAACGAATAGGGTTATTATTATTTTTATATCTGTCAAGGAATCGAATAATTTTGATGAATGAATAGGAACCAACTTGTTGGAAGAGGGCCTCTGAGGCAGAATTTTGCCTTATTTAATCAAATACTTTTCAAATTATCCCATTTTATAGATGAGGAAATTGAGTATGAGAGAGGTCAAGCTCAGGGTCATTTAGTTGTGATGTCAAATTTGGACTCAGGTCTCCCTAACTCTAAGTCTAACAGTATTCACTATACCACCCAACTACAAGGTATTGAAGGATCAAATGACAAGATATTGGAAAGAGGAAAGTTGATTAGATTGAATATTTCCTTGATTGATTTATTTCTTTCTTTCTGTTCAGGTGGAGTCTTATTCAGCTACAGATTGGACTGGATAGTCTCTCAGGTTCCTTCCAACTCATTGATTCTGTGAATTTAGTATGTGTAAAACATTTTGTAAGCTAGCACTAATATGTTAGTTATTATAATTATTATTAATTTTCAAATACATGGATTTGTAATCTCATTAAACTGAATGTCCTCTCCAATAGTGCAGATTGTAACTAATTCATGCCTGTCCATGCTTTGTGATTCTAGCTCAAGTCTTTCCATTCATTCATCCAGGGGTCTTTACTTTCTTTTGATATTTCAAATAATAACAGTGGAACACATAGACTGCCCCTCAGTTATCCCTCGCTCTTTCTATGTTCCTAAGTTTATCTTCCTTTTTTGATTATACTTTTTCCTACAACATACTTTACTCCTATTCTTCTTTGAAATTCTTCATTTGCATGTACTTTTGAGACATGGTCAATGTGGATTTGTTTTGCTTGACTATGCATATCTATGTATGAATGTATGTATATATATATTTATTTATTTATTGCCTTTTGGAGGGCAATTGGGGTTAAATAACTTGCCCAAGTTTATACAGCTAGACTATGCATATTTATTACAAAAGTTTTCTTTTGTGTTGTTTCAATGGTGTGTGGTGTAGGAGGGAAAATAGATTTTTAATTTTTTTAAAAGATGAAATTGAAAAAGAGAAGTTCCTCATTAGATATATATTTCAGCCTGTTCAAACCTACCATAAACCTCTACATTGCCCTCTGGCAATACTAATTGTTAATCCTTTGGAGACTACAATGTACCATGATTTGTAATTATACAACAATAATACAATGAATTTTGGGATTACAAAGATGAGAGTTTGCTTTTGGGATAAGTTTGAGGACATTATGAGAGTTTTGAAATTTTTCAAAGGTAATCTGGTCTGCTGACTTCCTCCAGTTTAATTATGGGCTTCACTCATCCATCTATACATTTTACCCCAGATATATGCTCTCTATATAGAGATGGACTCTATAGTTTGTCTTTGTAATTGTACGTCATAATTGGGACAACAGATATTCTTTGAATACTTAGATTTTCCTGTGTAGATGGTTAGGTAAACTGTTTTGAGTTATTACAGATCTCTTCTAGGAAACTCTTCAATGTCCTGAGGTATGATGCAACCAGCATAATTTCATGTACAGACAAAAGCATCTGGAGCACACACACACACACACACACACACACACATCTATAAGGAATCATCTTTAACTTGGACTCTGGGTTGAATCTCCCCCACAACAGTGGTAAACATTTTTGGCAAGCATATGTCTCCCTATTTTGCGTTTCACCTGAAATTTATGATCAAAGGGTCATCAAATAGGATTATCTTTGTTTTCATATCTTTCAAGGAATCAAATAATTTTGGTGAATGAAGGGGGATCAACTTGTTGGAAGAAAGACGTTAAGGCAGAATTTTGCATTACTTAATCAAATGCTTTTCAAAGTAATCAACAAACAATAAGCACAATATAATCTTATACTGTCTACATCTTTCTGTCAATTGCATGATGGTAAAAATATACACTATTGTGAAATGTCACTTCAAAAGCCTATTACCTGAAAATACCTTTTTCAAAGATGTTCTTGATGCATGTGTATTTAATTCTCATGAAGATTTTACATAGATGAGAAATCAGGCAGATAAAGTGGTAGGTGTTGTTTTCTTGATTGCCTTTTTCTTTTTATTTCTTTTTTTTCCTTTTTTTTTTTTTCGGAGGGGGAGGAAGGGCAGTTGAGGTTAAGTGACTTGCCCAAGGTCACATGGCTAGTAGGTGTGTCAAGTGTCTGAGGCTGGATTTGAACTCAGGTCCTCCTGACTCCAGGGCCAGTGCTCTATTCACTGTGCCACCCAGTCACCCCCTGCCTTTTTCATTAGTAATGTAATCTAATATTTTTCCCCCACACCTTCTGTATCTTCCCACCCTTCAATTGCACTGTGAATTAATTCCTCTGTTCTCACCTCTAGCACTGATATCCTTTATGGATTTGTTTTTGTCTACTCCAGCTACCTTTTCCATTTTTGTTCTCTTTAACGTCATTTCTAAATCTTCTGTAAGCACAATGAGAACTTTGGTGTTACAGCTGAAGTGTAGTGGCTCTTTTGCCCTTGTGAGTGAATGTGTGTGTGTGTGTGTGTGTGTGTGTGTGTGTGTGTGTGTGTGTGTACACACATATAAATCTTTGCAGATCTTTTCCATTTTTCTTCTGTTTGTTGTCATTCTTCCATTTCCATCCTTTGCTCCTTGGAATGACTTTTTATCTTTAAATCCTTTGCAGACTTCCCAAATCCTTTTCTTACTCCCAAACGATTGTTCACTTGCAAAAAGAGCAGAATTATGAGAGATGAGAGTTGTTCATAGGACAACAATTATAACACCAGCACTGTTTATTAATCTTTGTGGCTTAAATATATGGGCTGACTACAGGTCCTACTAAAATGGGAGCACTTGGGAACTTTTAAACACAAAAGAGTTGTACAGAAAGCACTTTGGAAACATTCCAATACTATACAAATATGAAATATTGTTTTTGTTGTGAATAGTCCTTGTTACTTTCTACTCTTGAATTTCTGCTGCCATGTTTACCACTTCATTGAAAATATCTTGCTAAAATAAAACAAACAATCATATTTGTCTTATTCTCCTGATCTAAAAATGCTATGAAAAAGGAAAATTAACTTAATTTAGCATAATTTATTACTAGTGAACTCCTGGTTCCTCTTAGTTTTTACCCATTTCCTTTCTAAGAATTCATCAACCATCTGTTTAGTACTTTCTTTTAGAATTTTTCTGGGAATAAATATCCTACTTAATGATATATAGTTTTCAGAATTCACCTTTTTGTCTCTTTCTTAAAATTAGGATATTTGCCTATTTTCATTAATAGCAGTGCTGAGTCCATGTCGTGGAGAGAAATGGCTGTACTATGTTGGGTATGATAACATCTGGAATAACATGTTTAATTCAGGGAACCATAAACCAAAGTGAACATTGAATGTAAATTTCTAGAAACCATGCTTTATAAGGAATAGTGGAGGGGAAAAAAGAAAATGTCACCTGAAGAAAAGAAAGCCAAAGAGAAATGACACAAGCTTCCAAATACTTGAAGATCAGAGATTTATTCTATGTTACTCCATATACTATGTTACTAGAATTAATGGATATTATATTTAACTTAATATAAACAGGATGTTTCCAATCATCAAAACTTTTTGAAAATAAAATGATTGGTCTCAAAATGTAGTCACATCCTCATCATTGCAAGTTAAACAAAGTCAGATAATTGTCCATTAGAAATGTTGTACCTAGAATTGCTGTATTGGGTAAAAGGTTGAACTAAGTGGCCCCTAACATCCCTTCCAACACTATGACTATATGGTTCCACATCTTTTGAATGACCATGAATGGTCCACTAGACTTGAAGAATTTCACAAATATGGGAAAGATTTGTGGTTGTTTTTTTTGTTAATATTGTTGCCTTTAAAAAAAAATTCCAGGGTGGACAATATTTATCAGCCTAATTGAATCCTATGGGTTTTTTTTTAAGTAAATATAATGTTTTCCTAATGTGATTTCTTTAACTTAATGGTTCTTCTTTTAAATAGTTTGTGGCTTCAGACTTCCCTTTATTGCATTGGTAGTTGATTTAGTTCTTGAATTTTATGATAAGTTCAATATTTACTGAGAAAGAAATGTATGTGAATTTAAAGCTGGGTGTTGCAGTATATTTAGTAAATTCTTTGTCTTTCTGAACTAAACTTCCTTGAAACAACATTTTCATATTGCACATCCTGGAGTTGGCTAAGAGTGAGTCAGGAGAAAATCACATTTCTGTGGGAAACAGAAGGAAATGTGGTGACTTAAGTTTGTGTGTATTGTCAGATTGGGGTCTCTCAGGGCAGAGCTCTTTGTTAAACATCCTGGAAGTGATCATTCTGACTCTACTGTCTTTTCCCCATGAAGTCATTTCTAGGTCATTGCTGTTATAATCCTAGACCCATTCTGTCATGACAGGAATTAAAATTAATCTGAGTTTCCATATTTCCCTTGTTGGCATAAATATAGGGTATGATTGTGATGGGGGACGTCAATTATTCAGACATCTGTTGCCCCTCCTCTCTGTTAATAGTGACGCACATGATAAATTTTTGGTTTGCCCAGTTGATAATTATATCTATCAGAGAGGAGAAGCTGTGGGTTTATCATGCCCTAAGCTGTAGGCCCTGAAAATCTTCTTAGGAATGAGCTCTTTCTGTGGATTAACCTGGGAAATCCTGTGCTGGTGGTTTGGGGTTTTCCTCCATCCTTAATCACTAGCTCTGGATTGATGCTGCTGAACCAATGAAAGCTCAGTATTCTGTCCTCTTATGGTCATAACCACAAACCTCCTAAAAGTCCCCACTGCCAATACATATCTGAATATTCTGGCTCAGACACTGATCTTCTCTTCATTTACCTCCTTTGTCTCTGGCCACTCGCTCAAGACCATGAGGACCACAGGTATGTCTTTCCTAGGCTATTTATTTACAAGGGAAAGAATCTTTGCACAAAAGATAAAAGTGAGTTTTAAGGAATCAAAAAAAATCTAAAAAGATTTCAAACAGGATGGAACCCAAGATTCCTAAAGGTAACACCTCACTGAACCAATTCAGCATAAGAAATTGCCCCCAACCCCAGAGCATCTTTCTCCCACTTGCTGTTTAGTCATTTTCAGTCATGCTCAACTCTTTGTGACCTCTTTTGGGGTTTTCTTGGCAAAGATACTAGGGTGGTTCACCATTTCCTTCTACAGATCATTTTATAGATGAGAAAACTAAGGCAAACAGGGTTTAGTGACTTGTACAGGGTCACACAACCAATAAGTATCTGAGACTGAATTTGAACTCAGGTCTTTCTGACTCTAGGCCTTGTGATCTATCCACTGAGCCACCTAGCTGTCCTTTCTCCCACTTGACTGAAAAAAAATTGATGTTGGGATCAGCCTTGCCATGTAGGAAGCAAGCAAATAAATATCTATTAAGTGTCAAACTGTATGTTAGGTGCCTTTTAGATATTTGGCTCTCACAACAACCCTGGGAAGTAGATATCATCATCATCATCATCATCCCTATTTTATGGGGGTTTTGGGGCAAGCAGAGTTAAGTGACTTTTCCAGGGCCACACAGCTAGTACACATCTGAGGCTGGATTTGAAGTCAGGTCCTCCTGACTCTAGGGCTAGTGCCCTATCCACTGCACTACCTAGCTGTCCCCTCTTTATTTTGTGGTTGAAGAGATTAAGAGACCTGTCCAAGGTCACACGACTAGTAAATGTCTAAGGATGGATGTGAACTCAGGTCTTAGGACCTCCAGGTCTAGAACTCTATCCATTGTACTAACTAGCTACTGACAGAGGCTAGAGGGAATAGAGCACAAAAGAATATTATCTGACTAAGCAAAGTTCATGTATCTCTAGGAAATAAGACACTTCTGTAAATCAGGATACAAATGATAGGGACCGTTGGCATATAACTTCATATACACAGATGTCTCAAGTTGTAAAGGCTTCCTCCCTATTTCATTTCAAAGTTCATGAAAGTAACTACAAATTCTAGACTCGCACTTAACTTACAAGGAGGAACTGATTGGTAAAATGAAAATGTGAGGATCCTTGCGAAGATGTGATCCTTTCTGGAAGTTAGTGATGGATCAAGAGGGAAACACTTAGCAGAGTCTGGCTTGTTCTCTAGAGTTTAGAAGAGCATATTGTATTTGAGTTTTCTTTGCCAAAGAGAATGATCATAAATAAGACTAATTATACAAAAATGGTAAGAGTTAAAATGGAAGTATTCGGGAAGGATAGGTAGGATCTCATGATCTGAGGTTTTGAGGAAACTTGGTTCATTTTCCAAAAGGGATGGAAGGTTACTTAGAATGAAACTATGAGTATACAAAACACAAATGATTCTGATGAGGAAGAAAAGAGGGAGGTATGAAAAGAGATCATGGTGGCTATGCAGGAAACTCATCAAAGAAACAAGATTTTTAAGAGACAGGGATGTACCTAAAGGGGCAACTAGGCGGCACAATGAATGGAGAATCTGGCCTGGAGTCAAGAAGGCTCATCTTCGTGAATTCAGTTCTGACCTTAGATGTTTCCTAGCTCTGTGACCCTGGCCAAGTCAACCCACCCTGTTTGCCTCAGTTTCCTCATCTGTAAAATGAGCAAACCACTCCAGTATCTCTGCCAAGAAAACCCCAAAATTGGATCACAGAGAGTCAGACATGACTAAACAACAAAAAAGCACCTAAATAACTTTCTGTCTTTAGCATACAACCATAAATGCCTTTCCTAAGAGCAAGCAACTGCTCATCCAATGTCATTATATCATCACCCTGGGAAACAAAGGAAAAGACACAAGAATGCTTCAAAGGCCCCTTTATTTTAGCCTCAAAGCACTAGCAAAGAGATAATGAAGTTGCTTCATGCTCCACCTAGAGTAATTTGAGGAGCAGTGTTGCATAGGAGAATGACAAATGGCCTTGGAGTCACTAGGACCTTGGTTCAAACTCCACTTGTGACATTACTGGCCATGTGACCCTGAGAATTATCCCAGCAACAGCTGGGACTAGGAGCTGCAGAACAAGTGATGACTTGCATGGGGAGAGGGAGTTTCCTCCCTTGGAATTCCTTACAATAATGAAAGCCCAGGTCCTCCAAGAGAGGGAGGGAGGGAGGGAGAGAGGAGACAGAAAAAGACAGAGAAACAGAGACAGAGAAGAGAGACAGAGACAGAGCCCAGAGAAAGAGAAACAGAGAGGAGAGAGGGGAGGAGAAAGAGAGAGGGAAGGAGGAAGAGAGAAAGAGGAGAAAGAGACAGAGAGATGGGGTAGAGAGAGAAACAGAGAGAGAGGAGAGAAGGAGGGAGAAACAGAGACAGAGAAATAGAGAGAAAGGGGGGAGAAAGAGGAAAGAAGGGAGGGGGAGGGGAAACAGAGACAAAGAGATACAGGAGAGAAGGGGGAGAAAGAGGGAAGGAGGAAGGAGGAGGAGAAGGAAAAGGAGAGAGGAGAAGAGAGAAAAGAAGAGGAGAGGAGAGGAGAGGAGAGGAGAGGAGAGGAAAGAAGAGGAGAGGAGAGGAGAGGGGAGGGGAGAAAAGGGGAAAGGAGGAGAGAAGAGGAGAGGAAAGGAGAAGAGAGGAGAGGAGAGGAAAGGAGAGGAGAGGAGAGGAGAGGAGAGGAGAGGAGAGGAGAGGAGAGGAGGGGGAAAGACAGAGAAAGAGAGAGGGAGACAGATGGAGGGGAGGGGGAGAGAGAAAGAAAGGGGAGAGAGAGACACAGAGAGAGACAGACAGACAAACACAGAGACAGAGACAGAGAGAAGGAGAAGTCTATATAATTCCAGAGACCCTAAAGCTTTAACCCTTAGGTTCATTGCCACCAAGGTCTCATAGAGAATCCATTTGTAAAGTTGCTACATTCAATTTGCATAACATCATTAAGCATCTACTTATGTGCAAAGCATAATGCCAGACATCAAAAGGATTGTATACAAAGATGAATAAGCCACTCTTGCTTTTGCTGTGGTGATCAAAAACCTTACAATCTAGTTGGGGGATACAAAGTTACAACTATGGACTTTTACAAGTACCATATAGTAAATATTCTGAAATTTTATTTTACTGATTTTATGGGGGGCATTCTAACATGCTTTGAAATTATTGGAGATGTCCTGGAGAACTATAGAATGAAGGTAGAGAGTAATAGAGCCATAGGATCATAGTTGGAAGGGAAGTTAGAGTTCATCTCATTTAAAATGACTCTCCTGTGATTACAGAGCTAACAAGCATCAGAAGCAGGATTTGAACCCAGTTACACTACTTGTGTGACCCTGGCAAGTGATTCAACCTCTATGGGCCTCAATTTCCTTATATGTAAAATGAGTGCATTGGACTGAGGTCATTTCCATCTCGATCTATGATTTTGAATTCAACCCTATTCCATGGATGCCTCTCCTTCCTAATAGTTTAGAAAGTGAGGATTTATTGGAAGGCATCTCTTAAAGGGCTTGGCCTTAATCTTCTTTAGTGGCTAGAGGTGGTGAGGTAAGGCTAAGGAGGACAACTGCATCATTTGTTCAAGAGTACCTAGGCACAGGCCCATGTCACTCTAGATCTGAAGCTGTTTTTAAGAACTAGATCATTAGTCCTCTATTCAAGCCAAACTAAGCCTAGAGGTAGTAACTTGAACACACATACACAAATACACACATGCACACACATACCTGTACACATGTGCACAATATGTGTGTATATGCGTGAGACCTGTGGCTCTCAAATATATCCTTAAAGGATTAGGGCCAAGTCTCAGGAATTACTATATCATCACAAATACCTTTCTGGTGGATTGATCTCCCTACCCTGAGGCAGGTAGAAAGTATAGCCATGTGATATATGTTGCCTGGGGGCAATAGGAAAAATACATTGAGGGAGACAAAGACCCACCAAAATTATATCCCCTTCCCGCTTGTCTTCAAATAAGTCAATATAAGTCAAAAAGAGAAGAGCTAATGATACAAGCCTGGCTGCAAGTAAGTACTTCCCTTATAATCTTCTTTCTACTAGATACTGATTCTGCCCAAAGGTAACAAGATTCTAGACAGTTTTCTGTTCCTTAGAAATAACAGGCTTTGAACTAGAATGCAGCTTAGGGGTCATGTATTCTGCCCCCTGGCTTCTTCTATAGATGAGAAAACGGAGTCCTAGAAAAGTTAAATGATTTACCCAAGAATACAAAGCAGAGATGGGATTCCAGCTTGGGTTCCAAATCAATGTTCTTTCCATTGTTTAACAATGACTCCTTATAAGTATTAGCCCTAGTTACAGCTAGGTGGGGCAGTGGATAGACTACAGAGCCTGGAGTCAGGAAGACCCGAGTTCAAACCTGCCCTCAGATACCAGTTGTGACCTTGGGCAAGTCACTTAACTCTGTTCGTTTCAGTTTCCTCACCTGCAAAAGGAGCTGGAGAAGGAAATGGCAAACTACTTCAGTATCTTTGCTGAGAAAGCCTCAAATGGGGTCACAAAGAGTCAGACAGCTGAAATTACTGAATAACAACTATAATTACCAGCCTTCTTTCTCTAAATACCGCAGCTAACCATCATTTTCACATACTAGAATGGTGGCACAATTCACTTGTCCTGCTTAAGCTGCTCCTCTCAATTCCATTTCTTATAAGACTAATGTAACAGGCAATGTGCAGGGGCAGCCTTGCCAGCACTGCCTTCCTGTTATTCTCAGAAAATCAACTTGGGGCTTAGGTTCAAGATTCTTGGCTCTGCCCTCACCCGCTGGAAATTCCTCTGTTTTAGATCCTGTCACTGAAACCCCAAACACTTTGACCTCACATCCTAGTGAAAAACAAGATCCATTTATTTAAAATATTGCAATGTGTGTGGTCATGTTGATATATTTGTAGAGCACAGTGATGTGGAAGAAGTTAGAAGTTTTAGAGAGACAGGAAGACCCTCCAAACCATGCTCGGGAACGTTCCCCCTTCACTATGGATATTAGATCTATGACTTTAATGAATAGGTACGCCCTCCAGAATATCTATTTATCAGTATTGGTTTCATTGCTTAGAGAATGGGGGAGGGGAAGGGGGGGGACAGAGATTTAAAAACCTAGCAACGTTTTTCATCTTGAGTGAGCAGCATGGAGCCAGACTAAGGAAGAGCTGCAGGATGGGATTATGGTTCCTGATCATAGGTCTTAGAATGATGCCCCAAAATTCCATCCAGCACCCAACCTATGGTGTATTTGAGTCACTAGTATTTTCTTTATACATAGCCATTGACTGGGAATTACTAATCACTGAACTTAAGTGTTAGCTCTAATCTCTTGACTGGAAGATATGGGCTTGTTACAGCAATCGTACAGTCTATGTCAATGTTACATGTGAATAATTCTTGAATTTTCACTTTTGTTACCTTTTATTATTAGATGTTACTTTTATTAAATATTTTATTAATGTATTTCTATTTATTTTATGTTATTATATTTATATTATATATTACAAATCAAATATATGGTTTATTATATTATTAAATATTTTATTAATTTATTTGGGGAGAGGTAAATCAAAGAGGCACAAGTTGGTATTTAAAGAATTGTAAAAACCAGAGGGATAGGGACAAATAAGCTTCAAGATTGGACAGGAAGATGCAAAGGCAATCCCTAGACTAACATCAGAATGTTGATTCCACCCATATGGAAGAAGGACCCACGGTGTGAATCACAGTCAACTTCTCTAAGAGTCCCAGATAGGCACAGGTATTTTGGCCTCTATATAAGAATGCCCTTTCATCCTGGATGACACATGCCACAATAGCAAGTATTGTGGGATATCAGAAAGAATTCTCAATACCCATAGCTGTAAGCAAACCAGCCTCTTTTTGGTGCCACAAGGCTGGAAGATTGTGAGTCTAGCCTAGTCTTCACAACAAGGTTTCCCTGGATCTCCGATCTAAGGAAGCCTGAACCATTTGGATAATAACATGCTCACCCCCATAGGAACTCTGGGACCTGAGGATCAGAAAGTCATTGCTGTGGCCCCTGTGAGAGGCTGAATTGCATCTAAGGTCTAGAAGAGTGCCCAAGTCAGGGATTGGTAGAAGTGACTGAAACAACGACGAAGTTTTAGCACACACCAATATGCTACAACAGTGCCCAGTATCTGACTTTGGCAAAAGAGGAAGGAAAATCTCAACTCTTCCTTCCCCATTCTCCCAGCAGGATATGGTGTGGACATCATTATTCTTACTAATTCCCTGTTTTTTCTTCCCAGCATGCTTTTCAAAACTCTTGTGTCAGTTTATCTAATCAAAGTTCATAGTCTGAATCATTAGCTGCCATGCCTCTTATCCAAATAATAAGGTTTTTTGAGCACATATGAAAGTTAATATGGAGATTAAAAAATTTCTACAGATGCAGAGAGAGGCTTTGGGCTTTGTTAATTAATCAATAAGTATCTATTCAGTGCCCATTACAGATTGGCCACTACTTGGCACCCATAACAATTAACATAACACTCTGTAATTTCAGACATGAATTTTTTTTTCCTTTTTGAAGGGGAGAAGGCAAGGCAATTGGAGTTACGTGACTTCCACAAGATCACACAGCTAGTAAGTGTTAAGTGTCTGAGGCCAGATTTGAACTCAGGTCCTACTGACTCCATCCACTGTGTCACCTAGCTGCCCCTTAAATCCAATTCTTTTCAGAACTTCTGCCCACTTGATTCAACTGAGTTTTTGGCAAACTGTCTGGATCCTAGCTGATCAAGGTAGCATATGGTAGATGATAACTCAGTGACTGATGTGTGACTGATGGCCACACAAGATGTTTGATTTAATCTCAATTGAAGTAACAATTGTGTGAATGCATCATGAATGTTTTTTAGCCTATAGGAAAGCTATCTGTGGAAATTAACCTTTTATCAAGTGACCAGGAAATAGGTAAAGGGCTAAAGAACATTTTAAAATGACTCAAGACTAGTGAGGCCAAGAATGAACACCCAGAAGCAACAAGGGTCAAATGGCTTAATAAATAAGGAAAGGGACATCACAGTTAAAGAATATCCTAGGAACATTTGAGGACAAGGGAGTTTGATGACAAATATCAGAGTGACACTGAATGACTTAAGCTATGCTTATTAGGATATTTTCTCTATTTTTTTTTGTTTTTTTGGAGGGGGGAAGATAGGGTGATTGGGGTTAAATGATTTGCCCAAGGTCACACAGCTAGTTTTTGTGTTAAGTAGTGTTTGAGGTCGGATCCGAAGTCAGGTCCTCCTGACTCCAGGGCGGGTGCTCTATTCACTGTGCCACCTAGCCGCCCATTTTAAAAATTTTTTCTTTTTTCTTTTTTCTTTTTTGGCTTTTTGGAGGGGGGAAGGTAGGGCAATTGGGGGTAAGTGACTTGCCCAAGATCACAGGATATTTTCTCTAAAAGAATCCAATGGATAGGAGTCTCTTGGGAAGAGAAAGAATGCCAGTGAGCATGTAATAACCCACACCCACCATATATATATGTATGTATATACATATATACATACAATAAATATAATACATTCATGTGAACTACACACTAAATATAATGCATATGTTGTAAATAATACATATATCTATGAAACATATGTGTATCAGTTCACTGAGGGTAACTGTAAATATATGAAACATTATCAGCAAATCAGGATCCTTATTGCATGAATATATGGACACATATGTTGGCTCATGTCTTTTGGTGCATGGACATGGTTGGCTCATGTCTTTTGGTGCATGGACATGCTAAATAAGCTTGTTAGGTAATAAACTCAGGTTCACAAACCTTTGAAAAAAATCTATCAAGTCTGTTGCTAATTTGCCCTAAGCCTTTGCTTTGGCCACCTTGTAGCATTGCTGATCTTCCAAGCTTGTTCGCATGTTTTCCTTTAATTGTCTAGTGATGTTCTAATGTAGAAGTCTGGACCCAGACTAGTGTATGTTTATAGCTATTTGAAGTTTTTCACCATGACAGACTTGAACATATGAATTTTATATATGTATAAAGTGAAACAAAATAAATTACTTTTCCAATGTCTCATCTGGGCCATAGTGACAAATTACATTGATTTTTCCAATGTCTTATCCAGGAAACCATAAGCCACAATCATTTTTTTTTTCATTGAAAAAATTTGAATTTTGGTGACTTAAGTTTAAAAAGGCTCTATCTTAGACACTTTTCAGGAAATATCTAGGCAGCCATTTCAGTGGAATTTCTCCTCCCCCCTCCCATTTTCCTACTAATAATAGCTCAAATTTATAGAGGACAAAACACTTAATATTAACATATGTTTCTATAGTGCTTTAAAGTTTCAATATTACTTTAAATATTTCTTATTTGAGTTTCACAACAACCATATAAAGTAGATTGGCTTTTTTATAGATAAGAAAACAGGAATTAAGTGAGACTAGGAGACTTTCCCAGTAGTCACATAGTATCAGCAGGTCTGCCTGACTCTAGGGCTGGTGTTCTACCTAACCCTCATTTTCAGTACTTAAATATGTGTACTTTACCCCTAAAGAACTGATTCCTTTATTTAAAGCAAAACAAACAAACAAAAAACTCTGAGCCTTCTCTTAACCGGTAAAGAATGGCATTTTGATGGCTCACTGGAAGTGATTTTCTTTCTTAGAAAGCCTCTCACAGGGCTAGACTGTGCTAGAAATTTTGGTTTAGAATTTTAGTTATTTCTCATTTTGACATCATTTGGGAAGTCCAGAGTGATCCAGGTTTTCCAGAGGCTAGATTACAGTAAATTCCCCCGGGGATTTCAGCTCTATCTCACTTGGAAAATTTAATGGAATTATGTAAAAATCACATCATAAAAACCCATTGATCAGAAAGATAATAAGTGACTTGTTAATTCTCCTATCTTTTTTTTTTTTTAAAGAAAGGTGTGTGTATACAAACATTCCCCTGGAAACCAAGCTGGTTTATAGACAGCACCTTCATTTCTGCTGGGCTTGGCAAACAAACCACAACAAACAAAAGGGCATACTACTAAGTAAGCAGAAACTAAGTGAGATATATTTAGAAGTTAGTGGTACTTTCAATGGGGATCGGTGGCCAGGGAAAACACCTAGTTGGCTACAAACTAATAAAACATTTGAATTCTCTATGTGCACTGTTGACAAGTCTATTGCTTCTATTGGGAGAAGTGAACGTCCTTGTCAGTCAGTACCATAGAGTTAACGAGAATTACATATGTAGCTGTAATCTCCTCAAACTCGACATGTTCAAAATGGAACTCATAAAGTCACTAACATCCCTCCAAACTTTCCAATATCCATTGTGGCCATATCATCCTTTTCCCTGGATCACAACTTCTGTATCATCCTGGAATCTTGTAGTCTTCCCTCTCCCTCATTCTGCCTCCCACTCTCCTCCATCTCCAAACAATTGTCAAGTGTTGTCGAGCCTTCCTCTACAACCTTTCTCATATTTATTCTCTCTTTATTTATACCATCACTACCCTACTCCAAGCTCTTATCACTACTCAGCTAGATTATTGCAATAATCTAATGGGTTCCCCTGGATCCAATCTCTCCCACTCGTCAATGTATCTGTCACATACCTGCCAAAAGAATCTTCCTAAATCACAGCTATTACCTTGTCAAGCCTTGTTCACGAATCTTCAAGGGCTCCCTATTGCTTCTAGGACAAAGTATAGAGTTTTCAGTTTGGCAGTTAAAACACTTCACAGTCTGATTCCTGCCTATCTTTCCAGACTTTGTACTTTCTTCATGCTTTCCATGCTCCAGGAAATTTTATTTCTTTGTCTCCTTCCTATGAATGATTATACCAGCTATTCTGACTGCATGGAAGGCAGTCTCTCTTTACTTCTGCCCCATTAAAGCTCAGCTCAGTTGGGATGCCTTTCCTGATCTCTCTGCTTCAGGGGTTCTTAACCCAGGGTCTCATAGGGAGCCCATGGAGAGATTTCAGGGAGCCCATGAACTTGGATGGGGAAAAAATGAAAAAAATGACTTCTTTATTTTCACTAACCTCCAATTTAAATTGAGCATTTCCTTTAAGTAGGACGTAGGCAACAAACATTGTTTTTAAAAGAGGTTCTTAGGCTTCACCAGAATGCCAAAGGGGTCCATGACAGAAAAAGGTTGAGAGCCCCTGTATTCAAATTACCTTGTATTTCCTTTTTTTTTTCTCACATGTTATATGTATTCCTTATCTCCCCATACCCAAGTAGAATATCAACTCCTTGAGGGTGGCAACTATTTTTTTTTAACTTTTTTTTTTTAAGTTTTGAGCTTCAAATTCTATTCTTCCTTCCCCTACCTCCCATAAAGAATCTGATACAGATTGTACATGGTAGCAACTGTTTTAAGAAAAAATAGTCCTCATGTTACCAGAAACTAGCAAAATTTCTTGTCTGTATTTATTGCTTAATAAATGTTTACTGAAATGATTTGAATTAGTGGTTACTATTTTTTTTGCCAACATACATATATTTATATTATACATACACCATTTATATCCATATATGTCCCCATCCTTTTCTATTGCATGACGAAATTCTTGAGTTCCATGACTTTGCCACAAATAAATTTACTTGGCAAGAATGGAGTCTGATGCAAATGCAAATGTGTATTTCATTTTAAAAAAATATTTACAATTACAATTTTTGTTAGTACCTTAGGTGATTATCCCTTTACCAGGGAAGTTTGTAGTGAAGCAAACCCTCTTTAATCATTTTAGCATATCTAAATATATACAAATGCATACACACATATAGATATATATGCACATGTATGTACAGATATGGATGTATACATTTATGTATTGTGCACATATGTTGTATATATACAGATAATGAATGTGTTATATTTGTAAATATGCATGTCTATATATTTATATGTAAAGAAATAATTAAGAAGATTTGATTCATTGGCTTAAAAAAGAATTCACAACAGACTTCTCTCCTAAAGGGATATCACCTAGCAAGGGTGGGGAACCTGGGGCCTTGAGGCCACATGTGGCCCTCAAGATCCTCAAGTGTGGTCCTTTGACTGAATCCACATGTGACCTCTGAAGGTTCTCCACCCCTGCCTAAGGCATTAACATTGACTAAAATTGTAAATATTTGATTTGCTTTCTACTTTGAGGGAACAAATCTATTATGTAAAATGAGGTACATCTGTAGTTCCATAGCAAGCATCAGATTCCATTTTTACCAACTAAATTTATGAGGGACAGAGGAATGGAACTCAAATGTTTACAACTGCAATAGAAAAGGAATGAGGACAGCTGCAAAACAAATGTTCAGCATTCAACTAATTTGTTTTGAGAGTTGCAAAAATAATTTCTGAAATTCCAGTTGTAGTCAGCAGAGGGCAGTAGTAATCATAATTGTGTTTTTTTTTTTTTAATGCTGTATCAGTTTGATGCAGCACTACAAAAACCACTGAAAAAAATGTAGTCTCACTGCCTTAAGGGAAGAAAGGACAGTCATTTCCCCTCATCCCCCCCTTGTGGCTCCCCTAAATAAGTACTATAGGATTGCTACATCATTTGCATAAACTCCTAGGAAGTCAGAAGAAAGCAACCACAGAGTTTCCTGGACTCTCACTTAGATTATGAGTTTGTGATTGATTGCAGGTAACTGATGGTTCATTTAGTGATCAGTTCTAAGTGCATATTACATGGAAGTCACTGGAGGGGTCCTAAGGGAGACACAAAGATGAACAGGGAATTGTAGCATCATAGATTTAGAGCCAGAAAAGACCTAAAAGTCACAGAATCCAACTCCCTTATTTCATAGATGAGGAAACTGATGTACAGAGAAGGGACTTGTCCAAGTGCTCACAGAGGAGGAGAGCTCAGGAGGCAGAGCAGGGATCTGCACCCAGGTCCTCTGTTTCCAAATCCACTGCCTTGTCCAATATGGCACATCCTTCTCCTAGTGCTTAAAATCTAGCAGTCTGAGAGGCAGCTTGGCAAGGCAGGCAGAGATTTGACCTTGATATTGGAGAAACTTGTCTCAGAAACTAGCTGTATTACCCTGGTCAAGTCACTTAATCTCTCTAAGTTTCAGATGAGAGGCAGCTTGGCAAGGCAGGCAGAGATTTGACCTTGATATTGGAGAAACTTGTCTCAGAAACTAGCTGTATTACCCTGGTCAAGTCACTTAATCTCTCTAAGTTTCAGTATCTTCATCTGTAAAAGGCAGATAATAATGGGATCTGTCTCACTGGCTAGGTTAGAGAATCAAATGAACTAATGTATGTAAAGTACTATATAACTTATAGTGCTGTTATTGCTGGGAATTTTAATCTGGAAGGCTCAACAATCAAGGGAAGTTGATGATGGAGTAGCCAGGGTCCCAGAGGTAAGGGAGCTGGATGAGAAGTGACTAGCTCTGGGCTCTGGAAAGAAGGATGTCCTGTTATTAGTCAAGTGTGAGAATTAAATAGGGGGATGGTAACTGAGCCAGAAGCACGGGTTAAAAAGAAGGTTTGACACTTAACACTTACTAGCCATGTGACCTTGGGCAGGTCGCTTGACCCCAATTGCCCTGCCCCCCCAAAAACAAACAAACAACAACAACAAAAAACAAAACAAAATAAGGAAGGCTTTAGGATTTTTTTAATGTATTTTTTTTGGTGGGGGTAAGGCAATTGGGGTTAAGTGACTTGCCCAAGGTCACACAGCTAGTAAGTATTAAATGTCTGAGGTCAGATTTGAACTCAGGTCCTCCTGACTCCAGGGCCAGTGCTCTATTCACTGTGCCACCTAGCTGCCCCAGCTTTAGGATTCTTAACCCCAAGACTGGGCTAGAACAGGTAGGCTTTTGATTGTGAATTTGAGAGTATCCTGGATTGAGATTAAGGGTTCCTGAAATAAGTTTCTAACTCCAACTCTGACCTTTCTATGTCCCAGCCAGGTAGGATAGTGGATAGAACTCTGAGTTGGTGAGTCACCCACAATCACATACCTATTGAGCATCTAAGGCTGGACTTACATCCAAGTCTTTTCCACTCCAGCTCAGAGCTTTGGGCACAAGTTCAGACAGAATTCGAAGAGACAAAGCCAGAGGTTGTTTTTTTGAAGATTATTTAAAAAAGATCAATTAAATGAAAACACTAGAGGAAAAAACAAAAAGTAAATTAGAGCAATGAAGGAAAAAAAGAATGAAAACCTTTTCTAGTGACAAATTCCCTGAAAACTAGAATGAGCCAAAGAGAAGCCAATAAGACAACAAGAAATATTAAAACAAAGTAAAGAAACTAAAATAAGGAGGAGGATGACAAAGATGAGGAGAAGGAAGAGGAAGGGGAGGAGGAGGAAAAGGAGAAGGAGAAGAAGAAAGTAGTAGATATCTCATAATAAAAATCAACAAATGTGTAAAACAAGTCAAGAAGAGAAAATTTAATAATCATTTGATGACATGAAAGTCAGGACCAAAATAAGAGCCTAGACATCATATTTCAAGAAATGATAAAAGAAAACCATTCAAATCTCTTAGAACTGATGAACAAAGTAGAGAAAGAGTTTACCTGTCACCTCCTGAAAAAAAACATAATTAAAGAAGAGAAACCTCTCTGAGGAGCCGCCAGTCTAGCAAATGGGTCTGTCCAATGAATGACTTTACCTCCATAGTTCACCACTAAAGTTGCAACAGGCAATAGATGACCTCATTTCTAGTTTACTACTGAAGACAAGGGGAATCTCGCAATGAGAGGCAAGTGCTCTCTATTTTCTGCTTATATTTTTATTTTCAGTTTTTGTTTCTTCTAAGACCAAAAGTTAAAGTGCATATCTGCAAAGTGACTTCCCTCTACTGATTATTTCACATTTATCTTGCATATTCTTTGTTTGTACATAGTTGTTTGCATGTTTCTTCTCCTATTAATCTGTGATCTCCTTGGGAGCAGGGATTGTTTATATTCCCTGAACTTAGCAAAGGGCCTGGCATACAGCTGGTGCTTAATAAATATTTATTGCTTGACCAGTTGAGTACTGACTAGCAAACTTAACTTCATAAGAGGTTTTGGTTTATACTGCAGGGTAAATATGAACCAGAGAGACATAGTTTCTCCTGTGGGAATTTTGATGTTCATTGGGTTTGGAATGCATTTGTTTTCCTTGAAGAAATAAGTGCCTAGATTGTGCCAAAGCCTGTGGGTGTTCATGTAGACAAACGCTGCTTAAAGCCAAAAAATTCAATTGTGTAGCAATGTCTGTTCTTATTGTTTTTGCCTGTAAAATGATGAACAGAGAAGTATTCTTTTAGGCTATTGGTGTTTTGAAGTCAGAAATAAAATCTAAATACCATGATGCATGCATGGTATGTTAATTAGAGTCAACTGTGCTATTTATAGGATCATATTCTAAGAACTAGAAAGCATGTTAGAGAACATCTGATCCAATCTCACCACTTTATAGAAACTGTCATGGATCATAGAATTATATCTTTAGGATCAGAAAGGATACCAGGAGTTTGAGAGTCTGACCTTCTTATTTTAATGATGAGGAAACTGAGGTACAGAGAGGTTAAGTCACACAGCTATTAAGTGTCTTAGGTGGGATTGAAACCTAGCTTTTCTGACTCTAAACCCAATACCTTTTCCATGGTTGAAGACACCATCAGAGGGTTGGCTGCCAGGTGTAGGGTTGGTTTGCCACAGTCATAGAGGACTTGTGACCTTTGCAGGTAAAGGGAGTGCCTATGTTTATCAAATCAATGTTCACTGAGGAATATTTTACTATGTGTAAAGTACTTTTAACGGCATGTACTTGAGATAAGCTGTTAAGCACAGAAAAGTGTAGGATCAAAGTCAAACAGGAAGCGTGTAGGAGCTTATATTGTAGTAAAGTAAGTTTCTATTGAACTAGCTCCTGAGGGTTCTTTGACCATATTATTTCCACGAATGCCTTGACTCACCTTCATATGAAGTTTAAATACATAGAAACCGGACACAAGGAGCACCTATTCATTATTTACAGTGTTAAGGACACATATGACTGAAAAACAGAAAAGACGAGTTGATGGGGAAGCAAGAATTAGAAACTATAGATAGACGTCCTGAGTGTTACCCTGGTACTTCTGAGATATCAAAAGGAATAAAGGCTTCTAGCCATTGTGTAGATCCTTTGTGGAGGATTTATATTAAGTAGGATTGCACAGGATAAGGTGTTGGATGGGTTGGATGAGAGCTCTCTCTCTCCTTCTTTGTCTCTCTGTCTCTATCTCTTTCCAAAAAACAGAGCAACTAATGACTTCTTGCCTTGTCTTGGTGATAATTTCATCCTTCAAAACATAGAAAAACCAACAGTACGAAATTCTGTTCTAGATCTGATACTAACAGAGAGAAACTATTTACAGGGGTGGAAATGATGAGAAATCTGGGAGGAAGTGATTACTCCATACTAGAGTTGCATATAGAGGAAAGGAAATCTGGGTATAGTCTGACACACAGCCTAGATTTTAGGAAAGTAGATTCTTAAGGTTTAGGAGAAAGAGAGATATTATCCCATGGACTAAAATGTCTCCAGGGAAGTGAGACTAGGAGGGATAGGAGATGATTAAGAATGAAATTCTGAAGACACAAAGGGAAGCAGTTCCAATGAGGAGGAAAAAAATGGAATTTGTCTGATAACATCAAAATAGACATATAAGAAACTCACCAACTAACCTGTATTTTTAAAAAGACAGCACGGAAGATGGAAACAAAGTTAGGTAACAGGATTAATAAAAGGATGTGGTTCTCTAAAAATAGTATCAGGAATACTAAAACTCAGAATGAATTGAGACTGACGATTGTGACTGAGAACAATAACAAGAGTCCTCAGTTATATTGGGAGAACAAAGGAGAATCCAAAAAAGAATAGAACCTTTTCTTGGAATGGATGAGACAATGATAATTGACAACAGACATGTGATGAAATTGTTTGGTTCTGATTTTGTTTCTATTTTCCCTGCCAAGGAGAATGGTCTTTGCATTGGAAATGACCAAATAAAAATGACTAGTAGGGAGTTGATATCCAAGTTAAGAAAGGAGATTACAAGTCTATATATAGCTGGCTTTAATGAATTCAAGTCACCTGACTCAGATAAAGTATATTCTCTGAACCTGAAAGAATTGACAGATGTGATTTTACTATGCCATCATCAGTTATTTTTGAAAGATTATAAAGAACAGAATAGGTACCACAAAATTAGAGAACTAATCCCCAATTTTCAAGAAAAGGCAGAGAACAGTTTACAAACTATAGTCTAGTAAGCTTGATTTTAATATCTGGAAAAAATTCTAGAATGGATCATTAAAGAGATGGTTGGGAAACATCTAGAAAGGGAAACAGTTATAAACAGCCAGCATGACTTTATCAAGAACAAGAACATTATTTCCTTTTTCAGCAGGATTACTAAACTTGTAGAAGAGGGGAATGTTGTGGGTGCAGTTGATGTAGATTTTGGCAAATCTTTTGATAAAATCTCATAACATCCTTATGTAGAAAATGAAAAAATACAGATTGGATGATAATATGTTCAAATCAATTCACAAGTAGTTGATGGCTATACTCAAAGAATAGTTTGTCAATGGTTAAATGTCACATGGTAGGTGGATTGTAGTGGATCTGTACTATAGGGGTCTACACTTGACCTTGTGCTCTTTAACATTTTAATTAATGAATTAAATAAAAAGCATAGTTATAAGTACGTGCATCAAATTTACAAGTGGAATGTTACTCTGATAGAGAATAATACATTGGATGACAATGAGATTCGAAAAATGTTAATGGGCTAAAAAATTAGGCTGCATCCAATAACATGAAATTCAATCAGAATAAAACTTTAAAGTCTTGTACTTGGACACAAAAAATCAACCTCATGAGCTACATGATGTGGGGGAGGCATGGCTAGACAGCATTTGTTCTGAAAAAGATTTGGGGGTTTTAGTGGATTATAAATGCAATATAAGTCATCAGCATGATAAAGTGACTTGAAAAGCTAGGGTGGTCTTGGGCTTCATTAAGAGGGGTATAGCTTCCAAAAATAAGGAAGTTACATTGGACTATGTTCTCATCACACTTTATCTGGAGTATTGTGTTCAGTTCTAGGCACCAAGGTTTAAGGACATTGATAAATTGGAAAATGTCCAGAGGGAGGGCAATTAAAGTAGTAAAGGTCGTTGAATTAATGTGATGTGAAGATTGGTCGAAGAAACTGGGACTCTTTAGCCTGGAGAAGTCTTGGGGTGACATGATGGTTGTCTCCAAATATTGCAAAGACTCTCATGTGAAGATGAAATGAGCCTTATTTGTCCCTGGGGAAATCACAACAGAAGCGATGTGTAGAGAAGTTCATTCTTGATGTTAGGAAAAGACTTCCTAATAGAACTCTCTAAAAAGGGAATGGGTAGCCTTGAGAAAATGGTGACTCCTTACTCCTTGAAGGTCTTCAAGCAGACACTCACTTACTGGGTATATTACAGTAGGGATTGTTTTCGTGCACAAACCTACATTACTAGATGGCCACTGAAATCTTTCTAACTTCAGATTCTTTGATTCATTGGGTTACAATCTGAACCAACAGAGAAAGTACCCACAGGACTGAAATCTCAATTCCTTCAAAGCATGAGGGTATTGTGAGCCAAAGTTGATCAAAACCAATCTATGCTGAACCACCACATACTGGTTTTTTTTTTTTATCAAAAATCCTTATGTTCCTTACAATCAACATGTGTGGAATATATCATTAGACTAGACGCCAAAATTTCAGCTTTAACTTATACCCACATATCTTTCTATTTAGCCTAGTCACCAGTTCTTTGGGGGTTTGGGGTTTTTTTTGCTTTTTTTTTGAGGGCCAATTGGGGTTAAGTGACTTGCCCATGGTCACGGCTAGTTTTTGTGTTAAGTGTCTGAGGCTGAATTTGAACTCAGGTCCTCCTGACTCCAGGGCTGGTGCTCTATTCACTGTACCACCTAGCTGCCCCCTAGTCACCAGTTCTTACTGCACTTGGCATCAGTATGTCTTCGCATTCCCCCCTCCCCCCTTCACCAATGTCAATGGGATCAATGAATAAAGAATTCTAACATCTTATGTTAAAGAAAGGTTGATTTAAAATGCTTGATTTGGAACCAAGTCTGTGATGCCCTCAGTCTAACTGTAGCTTAGCACTGTGGAAAGAATGATCTACTTGAAAGTAAGTTTGAATTCTGACTCCTAAAGTGATTTTGCAAGATAAAGAGTTCTCTAGGGCATGATGGAGTCCAGATTGCAGCCTGATTAGAAATAAATTCTCATGATCTTATAAATTCAGTCTAAGATATAATCTTATTGGCTTATAGCTGTGTGACATAACTGAGTTATAGAGTTTCTCCAAATCACTCAGTTTCCTTATCTGTAAAATGGGGATAATTAAACCTGTCACACTACCTTGCAGGGTTGTTGCAAGGTTCAAATTAAGGGATATATGTAAAGCCCTTTGAAATCCTAAAATGCCATAGAATTGTCAGATGTAAGCAGATTAAAGGAGAGATTCTTAATATGGGGTCCAGGAACTTGGTTTTTTAAAAAGAAAATTTTGATAGATGTATTTCTAAATAATTGGTTTCCTTTGTAATCCTATGCATTCAAGAACATTATTCTGAGGAGTACAGAGACTTCACCAGACTGCCAAAGGGGCCCATCACACACACACACACACAAACACATGCACACGCACACACATACACATGCACATGTACACACGTGTTAAGGAACTCTTTACTACAGAAGAGAACAGATCAGAATTGAGAGCAAAGTCATTTCTTTTTGTTGAAATGCTACAGATGAGCTCATTTTTTTTTTACTTGTGGGACTCCCTCCATCCCCAGCCTGATATAATCCAAAACGAGTATTCAGTAAATATTTATTGAATGAACGAAAAGTTAATGAATGGATAAATAAATGAAGTATCACTTTAATAGGGGTGGATAGGGAAATGAGGAAGCTATAAGATTTGCTTTCCTTGGTGCCTTGAACATAGTAGTTACTTGGTATACATTTGTCTGACTTCTTATGTTCACCCCCTGAAACTGTCTAAACTACCAGAATTTGCTTCAGTTTTCTTACTTGTCAAGTAAGAGGGCTGGACTAGATGACCTCTACTCTCCTTTCAAGTCTGACATCTATGATCCTAGATCTAGTTTTTCGTTAGCATCATGAAACAGATGTCCAGCAGTTGTCTAACTTAAGTGAAAGTGGGTTGTTGGATTTAACTCACTATACACTCTCGGCTTTTCCTGTGAAAACCTGGTTCCTACTCACGTATCATCTCCTTGAGGGAAGTCTATTTCTGTGATATCTTGTTCTTCTCTGTATCGCTAGCACTTAGCACTGTGCCTGGAACATAGCAAACCCTCAATAAGTGCTTTCTGGTTCATTGATAACTGACTAAGGACAATAGGCTAACATTCAGCAATCACAGAATTACTGGGCTGAAAAGAGGCTCTTATTATCTATCTAGAATCTCAAGAACTTATTAGGTCAATCTTCTCCTCACGGGCAGGGTGACCACTGAATAGATCCACAGAAAGTACAACTGTCTGCCCTGATTGTTCACATGCCAGAATGTCCTCCATAGTGTTGCATGCTCCTGGGGGAGGCCAGGTTAACCCATACCTGAACAGGTATCCATCATCAACATCCCAGTAAGTGATTGTCCAACCTCCACTTGAAGATTTCTAGCTATATGGGAGCCCATTACTTTCTGAGGCCATTCTTCTTGTTTTCATTCAACTCACTCTTTAGCTGCCTCTGTACCTTCCTCTCCTTGTTTCAGGTTCTGTCTTCTGGGTCCAAGAAGAATGAAAATAAGCTTGTGACAGCCACCCAACACCTGAGCACAGCTATTATATTCTCCTTAAGTAAATTAAATAACAACTCCCAGTTCATTCCCAATCCCACCATGTTCCAATCCCAGCAAGGCCTGATTTCTAATTCCTTCGCCATCCTTCTCAGACATCTTTGGATATGTCCCCAACTTGTTGATGACTTTCCTAAAATATGGAACCCAGAATTGAACACAATATTCCAGGTGTGGTTTGACCTGAGTGGAAAACTAGACTACCAAATCCCCAAGTCAAGTTAGCAAGCATTTAGGAAGTACTTCCTTTGTGCCAAAATTTGTGCTACGGGCTAGGAATACAAATACAAGCAAATAGAAAGACAGTCACTCCTCTTAAAAACTTCCATTCTAATGGGGGTGGACAGCACATGGAAAAAGCCGAAAAGGCATGGGGGAAGAGAAGATACCAAGTATTGTTGTTGTTGTGGTGGTGGTGGTGGTTGATCTTTTGTTCTCAAAGAGGACCACGAAATCAGGAAGATGATGCCATGACTTGCAAGTGAATTGGGTTTAAGTGAGGGAGGGCTGTGCAAGGTCACCAATCTCACTTTGTCCTCTAGAGCCATCTGGGTCCAGTAGCAAGATACAGATCAGGATTACTGGAGATGGTCCCACGGTATCAGGTATGGGAACATGATGGAAGAAGTCTAAATTGCAGACTGATGATAAGTGAAGATGGGTGGTGTGGGTACCCTCTTTAAAAGATCTTGGCAGTAGCCAGACAATTAAAAGAGGACAGAATGTAAAGATTCTTCTGAGGTGAAATTTCAGGACTGAAGTGATTTTGCAAGATAAAACTTCTCTGGGGCATGATGAAGAATCCAGATTGTAGGCTGGTTAGAAATAAATACTTATCCTCCTATAAATTTGACCTAAGATATGAGCCCATTAGCTTATTCATTCATTCATTCATTCATTCATTCATTCATTCATTCATCCATCCATCCATTCGTCCATTCATTCATTCATTTATCTGTTTGTTTATTTAACTGTCATATCACTTTGTTGACTCATTTTGAGTTTGCAGGCTACTATGTAATAGTTTCTTGTGACTTTAGACTTGCCTAGATTTTCTTCAAGTTTAACTCAAATCAAGGAGTTAATAATACACCCTCTTTTTAAAGTTCCCAATTCGTGGTTAAGCTACTATATGATATAAAGCAGCTAGGTAATCAGATACATAGAGAGCTGCACTTAGTTAAGAAGACCTGAGTTTGAATCATGCCTCAGACTTTTTAGCTGTATGGCCCTTGGCAAGTAACTTATCTTCTCTTTGCCTCAGTTTCCTTGCCTGTAAAATGAAGATAATAATAGCACCTACCTCCCAGTGCTGATATAAGAATCAAATGACATAATATAAATAGAGTGCTTTGCTAGTTATTGGTGGTGGTGGTGTTAGTCCCATTCCTAACACATATTGGATCCCTGGCTTTGGACAAGTCACTCAACCTGCCATACTCTAGGCAACTTTGTAAAACAAATAAAATTCTGCATTGGTAGGAGTTTCTTCCCCAAAAGTTTCTTATGCCAGTGAAATCATAGATCCTAAACAAACAAATAAATAAGATTTACACTCAGTATCTACTTGACATCTTGAATCGAGACTTATTAAAAATCAGACTCAAAATGGTTCTGTCACCCTCCCAAGGGCTTTGTGTTTGGTGCTGTTGCAACAAACAAAAATATAACAGGAAAAAAAAAAAGAATAGCAGAAAAATTCCTGTGGAATTATGAACCATATAAAAAAGCACTGAGCAAAAATAATCAAAAGAATATTGCAATCTAGAGTGTTATCAATATTTTTTCTCCACTTAAGAGTATCACTTGCCCCTGGAGATACATAATACATACATCCCTTGTCACTTTCAAAGTGTAGGTTTGGTATAGACATGTACTCACGTCTCTCAGAAACCGGCCAGCAGAGGGCAGTACAAGCTAGTGAAAGGACAAATTTGTGTTCCCTGAAGCCATATACAAGCTTTTCAAATGCCAGTTTGTTGAGAGTTGGGGAGATCTTAGAAATTGTTTTTAGAGTATCGACGTTATTTTATGCAGGACTCAGAAAGAGAAATGATGGCTTATGTTTATGTAACAACTTGGAGGGTTACAAAATGCTTTTCTTCCAACCAATATGAGTTGATGATTGAATTTTCAGGATTTCTTTTCAGGGTGTGTGTGTGTGTGTGTGTGTGTGTGTGTGTACATCCCACGCTTTAGTCCCAGCTTTGCCTCTAAGTGACCATTTGATTTTCAGAAGATCATAACTTCTTTGTCCTTTAGTTCTTCATCTAGAGGAAAATGAGTGGACTAGATTAGGTCTCTCCAACCTATAAAATGTCATGAGAGGAAGGGAATAAGCATTTATGTAGCACTTACTAAGTCCCAGGCATTGTGCTAAGCAGTTTACAAATAATATCTCATTTGGTCTTCACAACAACTTAAGAAGTAGGTGCTGTTAATATCCCCATTTTACAGTTGAGGAAACCAGGGCAAAGTTAAATGACTTGCTCAGGGTCACACAGCTAGTAAGTGTCTGAGGGTGGATTTAAATTCAGCTCTTCTCAGACTCTAGGCACAGTGCTTTACCCACTCCACCACCTAGCTGCCTCTGATGAGTTTAGGAGAAGTGACTGTTATTTGTTGGACATCATACAATCTGAAAAAGAACGCATGTAAGAGAGAACAGGTAAGAAATATTCTGTGTTAACCTGGTAAGGTACTGGAAGAGAGCACTCCATGTGTGTTTGTACATGCATGTCTATACTCACATACATATATACATATATATTATATGCAGTTACATGAATAAGAGGATCACAGTTTTAGGTTTGGAAGGGACCTAATAGGTCATCTAGGTGACCCAGTCCTTTGACTTTTTTATTGTTAATTTTTAAATGAAACATTATTTATTTGATATTATTACACAAAGGCTTGCATCAGTTAAAAATCACTACAATTAAAATAAGTTAAATCAGACATTGATTAGTAATATTTTTCTACCTAAGAAGCACTTTTTATCGATGATTCTTTAAAACATGGCTGGCAAAATTATGAATCCAGTGTACTCACAACCCTTTCCCAAGGGCTTCCTCTACTTTCAAAACGCTCTTCCTTATCTCGGTTCTCTTATGCTATTCAGTTCATTCAGCCAAGGATGAAAAAAATCTTGGCAGTGGATTGAACAGTGAATTTGGAATAAGACCTGGGACTGAATCCTGGCTCTGTGACAAAAGATCTGACCAGGCAGGAGCAGAAGAGAAAGAGTTCCTCCATCCTGCAAGGGAACTGTCTCAGGAGAGGAGGATGGAATGAGAATAGGAAGGGATGGATTAGAGGGTTATTACTGAACTTAGTAACTGAATAGATGTGGAATTTGGAAGGGAGGGAAATGTAAAAATGACTACAAGGTCTTGAATCTGAATGACTAGGAGAATGATGATCATCAGAAACAGGGAAGTCAGGAGGAAGAGCAGGTATGATCAAAAACCTTACCTATTGCAAAAGTAATAAGGAGTACAGCCTTCTCCTTCAGAGAAAGAACTGATACTGTCTGAATGCAGACTAAAGCATGCTATTTTTCATTTTCTTTCTCTCATTCTTTTTTATATTCCAGTCTTCTTGTGCAAAATGACTAATAATGGAAATATTTTACATAATTGCATGCGTATAAACTATATCAGATTCAGGGAGGGGGAGAGGAGGGAAGGATAGAATTTAGACCTCAAGACTTTTTGTAAAAATATTCAAAATAGGGGCAGCTAGGTGGTACAGTGAATAGAACACTAGCCCTGGAGTTAGGAGGACCTGAATTCAAATCTGATTTCAGACACTTGGCACGCTTACTAGCTGTGTGACCTTAGGCGAGTCACTTAACAACAATTGCCCTGCCTTCCTCCCTCCAAAAAGGCAAAAAAGAAATGTTCAAAATTGTTTTAACTCAAAATTGTTTAAACAAAATTGTTTGTAATTGGGGTAAAAATAAAATATTATATTACAAAAAGAAAAATATAATCTCTTGTCTCTTAGCAATGAAAATTTGAAGTCTTCTTTGATTCATTTTCTCTGAGGTTTACAAAGTTAAGGCAGGGATTGACCCTACTATACTTGAGGTTAGAGTCTACCTTTATAAAACATAGAATGGCCTATTCAAATATCATTCTTGTTTAAATTTCAGAAGATTAATTTAATTTAATTTAAATTAAATTTCTCTAAAGAGAAGCCTTCTCTTAGAATTTAAGATGAGATCAGGATGGTTAATCACTTCTACTTTTAAGATTGATTTCAAAACAGTCCCACTGGAGTTTCTTTCTCAGCTTTCATTAACCTACTAATAACAACTTCCACTTTGGAACAAGGACAGATACAGAGTTACTAGTGTGAGTTGACTGGGGCTTTGGGAGGAGGGCAGTACTTCCTCTATAGCAGACTTCACAGGCCTTAGCCGACCACTTAGCGTGACTTCCGCCTACTCTTTCACCTGGCCCCATGCTACCCCCACCTCAGGTTTCCGTCATGACTCAGTCCTGAAGGCCTGACTTTCCCGCCTCCTAGCCTGTTTGGCTAAGCAGTGAGGGTGGCATAAATTGAACCATCTCTTTATTAACAAGCTGAGGCTGTCACAGGGTCTCTTTCTCCCTGTTTATTTGTTGAGTTGTTTTTCAGTCATATTCAATTTTTTGTGACCGAATTTGGGATTTTCTTGGCAAAGATACGGTAGTGGTTGACCATTTCCTTCTCTAGCTCATTTTATAGATGAGGAAACATGCAGCTAGTAAGTGTCTGAGGCCAGTCTTCTTGATTCCAAGACCAGCACTCTATCCACTATTCCACCTTGTACATTCAGTCAAATGAATTAACCGCAGGTCCCTGAATTCATATTCTGTGAGAGCAGGGACGATTCCATTTTTGTCTTTGCTTAGTACAGAGCTTGGCACACAGTAGGCACTTGTGCGTGTTAATTAAGCTCCAGACTAGGCTGGGAGCAATGAAAGGTCAAGGAAGGGAAGGATTTTCAGGAGTCTCCTTCCTTCCTGACAACTTCCTTCCACTCTTGGGTCAAAGATAGGGAGGATCACTACAGATTTTCCCCAGCATTGTGGATCATCAGCTCAATTCCTCCCAGCTGAGACAGCTTCTTCCACACCGGACACCCTGGAAACCCAGCTGGCTTTTTTCCACTTAATCATAAGGGTTAGGGAGGAGCCACCCAAATGTGGCTCAGCTGTATGCTTGTCCAATTAGGCCTAGCCTTCAGGTCCAGTGCAAGACCTCTTAAAGAGGCAAGACACTCACCCCTGCCTACCACACACGGCCTTTTCCATTCTGCTTTGGAGTGTGAAATAGCCATCCCATTTAGTCTGCTGTCATTATTAGTATCTTTTAATCACAGACAAGTTAGTCTATTGCTTTTGGGAAATAAATGCTCCATAGCCAATGTACTATATAGATATGTTTGGTTTACTAATAGCAATAGTAAAAATCTCTTTTGATGTTTACTAAAAATATTTCCCTTGTTGCATATTTTATTATTTCTACTTTTCCTTTGCCCAATTTCTGTCCCTTTTATTCATTCATTCATTTATTCATCCATCCATCCATCCATCCATCCATCCATCCATCCATTCATTCATTTATGCTTATGAAAGCACATTTGCAAACCTCTGAAATCCTCTCTGTCTTTAGGGAGTAAACTTATTAGAACCTCAACTAGTTGAAAGTTACTACAAAGTAGGTGTTATCTCTATATTGGACTTTCCCAGAAACCTTCATTCTGTGATCATATCAGGTATTCTTGAAACCCAGACCATCCCAACTAGTGTAAATTAAGATGCTTTGATTGCAATGGCTACAGTAAATCCTGATTGGCATTGAAAATATCAAGAATATTTTTGAGTTTTAAAATACTCAAACCTTGAACCAATCTTCCTCTGAATATTCTTCATAATTTGGGGCAAGGACAATAATGTACATATTTTGACTATCTAAAAACTAGTACAGTAGTTATCTGAAATTGTCTTGCCACATAATGCTTAATGTGGATGAAAGGCACAGAAACGTGTCTACTGTTAGTGATATTGTATGTTCCCTCTTTAAAAAAAAGTTAGTTTCAGAGATAAATGAACTTTACACTGAGTTTGGACTCTTCTACCAACATTCAAAAAGTATTCCTGAACCGTGACAATTATTATTTAGTTTATATATTTTGTTCCCTTTTTTTCCAAGCAGCATGATGTTGGGGTCACAGTTTGTGAACAGATGGAATATATGGACTGGGCTTACTAATTAACATCAGAGACAGGAGACTCATTGTCTTCCTATATCTATCATCCATCTACCTTCGTTTCTGTCACACTAGTACTAGTTGCTCATATTACTGAAAGCTATGAATTAAGTGAAAGCAAATTATTATAATGCTTATTATACATAGTTGTTTAGTAGTTATAGCACATATGTATATGCTATGTATGTAAAAATAAAGTACAGTATATGCTAGCATAGTAAATATGTGGCGTGATACATAAATGTATAGTCTGTTATATTTAATTTACTATAATGAATTTAATATATTATATTTTATTTAAGTTAATATTTAATATGTAATGCAATCTAATGTAATGCATTTATTTTAATCTAGTGAAATCTCCTTCAAGATTTCAGCTTGCTAAGGCTGCTTTTTTTTAAATGAGGTGGCACTGCAGGGGTTTTTGTGTAAATTATATAGCTTTGCAGATCAGCAGAGTGAGAGATGGTAGTGTTGAACTGATCTGTGGACCTTGTTATGTTTTTCTATTTGTAGTAACTAAACCTGAAATGCCTCTGAGGTTTGGGTCAAAGGAGAATGCAAAGGGATATAACTGGAAGCTGCTGTCTTCTATAACTTACTGGTGATTCAGAAAGATCTGTCATTCTCCCTGGGCAATTTGCAAAGTCTCCTGCTTCCTAAAAGAACAGTCATTCTGCTAGCACTTTTAGATGGAATGATAGTAATTGAAAGAAAAAAACAAACAACAATACAAAAACAACCCAGGAAGTTCAGAGGGCTGTGAAAGTTTTCCCCAAAGTGTAGGCTTTTGTGTTTTCCTGGAGGCTTTTTTGAGACCTTTTGTTTGTGAGATATAATGATTTCAATTCTGAGGCATGCTATGTCTTCCAGTTAGTATCTCACCCTGTGTCCCTTATTTCCACGCTAGTCACATGTTGAAAGTAGTTGGTTTGTCCTTCCTTGCACCACATCTGGAGTTTTATGTTCATGGGTAGGTATCACATTTTAAGAAGGAAACTGATAAGCTGGAGAACTCTGAGAATGGCTACCAGAAAGTCCTCCTCTTTAAGGGGATCCTTCTTCAAGGAAAGACCCCAAGGCCAGTCATTCATTTAATAGCTATTTATTAATTCCTGCCTTATGCAAGGTACTATGGGTATATTTAGAGTATGGGCCCAGCGTGTCATGCATGCCTATGCAAGCCACTGGGAATACAAAGATAAAAAGAAAACTTCAACTGGACCCGGACCTCAAGGATCTTGCATTCTTCTGGGGATGGGAGGTGGCAGAAGTGGTGAGGACAGCTCATTAATCAATATACAATATATTCTTGTTCAGTCTTTTTCAGTCATGTCTGTCTCTTTGTGACTACATTTGGGTTTCCTTGGCAAAGATAATGGAGTGGTTTGCTGTTTCCTTCTTCAACTCATTTTTTCAGGTGAGGAAACTGAGGCAAAGTGACTTGTCCAGGGTCACATAGCTAGTAAATGTATGAGGTCAGATTTGAACTCAGGCCTTCCTCACTCCAGGCCCAAAGTGAATAAAAATGTAATAGAGGGAGGACACATAAGTGATCATAGCATGTTGAGGATTAGTTAGAAGGATTGGTAATGTTTTACCTGGGGAAGAGAAGAGTTGAGGGGCATGTGATGACTATGATCAAATATTTGAAAGGTTGTCAGGGGAAAAAAGATCAATTTGTTCTATATGAACCCCTATAGTCAGAACCAGGCACAGTGAATGGAATTTGTAGAGTCATATACTTAGATTGTCTAAAAGGAAGAGTTTTGTATCGATGAAAAGTTACCCCAAAGTGGAAAGGCTGCCTTGGGAGTTAGGGGTTTCCTCTACCTTGGATGTCTTCAAGCAAAGGCTAGATGACCACTTATGGGGTTGGTTGCCTAGAGGTTCAAGTATGGTTTAGATTGTGTATCCATGGTGCAGCTACCCCTTTTGAATCAATACCCAGCAGACTGAAGAAAGATAATCTGCCATCCGACAGACAAAGGTGATCTAATTCTGAATGCTCCCCTTATCCAACACCGAAGACATGGGACTGGAAAGGAGACAAAGAGATCCCAGGTCCTGGGGGGTAGGAGAGATGGAGTGATGCAGAGGTTGGTCAAGTTGGGACTTAGAGATCAGGACGAAGGAGTGTTCAGGCTAACGACTAGAATCCTAGAGTTCTGTTCTTGACTCCAGAACATTGACATATAAGTTCTATTTGGAGCAGAATCTGATTGTTTTTTGTTTTCCAGATCTTTGTAGCCAGGGTTGTGCTGGAGTCAGCTTGAATCAGCTTGGGAGCCAATTGTTAAATATTCATTGTGAGGTTTGTACTTCAGAAATTGGCAAATGCTACAAATCAGGGCCTGATAATGCACCCTTCCAAGCTCACTGGCTATATATACATAGGTAAACAAAAAACAAGGTGAAAGGCATACTGGTGAGCAGTCTGTAGATTAATTTCATTTCTACCAAAAGAGACATACTATCTTTACAGGGAAAAAAAAGAATTTTCTTTACAATAAGTTCTATTTAAGTTTGCATCGTATATAAATGTTAGGAATATGAAAAATAACTCATTTCATGTTCTGATTTTCTTATTTAATTTAATTTTGACCTTAACATAAAAATGGGCATTTCCATATAAATTTGTATTTCATCTCCAATATTTTAATATGTAGCACTCCCCCCAGGCTACCCCACCCCAATTTGATCTCATGGTTTGGGTTCCCCAAGGCATTAATATCCTATTCATTAAACAAATGAAGGAATTAAGGCCCAAGGAAGGTAGGTGACTTACTGAAGTCACCTTTGTAGTAGAGGGCAGAGCTGGCTGGTGAACTGTCATCCTAGGGCTCCACCTCCAATATTTTTTCCCCACCTCATCACATCCCAGTAAATATTGCTTGGATCACTAATTTAGAAGTAGGGGAGCCCTCAGAGAGGCTCCTCATTATACAGGTGAGGAAAGTGAGTCATAGAGAAGTGATGATTTCCCTAAGGTGACCAGGTGAAGATGAAAGCTCAGGTCCTCTGACTCCAGGAAAACTGGTCTTTTGATTGCATTGATATGGCTTCATTTGAGCCATATGGATAGGGGGATTAATCAATCAACAAATATCTATTGCAGGGGTTTTTTTTCTTAATCCCTTTTTGTATCATAGACCTCTTCCACAGCCTATGGATCCCTTCTCAGAATAATGTTTCTCAAAGGCATAAGATAAAAAACATAGAATTACAAAGGAAACCAATTCTGATGAGATAACAGATATAATATTTTTTAAAGCTCAGGTAAAGAAACTTTGATTTGTTGGATATGTGCCATGTGCTAGGTACTATTACCAAAATCATTTTTTAAAATTATCCTAACACTAACTCTGAAACAAATCCACAAATAAACCAGCGCTAGGATAGTCAGCCTGCTTTAGGCTTTGCAGCAAGTAGAGTATTAACACTGCCCCACATAACCTTTCATGTACCAGCCGAGTGCATTATTGACCACCGAGGGCCTGGGATGCACTGCAGGAACAAGTCAGATTGCTGCCATGTGAAGGGTGTACTGACAGTCCAGAGCCCATAATGGGCGGCTTGTCCATCTGGCGTATAGTTAGCTTTCTATAAAATGGGGTAGCTTTGGACACATTAGCTCAGGTGCACGTCCTCAGGGGCAATGGAAGGCCTCATTAACAAGAGACTCAGAGATGGCCCTCACTTCAAGTACTCCATGAGAAATGGATGTGGGGTTATGTGACCTTCAGAATGCTCTCTCACTGTCTGAGCCCATTTCTTTTCGAAAAAATCATGACTTAATCATATTTTACAGAGGAAGTTTCTCTAATGAACCACCAGAGTTGAGATCAATTAAAGGTTCTGAGTAGGGAAATAATGTGCTCAGATCCATGCTTTGGGAAGATTATTTTGGTGATGGGGTGGAGGATGGGCCTCAAAGTGTTAGGGGCTGTGAGACAACCTTTCATAGGAGTAGTAAATAGTGTTCTGTCTCAGATGTCCAGGCCTGAAGGTATTAGGCCATAAATAATATTCTAATATGTAGCGCTCCCCTCCCCCCCCCCCGGGGCTACTCCACCCCAACTTGATCTCATGGTTTGGGTTCCCCAAGGCATTAATATCCCAAGCTCAAGGTCCTCCATGTGTCTTCACTCTCAAAATTGTAGCTTATAAGGACCTGCCAACCTTTAATAATACTCCAATTTATACAAATAAAGGCATTTACTGAAATGGCATAGTGAAAAAGGTAGTTACAAAACATTTTCCCAATAAATCTGGGGCATAACCCCCCCCCCCCCAATACACACAACATGTTTGATTAGAGCGGGCACACAAATTTAGAGTTCACAGTGGAGAGACATATGCCTGCCCAAGGTGACTCACACCTGCAGCACCATGGGGTCCTGATGCCCTTTCCATTCCTATCGAGTCTTGGTTACAGATTCTTTGTTCCATGGGATGCCCACTGGACTCTGAACCAACTCCTCCCTTCGCCGCAGCTTATCTGCTCAAGGCTGGACTCCCTGGAATTTCTCTCTGCTACCTGCAAAGTCTCCTACCAGCAAATCTGCCCAGCTGCAAATTACCATTGGCTATGGGGGGAAAAGGATGAGAAGAAAACTTGTCCCCCTAAACCCACTCTGCAAGATGCCCAAGAGAAGAAGCAAGGAATGATTCCCTTCTGACAGCTGGGTTCTTCCTCTGCAGCAGGCTCAGTTCCTGATTACCAGAGGTAATTTTTTTTTTACAGGTAGAGTTCCTCCTATCTTGATTGACTTCAGAATTGGAAAATTTTTTTTTTTTTTAAAGACCATAAGGGGCAAGATTTATTCTTCAACCAGCCAATGGCTGCCAAAGTAATTTTCCTAAAACCATGTGACCACATCACTCTCTAGACACCTCTCAATTAATACCAATAGTTCTCTATTACCTCCAGGGTCAAATATTAAAGCTCCTCACCACCTGGTCTCATCTTACTTTTCCAATCTTCTTACATTCTACCTTCTACTATGCCCTTTATGGTCCTGTTGTGCTGGCCTATTTGCTCTTCCTCACACACGACAGTCCATCTACCATTTCCAAGCTTTTGGACGAACTGATCCCAAGCCTGCAATGTTCTCCCTCCTCACTTCTACTCCTTAGTTTCATTGACTTGCTTCAATCTGGGTCTAAATCGCTTAATCAGGAGGCCTTTCCCAGTCTTTCTAGATGTTAGTGCCTTCTCCTCTGAGACGACCTTTCATCCACTTTGTATATATCTTGTATGAACCTAGTTATTTACATGCGGTAACTCCTATTAGAATGTGAACCCCTTGAGGGCAAGTACTATTGCTTTATTTTTTTTTTAAATATACTTTTCTTTGTATTAACAGTGTTTAGCACAGTACCTGGCACCTAGTATACACTTAATTCATTCTTTTTGATGCATTAATTGATCAGTTCTTAATTCTTTTTGACTCTGACTAAATATCCCTAACATTTATCTCCTCTCCACTCACATTGTTTTCACCCTAATTCATGTCCTCATTACTACTCAGCTAGGCTGCTATAATAGCTTTCTAAGTGGTTTCTCTGCATCCAGTCTCTTCTCTCTCAAATCCATCCTCCACCTTTCCACCAAAATCATCTTCCCAAAGCATAGGTCTGAGAATACTACTTCAGTAGCCAGAACCCTTGAATGATTTTCTTTTGCCTCTGAGATAGAATACAAAACTCGTTATCCTGGCATTGAATCCTCCACAGTCTGCTTTTAACCTGCCTTTCCAGCTTCATTTCACATTTTCTTCATATATTCTTATATTCCAGCCAAACTTGGCCATTATCTCTTTTCTTAACATTCTGTCTGCTGCCTCTACTATTGCATAGACCATCTCTCATTTGCTCCCTCATCTATGCCTTTCGGAATCTCTATATTCCTTAAAAGTTCAGTCCACTTGCAGCCCCTCTCCTCAAAGCTTTCTCTGATCCCCAAAGATGATAATTTTTCCTTCTTCCTAAATATCATTAGAGCCCTTTGATCTTTCTCATCACGCCCTACCTTGAATTATTTTAATCTCTGTACATACCATATTTTCTCAGTAGAAAATGAATTACTTCTGGGTAGTACCTATTTTGTTTTGTTTTTTTTCCTTTGTATCTCTTAAAGTGACTTTGCATAGCACAGTGACTTTGACATAGTAAGTACTTAGTAAGTAATTGCTGCATTAGATTCAATTAAGTGTGACCAGGTAAGGATACCATTGAGAGTAAACCACAGATATCAGTCAGAGATAGCTATAGGAACTATAGCAATAATTTCATTGGGATAGGGAACTCCTGAATGAGGAAAGTTCCTCCATAAGGCAGGTTAGTGCCTCATTTGTAACTTAAGTCTTAGAGAATTGCCTAGAGCACTGAGAATTTAGGTGACTTGCCCAGGACCACACAGTCAATATGTATCAAAAATGGGAATTGGACTCCAGTTCCTGGTTTCAAGGCCAATAGTCTGTTGGTTCTTCACCTCTGAACTGATCAGATCATTTCTAATATTTCCAAGAAAGTACATGAAAAGTACAATTTGCTCACATTTCCCCAATGTGTTTTAACATACTATAATAAACATGATATGAAATGACATAATATAATATATATTATAATAAATATATAATATAGCATAATGTAACATAATGTAATATAATATATAATGTAATTAATATAATGTAACATAACAACATGACGTAGCATAATATAATATAATGTAATATAATAAATATGACATGACATGATATGACATAACATTTATGTGACAGTTTTATGAAGTCACACAGGGACCACAGACTTGTATGACTTGATAGTATTAGAGGTCATCTCATCTATAGCTTTCTGATGAATAATGAATTGATTTTAAAAATGTTTTCAACCAATTTTGGGGGGCAATGATTATGAGATCTTTCTTAGATTATAATAAACATGAATAAACATAAAGACTATAATAAACATGATATGAAATGACAATTACTATGATATAATAAATATAATGTAATGTAACAACATAACATAGCATAATATAATGGAATGTAATAAATATGATATAACATGACACGACATAACACAACATGACATGTCATAACATTTATGTGACAGTTTTATGAAGTCACACAGGGACAATAGACTTATATGACTCGATAGTATTAGAGGTCATCTCATCTATAGCTTTCTGATGAATAATGAATTGATTTTAAAATGTTTCAACCAATTTTGGGGGGCAATGATTATGAGATCTTCTTTCTCAGATTATACTTGGCAAACCAAACTTGGCAAACAAGAACTCAATATGTATACATAACAACTGACTGGAGAAAGTCAGTGTTTAACTTCCTTCTCCAGCATCATTCCGCTAAACTTATATTTGACCCTGTATTCCAATCATCCCTCCATAATATTAAGAAGATGCATTTAGATTCTTCTTGGTTCTGTAATTCATTCAGGACTCAGTTTTGAACACATGGTCCAAGTTTTATTCCTGATTCAAGTGTATCAGCAACCAATAAACCTTAATTTCCAGGCTTTACCTGCCCTCCCCCCCTTAAATGTTTAGAACCTACAACAAATTCCATTTTTGTTGTTTCATTTTGGTAAAGATGTGGCATAGGGCTCTGAAAGACTATACCAGAAGAGAATAAGCTCTGGAAGCTTGTCGCTAAACTCACCTGTGGCCCAAAGAAGCTGCATGACAGCCACACCCCAATAGACTATTTCAGCAGATGGGCTAAACCAGGTGGAGGATAACCCATTGGTG
>NW_027187391.1:7524789-7552320 GCF_028583685.1 Petaurus breviceps papuanus
ATCTGTTATAAATACTCAAATTAACTATAAAGGACATATGAAGAAAAATACTATCTGCATCCAGAGAAAGAACTGATAAATAGTATGCATAGAATATAAGTGTATATAGAATAGTTTATATATATGTGTGTATATATATAGATATATGTATACACACATACACACCTATTTATGTCTAATGGTGGCCATGTCTGGGGAGGAGGGAAGAAACAAAGTTTACATGACAATTTTGTTGCATATTTAAAAGGAATAGCAAGTTGTGCATAGTCGATTTGCAGTTTCATGTGCAATCATCATTTTTATTGGACTGTTCTGGAAACGCTTGTTTTATTCCATGAATTAAAAATAAAACAAATTAAAAGAAAAAAATGTTCTCTCATTTGATCCTCAAAGCAACCCTGGGTGATAGGTGTTATTATCATCCTCATTTTACTGATGAGGAAACTGAGGCAGACAGCACATAATTTGCTCAGAGGTAGTAGAAGAGTAAAGCAGGCTTTGAACTAACTCTGAACTCAGGGCTTCCTTACTCCAGCTTTAGTGATCTAGCCAGTGGGCCATCAAAGGAGATGATCAACCAAGAAACACTTGTTAAGTGCTTAGTATTATAAATACCCCTGAAACTGTGCTAGGCACTATGCCTGCAAAGACAAAAACAATGAAACAATCTTTGCTCTCATTCTGTTGGAGGAGACAATATAAATACATATGTGTATGCTCGGAACAGATACAATCTAACTAAATACAAGTTAAACAAGGAAGGAACTTTGGAGGGCAGGATCAAGAAGGGTTTCATATTGAAGCTGGTGCCTGAGCAGCAACTCGAAGAAAGTGAAGCTTCTGACAGAAGATGAAGAGAGAGTTTATTGTAGGCAAAAAGGATGAGCAGTGAAAAAGAATGAAGAGGGGTGGCTAGGTGGCACAGTGAATAGAGCACCAGCCCTGGAGTCTGCAGGACATGAGTTCAAATCTAGCCTCAGACACTAACACAAAACTAGCCATGTGACCTTGGGCAAACCACTTAACTCCAGTTGGCCTACCCTTCCCCCTCCAAAAAAAGAAAAAAAAAAGAATGAAGAAAGGAGGTTAAGTGCTGCATGTGAGGAACAGAGACAAAGTTTGACTGGACAGCCAGGCATGGGAAGGGGAGTAATGTGCAATGAGGCTGGATAGGTTGTGTGGGGAGAGGCTGTAGAAAAGGCTTTAAAAGATTAACAGAAATTTATATTTATCCCACAGGCAACAGGGAGCCACAGGAGTCTTGAGCAGAGGAACTACATGGTCAGATGTGTGCTTAAGAAAATCACTTTGGAAGCCATGCAGATGACCACTCGGGACAGGGAGATCAATTAGGAAGCCATTGCAATAGCCCAGGTAAGAGGTGTCAGGGGCCTGAACTAAGGTTAGTCAGGCTACAAGCATTTATTAAGCACTTGCTGTTTTCCAGAGACTATCACCGGGGATAGAAAGTCAAAAATGAAAGAGTCCTTTCCCTTTGGTAGCTTATATTCTAGGAGTCAACACACACATGTGTACATATACATGATTTTTATATATCTACACATGTGTGTTTATTCACACACATGTATATGCATATATACAGTGCAGATATATACATATATGCAATTGTGCATCTATACAAGTATGTATGTGTACATGTATGTGTATATGTGGATGGTATTTTTATAGGGAAAGAGGTGAGCAAGAAGACATTAACAACTATCAATGTATGCATGTATTGTCCTGTCTCTATATATTCTTTTTTATTTTTTCCTTTTTGGAGGACAATTGGAGTTGTGACTTGCCCAAAGTCACACAGCTAGTAAGTGTGTCAAATGTCTGAGGCTGGATTTGAACTCAGGTCCTCTTGACTCCAGGGCCAGTGCTCTATTCACTGTACCACCTAGCCACCCCTCTATAAATTCTTTATGAGAATGATTTGTCTTTATGCATGCATCCAGGATGAAAACATGAAAATGAGAGAGGGATATTTTTACATACTGTGCCATTTTGCCTTTTAATATCAAGTAAGATACAATGGATAGATATATGAAATATATGGACCACCTTAAACTAACTTATGACTTAAAGAATGCCTTCCATTCTAAGATTTGTGGTTGTTCAGTCGTTTCAGTCATATCTGACTCTTTGTGACCCTATTCAGTGTTTTCTTGCAAAGAGACTGGAGTGGTTTGCCATTTCCTTCTCCAGTTGAGGCAAACTAGGTGAAGTGACCTGTTTATGAGTTTAATACTGTCAAATATGAGGACTTGTGGAAAATTATGGCAAAATTTGGTTCCATGGAGAAGTTGATCAATATTGTATGTCAGTTTCATGATGGCATGCTTGCATGGGTTGTGGATATTGGATGATGTTCTAACAACTTTCCTATTCACCAATGGAATAAAGCAGGGCTATGTGCTTTCTCCCATGCTTTTTTATTTTAGCATGATTCTTTTAGCAATGTTGTTGGATGTGCTCAGGAAGGATGGAAATGGCATCAGCTACTGCACAGATGGTAAATCATTTAACTTGAAAAAGTTACAAGCCAAGATTAAAGTGGGAGGAGAGCTGGAATGTGGCTTTTTGTTTGTAGAAAATTGTCAATACATCCATTAGGGCTGAGATGCAACAAAATATGGATCTATTCTTTGCTGCTTGTGCTAAGTTTGCCTTAATAATTAACACCAAGAAAACAAAGGTTCTCTACCAGTCAACACTACACTATCCATACATGGAATGCTGAGGATAATTTCATTTACCTTGGCAGTATATTTTCTAGGGATGTACACAAAGATGATGAGGCTGACAAATGTATTGCCAGAACCAATTTAGTGTTTGGGAGGCTCCAAAGAAAAGTGTGTAAGAAAAGAGGTATTAGACTGCTTACTAAACTGAAGATTTGCAGAGCCATTGTGCTGTGAGGTCTGCAGACTTGGTTGTTGTATGCCTGTGAAACCAGGGCAGTATACCAACGCCATGCCAGAAAACTGAATCACTTCCATTTGAATTGTCTTAGGAAGGTTCTGAAGATCACCTAGCAAGATAAGGTACCAGACATTGGGATCCATTCTCAAGCTGAACTGCCAATCATTCATACTTTAGAGAGGGCAACTCAAATTGGTTGTTTATGGTGTTTGAATGCCAAATGTTCATCTTGCCTAAAAGACTTATGGAGAACTCACACAAGGCAAGTGCTCAAATGGTGGTCAGAAGAAGCAATACAAGGACACTCTTAAGGTCTCTCTGAAGAACTTTGGACTTTATCATGAGACATGGGAGACACTGGCAGAGGACTGCACAGCACAGCATGCCTACATTGAACAAGATTCTGTGCTCTATGAGCAAAGCAGAGCTGCAGTAGCTCAAAAGAAACATGAGATGTGCAAATTTAGAGACATCTCCACTCCAAATGTTAGTATAGACTATTTGTGCCTGACCTGTGGTAGAGCCTTCTTAGTTCACATTGGTCTGGTCAGTCACAGACAGACATACTACCTTGACCTGAACATACTGATGTGATTTTGATCCTCTTCAAGAATAAAAGACAACAGCCAACCAGGTGGCTTGTATGTAGCAATTTATATACATATTATCTAACCCATAAGTATGTAAGCTCCTTAAGGCAAGCGATATCTAGTTTGCTTTCATTTGTATCCCCAGTGTTTGGCACATCTCCTAGCACATAGTAAGTGCTTAAAAAATGCTTATCAACTGAGAGATTGATTCACTAGTGTCATGGAACTAGCCCTGCTAAGAGCTAATATAGTACAGTATTCCCTATTGATGGCGAAGATCTGCACATATTCCTACTCATAAATAATGTGCCACCATTGTGTCTCCCAGGAATACATAAAAATAATGCAACATGCCTTGAAAGACATAAAAATCAGAACTCTACTTGAAATGACTTTAATTATTAATATTAGGTGAGGCATGATACCATATTGGAAAATAATTCCCTGTAGCTGGTCAAGTTCTTCTGATAAAGGTGCTTGTGAATGACATCAGCTGTTTGTATCAATCTCTTGTAGAGCCTTTCATTCCAAATCTAGCTCCTTTCCCATAAGACTATACTATGTCCATTTTAAATCACAATTCCCAGAGATAATAATACAATGATTAATATGTGGATTTGGGGATGGGATGACCACGAATGGCAGATATTCTTCCCTTCCTTCACTGTATGCACAGCCTAGGTTCACTGAGCATGCTCTGTCACCAGTTTTGGGTTCTGTTTTATAGAGTGCCCTTGTTTACATTAGCATCTTCTCTTTGCACCTCCCCAACTCCTCAATAACAGCCCATAGAATACTATTTTGCTCATTGAAATTCTACATTGGTCTACTTCACCCAGTTGATTGGATAATTAATAATGATAACAACAGTATTTCTATAGCATGTTACAGTTTACAAAGTGTTTTAAATTATGTCACTCTTTAAGATTTGCAAAGAGTTTTACAAATATTATCTCATTTTATCCTCACAATAACGCTCAGAGGTAGTTGTTGTTATTATCCCCTTTTTACAGATAAGGAAACTGAAGCAGACAGGTTAAATGACTTTCCAACGGTCACACAGCTAACTGTGATGCTGGATTTACACTCAGATCTTCCCGACTCCATTTCCAGGACTTTATCCATTGTGTCACTAGTGGCTGTGTTCCATTGCCATATCCCCTCTGCACATTGCCAGTAAAAAAAATTTGGTCAAAAGTAGCTACTGATCTAAGTGTTTAAGATATAGGGAATCAGGGTGAGTAGGCATGGGGGCTAATCCTGATTTCTCATTAGATGTTGAATGGGTTTTACTAATGATATTGGTGAAGCTGCTGAAAAAACTGGCTTTCATCAATATGCAAATAATTAATACTATTAGTAGGCACAACTAGATATCTCCATTTATAAAATATAGACACATATATATAAAATTAACTTCTTGCAGTTTTTACAAAACACTTCCCACAAATCCTCGCTGTGAATTAAGTGTTGAAAATGTCACTATTGTCTCCATTTTACAGCTGAGGAAATTGAGGCCCAGTGAAATTAAGGCACTCTCCCAGGATCAGACAACTACTCTGAGAGCAATTTCAAAGGACAGGCATATGTGTGGCAGGAGGCATGTGTAATTTTTTCTTTTCTTTTTCTTCGTTTTCTCTGTCGTTCTTTGCAGACATGCCCTCTCAGTTGGTTACAGCTTCTTTAAAAACCACCTTTGTTTGGTCAAGCCCCTTCCATAAAACACAAATGGCCATGGTTGGCTGAAAAGAATGCTTTTTACTGCCTATGGCACTTTACCCAGAGAACCACTATGGGGCCCCAAGGCTAACCTTTTTGGCCCAGGGTCACACAGAGTATCAGCAGTAGAAATGACAATAAAACCAGGTTGTCTGGTTCCCGATTCCAGGTGCTTTCAATACTGCCTTCCAAGTTGGAGGTAGGTTTTCTATAGTAGCACATAACAGCCATGGTCTTCCATAAATAAGGGCAAATCAGAGTCCAGAAAGGGAGAAAGAAAACGGGGAACTCCCACAGCAGGAAAAATGAATAGATGATTCTGAAAGATTGGGGGAAAACAAATAAGCTATAGAAAGAAAGGAGAAAGAGCTAGGGCTCTACAACCTAAGATTATGCTTACCATCTGGCCATAAATATGGGAAGAGTAAAAATGCCAAATGTGGATAAACAAAAAATGCAAAAAAATAATCATGGGGAGAAAAAGGTATAAACCATCTGGTCCAAAGGAGTTCTGGAAAGGTTGTAGAATTAAATTAAGAAGGTAAGTATCTTGTAAGATAGAGAATGATAGAACAAGAGATAAAACAGGAAGAAAATGTTCATGCCAACATAGGGCAAAAGGTCAGTGAAAAAAGATGGGGAGGCGAGCACTAAGGATTTGTTAATGTTTATAGAGAGGTAAATGATGTTGGAATGTGGAGATGGGGATTAGGAATGATGTGAAGTAAAACGTACTAGTAGTAGTAGTAGTAGTAGTAGTAGTAGTGCTAGGCATAGAGTCAGAAAGACTCATCTTTCTGAGTTCAAATCTAACCTCAGATACTTACTAGCTGTGTGACCCTGGGCAAGTTACTTAACCTTGTTTGCCTTAGTTTCCTCATCTGTAAAATGAGCCAGAAAAAAGAAATGGTAAACCATTCCAGTGTCTTTGCCAAGAAAACCCCAAATGAGGTCACAAAGAATCAGACGGGATTGAAAAATAACTCAACAACAACAACAAAAATGGCAACTAACATTTATACAGCATCTATTACATGCCAGACGCTGTACAAATATCATTTCATTATATCTTCACAACAACCCAGGGAGGGAGGTGCTATAGAAGAAATAAACAAAACAGGTATTTGTTTTGTAAAAATTACAAAAATGAATTATAAATTTGTTTTATAAATAGAGATACTTGTGAGTTGTCCCTATAAATAGTATTAATTTTCAGCATTTAAATCAGAAAGGAGAGGAAAATAAAAGGATGGCTGAGGCAAGTCAAGATAGGGCTGTAATGATAATAAGGGAGGGAAAGTACCAGATTTTTATTCTCTGTTTTTTCCATGTCAGCAAATAATTAAATCAATCATGTGCTTATTGAGAGTTTTAAGGTTAACTGACTTGACTATCTTATCATCTATTGTGACCCTGGGAAAGTCACTTAACTTCCCAGAACTCAAAGCAACTCTCTAAGACTATATAAGTTGTAGAATAATTGCCTTTTGGAAAGAGTTGCCTCACTGAGGAGTGCCTTGTTTTGAAATGGTTTTGATAGGCATTGAGGATGAATACAGGGAAACATTAGCCTAAAGCAATGTGAACAAGCAAGATTTATTGGAAGAGGGGGTGGTATGGTGGATACTCACAACTGCTCAGGTTCATGGGGCATTCATTCTTTTCTTCTCCTTCTCCTTCTCCTTCTCCTCCTCTCCCTCCCCCTCCCCTTCCTCTCCCTTCCCCTCCCCCTTCCCCTTCCCCTCCCTTCCCCCTCCTCCTCTTCCGTCTCTTTCTCCTCCTCCTACTCTCCCTCCTCCTCCTCTTCCTTTTCCTTCTTTTTACCATAACTGCCACTCCAGGTTTTCATCTCTTGTTCAGTCAGCGACTTCAATGTATTTGTCAAGGAACATTACTATTATAGCTATTGTATTTAACAAGAAACTTAATCCTGTTTAAAAAAAATCTTTTGGTAAGCAAGATTTACTGTTGTTGAGCTATTTCAGTCATGTTCAACTCTTCATGACCCCATTTGAGGTTTTCTTGGCAAAGATACAGGAGTGGTTTGACATTTCCTTTTCCAAGTCATTTTACTGATGAGGAAACTGAGGCAAACAGGGTTAAATGACTTGCTCAGGATCATACAGCTAGTGAGTATCTGGGGCTGGATTTGAACTTAGGTCTTCCTGACTCACCTGGCCTGGTGATCTATCCATTGCACCACATAGCTGCCCTATAAACAAGATTAAAGAATATAAATCCAATAGATTGGTAACTGGAGGACCTGTTGATATAGGGCCTGAACATCAACAAGAACTAGACAGAAAAGTTTTCAAGCTTAAGCAGAAATACAGTAAAGCAAACAACTACATTACCAACATTCACATTTGAAGACCCCAAATTTGAAGAGATACCTAAAACCCAGGCGTGAGGAGTAACTATGGAGTATATCTTGCTGTTTGGTTATTTGTCATGATGAGTTGTATGACCAATCAATAGTGACAATAAATTTTAACTTCACTTACAAAAGAAAAAAATCCCAATGTTCTGGGATCAGGGATGGAGCTAAATCACTTGAGAGTTCAACCCTTGTATTTATAAGGAAGGTTGCTTATTTGGGTTGCTGACTGTCCCTACTAGAAGACCAAATGTGAGCTAAACCCTGGTTACTAGTGAAACTACATTCCCACATCACTGAAATCATAATTCCCCCCAAAACCTCATACCCAGAGTTGACTGAGTGCTTTCAACGTGCTCCATACTATTCTAGGCACTGTGGGGAATACATAAAAAGGCAGATGTGACCTCCAGAAGCTTCTAATCTTTTTGAAGCAATTAAGCTAACACACATGCAAACACTATAAGGCTGTACATTATAGTACTAAGGCCATGATGGTGCAAAACTGCGTATTATAGCACTAATTTGTGTGGAAACTTAGAGGAACACAATCAGCTAATGGCACAGTGAGAAAATTATCCCGATGATATCCATAGTAGGGGTGGAGAGAAAGAGGTGAATATCATGGGATCCTATGGATTAATTGCAAAGAGATGACAGAAGGAATTCACAGGAAAGGGAAGACTATTAATTCTACTTCATTCTAGCCTCCAAGCAGCTATTACATGTCAAACACTGTGACAGGTACTAGGGATACAATGACAAGGATAAAACAATCCCCATCATCAAATAACTTACATTCTCTCAAGGAGAAAACAACATAGATCCATAGAAGTAATAGAAACTATATACAAAGCAAAAGACAAAGTAGTTTTGACTGGGGGTGGGGTGAGAGAAGTAACACCTGGAGAGGCCACCACATGTAGGAGTCTGCTTCGCAGTTGAATCTTGAATGGCACAAGGGATTTCAAGAGATGTAGGAGAGGGGTGGCTAGGTGGTGCAGTAAATAGAGCACAGGCCCTGGAGTCAGGAGAATCTGAGTTCAAATCCAGCCTCAGACACTTAACACAAAAACTAGCCGTGTGACCTTGGGCAAGTCACTTAATCCCAATTGCCCTCCAAAAAGAAAAAAAAAGAGAGAGAGAGAGAGATGTAGGAGAAGAGGGAAAATATTTCACACATGAGGAGACTTTTGAACACATGTAGATATTCTGTAACTGGTTCCAGTCAGCTAACTGTGGAACCATTGATCATCTTTTTGGCTGAAGATGTGGAACTAGAACTAAAGGTGCCTTTAAAAACTCTTAGTGGGTCTTAGCCTCTTTGACAGTTGGGTCTTTTCTCTTGATTTGATTTCTTTGGTATCAGAGCCCATTGAGAGACAATGCTATAAGGGGAGAAGCCTTAAATTGAGGCTAACATTTAGGCCCATGAACATGGTCATCAGTCCTTTGCTCCTGTGTCTATTCTTTAGTTTTAGGTGAAGGAGATTGATCTGGAATCTACAACTTTGTGAGTTTCAGAAGGTCAGGAGGGTGAGGCATCCAGTATTATAGGAATAGGGTTCATACCAGGTTTTATAGCCAGCCTCACACCAGTACCCTAAGACACAAGGAGGAGTGACCTTCTGCATCCAGCCTAGTGGTACCTGAGAGAAGGACTCATCAGGAAGTCATTGCCACATTTGGAAAGGAAATTGGTGAGACATGTAGAATCTGTGCTGAGTCTAACCTAATTCATCTCAGAGATCATGATGATAAAGAGGAGAGTTTGAAACTGTTGGAGTCTGGGGGAAATGTTTGTAATCTAGTTCTTGCTACATCCTTGAAGTAATGATCTCTCTGTAAAAGATAATTGGCATTAAATGGTTAAATGGAGCTAGGATGTTAGTCACTGGCAACTAATCAGGGAGGAAACATACCTAGAATAGGGGCTCAAGTCAAGAATAATGAAGAAAAGATGCTTCAACTTAACTGGGTGCCCATAGAACCCTAAGGGGAGAGTTAGTAATCTTTCTCTGGGATGATAGACCCAGAACATACTCTCTATAGGATAGGGATTTCATGATGAGTCGTAAGTCAGTAAGTGGTGGCAGCATACAGGGCAGATTCAAGGAGGGAAAGTCATTGGCAGGTCTAATTTTTTAAAAAATATATTTTTTATTGTTTTGTTTTTATTTCTTTCTTTTTATGTTCTGTTTGTTTGCTTATTTGCTTGCTTTTTATGACCAAATAAAGTTAATGGGCTTGGTTTCTATACAATTTGAATCAGGCATGTAAGAAAAGCTCTTGGGCTGCCATAATTTCATACTCTGAAAACTGAACATATGTGAAATGTGGTCCTTACTAAGTCGTAAAGATTGATTAGATGTTATCCTGGAGATGTGTGCCAGTCTATGTAGCTAACAATTCTAAAACTCTGGCAGCAAATTTGAAATTGTCTTCAGGGTAGGGTTCATTAATATCAGTCTAATTTTCGCCACAGTGTCATCTGCCTCAGGGTTGCTAGGGAAATGGCCAGATTGATGATTCTGTGATATTATTCTAGAATATGACAAATTAACAAGAACAGCTATAACTTAGTGGATGAAGAGTTGACCTTATAGTCAGGAAAACTTGAGTTCAAAACCTGCCTCTGACTCATACAATACTGGTCATGTGCCCTGCATAAATCACTTAACCATTCCCTGCCTCGAACATCTTTCTGAGATTCTAAAGTTGCTGGAAAATTGATGAAATGTATTAGTAGAATAGATTTACTTATCCAAAATTACCTATACAAATGAAATCACTGGTGTGGATCAAACCAAAGAATAGTTAATTCCTTTTTCTAGCTCGGTTCTTGAGTTTATATCAAAACAAAATGAAAAAGTTGCATTATTTCCCCAAAATCAAATTTTAGAGTTAAAAAAGCTATCTTAAGCTACATATAATAGCAGAATGTATATTTCAGCCAGAGGTATTCCAGGAATCAGTGTAAGAGTTTTTGTGAGCTCTAGATAAAATTTGACAGTGGTCTCTCACAGGGAATCAAAGACTCAGAGTTTTCAGGAAACTCACAGATTATCTCGCTGGGCAGGTTTGCCTTCAACAATATATCGAACAATGATTAACCAGCTTTTTCTTGAAGGCTTCCAATGAAAGGGAAAAATAGCCTTAGGGGGAAGCTTTAATTGTTAGAAAAATTTTCTTTTCACAGATCTGATATCTGCTTCTCTACAACTTCCTTTCATTGCTTTGTGGCCAAGCCAAGTGAGTCTAATTTGTCATCTCCATGCTAGCACTTCAGACAGCTCTTACATCTCCTCCCCACTCCCTTTGCCAACATCTTCTCAGCTCCACCCTAAACATCTCCAAATCCTTCAATGGCTGCTCACATGACATGGCCTCCAGTCCTCTCACACTCCCTATCATCCTTTTCAAAGACACCCTCTAATTTGTTGCTGCCTTTCCCAAAGTGGAGTTCCCAGAACTAAACACAGTACCACAGATGTAGTATGATCAGGGCTGAGCACAGTTAGGCTACCATCTCTTTGTAGTTCTAAACCCAGGCCTCTAAACTCTTTTTTGTGTCATGGATGCCATTGGAAGACTAGTGAAGTGCATAGACCCCTTCTCAAAATCATGTTTTTAAATTCATACAATAAAATGCAGAGGGTTACAAAAGAAACCAATGAAAGGCAGTTATCAATATATATATATATATATATATATATATATTTTTTTTTTTTTTAAAGTCATGGATCTCTAAGTTAAAAACCTCTACTTCTCCTAAAATAGCCTAAGATAATGTCAACTTTTTTGGCTTCCATGTCGCTCTGTTGACCTCCTGTGGTTCTCATTTTCCTTTAAGCTTCCTGCCTTGGCCCCACTGAGCTGGTAAGAATGGGTTCAGTTGCCCTGACCTGGCAGATCTCATCCTGCTTATATTCACAGATCTCCATGTAGGCCCAGAATTGGTTTTCTGTCAAGAAACCTAATTGAAGAAGGACCCCAGAAGCCCTACTGCTTCAGATTATTTCTTTCTCAGAGAAGGAAGAACCACGCAATGGCAAAAGAGCTAACCTCGTATTTCCAGAATCATAGGAATAAGGAAGAATTCACTCCAAGCAACAGAAGTAAGATTAGGGAATATCCTTAGAAGAGGATAGATATCTTTCTGATTCATTCTCCTTGGTGTGGATGCAATGCAATGGATTGAATGATTTCCAGGGGATCTTCTTATCCAATGATAATACCGCTTAATTCTACATACTTGCTGACTTGTTTGACTGAATCAGGCATGAACTATATAGAACTAAGCAGGAATTTTAGTGGAGTTTCATCTGGGAAGAGACAGCTACTTATGACTTCCTTACCACCACTGGAAATGTACTCATCACTTGCCCCAACCTTGTTCCCAAATGGATTAATCCATGACCTTTGTTGACCTTAGAAACGAGTATCATAGGGTTCATTTTTTATATCTGGGACATTACAAATTCCCATGGAGATGGAACCTCTGACTAGTGGTCAGAAGGCATCTTCCAAGATGTGCTGATAAAAGAATCAATCATTTTTCCATCTTTTTTTTCTAGATTAATCCACATATTACTCAGTTAGCACCACCTTCTTAGTACCTTGGAGGCTGACCAAACTGTCAATCTTAAGTCAATTATACTTGGAATATCTTCTTATGCCAAATTCCATTCTCTTTTTTAAGCCCAGCTCTTCTCAAATGATTTTTGACTGACTATCTCAGCCTATAATAATCCCTCCCTTTCCTGGAATCCTATAGAACTTAAAATGTGCACTATTCATTGGTTACACACAGTCAGGTATCATTTTTCTTTTATTTTATGTGCATTTGTAAAAATCAGAGAATATGTATTACCTTCCATCAAGCATTTTGAGCCTTCTCTGTATGCATTATGGGGAATGAAATTCTCTCTCTTTCTCTCTCTCTCTCTCTTTCTCTCTCACTCTCTCCCTTTCTCAAACACAAATATATGTATATATGTGTATATGTATGTATATGTGTGCATATGTATATGCGTTTGTGTATATGTCTATGTCTATATATCTCCCTTACATCAATCCCCCTCTTTCAGTCAATGAAAATTTATTAAGTTCTTACTTTGTGCCAGACACTGTGCTAAGCACTGGGTTACAAAGAAAGGTAAAAAATAGTCCCTGCTCTCAGGAAGCATCCATTCTAATGAAAGAGATGACATATAACATTAGTAGGTACATACAAGATAGAGCCTTACTGTTAAAGTTTAAAACTCAAGTACATAAAAGGTCATCCAAAAGGGGAAGGAATTTGCTGATGGGGGAATTTTTCTCCATTCAAACAGCCCCTAACTAAGATCAAACCATTACCACCTCTCATTCAAACCATTGCAAAAGCTTCCTAATAGGTCTCCCTGAATGCACCTTCTCTCTTCTCCAATACATCTTCTACACAGCTGACCAAAGATTGTTCCTAAAGCACAGTGACCATGTGTTACTCTCACCTTCAAAAGACTCCATTGTTAGAGCGTCTAGGTGGTACAGTGAATAGAGCACTGACCCTGGAGTCAGGAGGACCTGAGTTCAAATCTGGCCTCTGGCCTCAGACACTTAACACACACAAAAGAAAAACTAGCTGTGTGACCTTGGTCAAGTCACTTAACCCCAATTGCTCTCGAAAAAGCAAAAAAAAAAAAAGACTTTAGTTCCTTATTTTCCTGTAGTATAAAATATAGACTCCTCTTTTGGGCCTTCACGGATCTTTACAGTCAGGCTCCAGTCTACCTACCCAGATATATTACACATGATTTCCTATTCATACACTTGGCAGTCTAGCCAAACTGAGCTACTTGTTGTCCCTGACGCACACATTCACCTCCTATCTCTGTGGCTTTGTACAAGATTTCCCCCATGCCTCCTCACTTCTGTAACTTAGAACCTCTAGCTTCCTCTAGCTGAATCACCGCTTCCATGAGGCCCTTCTGGATCTCCCTAGTTATTAGTTCTTCCCCCAGCCTGAAACTAACTTATTTATTTTGCATAAATTTTATATTTACTTATCTGTACATGTGCTGTTTCTCTTAATTGCACATAAGCTCTTTGAGGGTAAGATGCTATTTCATTTTTTTTTCTTGTAACCCTAGTGCTTAGTACAGTGTTTGGCACAGACTATAGTAAGGGCTTAATAAGTCTTATTGATTGACTTCCTTTTATGTAAAAATATTAGAAAGTTTCCTGTGTTGATCCCTTCTGTCTCTCCCCATATTTCATCCTAAGTGTCAGTTATCTCTGTTTATCTGTACTCCTGACTTCAGTGATGCTGTAGTGGAAAATACACTTAACTGGGAAGCAAAAGAGGCCCAAGTTTCAAATATATGACCCTGGACAGGTCATTCAACTTAACTGGGTCCGATTTTCTTTATCTATAAAAATAGGGAGTTTGCTAGATAGTGTCTAATATTGTTGATTGATTCTGTAATGCCAAAATGGGATTGTACCATTATAGTCACCAAAGTGAAAATTAAAATAAGAATTTGTGAAGAGCTCCTTTCCCTAAGGATTAAGAACTAGAGCCAGTATCTGATCCAGAAATTGTAAACTACAGGACTTCTGTCCTGTTTATTGTAGTATATTATTATTTATTAATACATTATACATATTATTGTAGTGTAAATGGACAGCTTTTCAAATAATTCACAAGGTAGGTGGTGCTTCTATACAGTGTCCCCTGTTACATTAAGCAGATGGCACCCCATATTAGTAGAGGGGCCCTGTAATTACACATATTGAAGTGCAATTCACATATAGTCATTTCATCATTGAATAGGAAGTTCACAGTTGTACCTGTGCCTTAAAATGCCCTCTCCTGGACTGATCATGAAGCATGCTACCCATATTCTGACAGAGAAAGAGGATGGATTCAAGATTTAGAATGAGGCATATATTTTCAGATACATTCAATGGGGGAATTTGTTTTGCTTAACTATGAATATTTGTTACGAAGGGGTTTATTTGTTGTTATTCCTCTATCATAGCAGAATAGGATAGGAGAAAGAAGGGAAGAAGATGAAAAGAGGGTCATTGAAGGCTTATTCTTTTAAGACTCTGAAATGAACAAAAATCAGAAAAAGTCACCTACAGTATTATAGCTTTGAAAGATGTGTCAAATTTAGTATTTAATTTAAAAAGAAAAGCAAATGTAAATCACAGTTTTATTTACAATCCTCTTTCTGGTCAATTATGTATATGGAAATATCCATCCTATCTAATGCTTAAGTTCAGAATAAAAAGAAATACAATTTTTAAATGCCCCCTGTTATCTTTCTTCTCATTTTCATTAAAGTCACAGGTGAAACCCTAATGGTCACACACTGAGGGATTCAGTGAATTGGCAGGCGCCCATTTCTCACCAGCAGCCTTTCCAAGACTGGGAGGAGTGTGTCATTGAATGGAATGGGCTGTGAATAAGAATCCTTTGGGAAGGTGGAATGAAGAATGATGCTAGTCAAATCCCAGATGGAGAGATATTTGGAAGTTAGGATTTTAGACCATTTTATACAATATGTTAATGAATTGTAAGGAAGGATGGTGCAGTAAAGTAGTGATATGCACTGGAGCTATAAAACTGGGGTGGGACTAATCATTACAATGAGGGGGCAATAAAATTTATACCTCATATGGGTGGCCTGTGTAATTCTGTGAAGCAGAAACAAGGAGGGGGGAGGGAGAAGGGATGGAGGAAGATTTGATAGCTGCAGAATATACTAGAATTCTCTTAAAGAGACAGAAGATGAAACAAAGATCTTACTGCAGTGCCTAGCAATACACTAACAGAGGTGATCTGCCTCCTCCAAGAACACCATGACATTAGGCAGAGTCATTCTGGGTTGTATTATAAAATTTGACTTCAGCATCCTCCACCCCTACTTTTTTGATGCATCTCTGCTCCCTTCAATACTCATTGCCTAAATGCATGATGCCTTCCTGAAGCCCAGGGTCCCTCTTTTTCAGTAATGGCCACTAATTCAGGAGAACTTAACCTTTGTCATGACTTTCTCTTCTCAGGAGACCTGGGATTTTATTCCCACTTTATCAGCGGATAGCTGTGTAAACTTGGGAAAGTCAATTAATCTCTCGGACCCTTAGCTTTGCCATGTATAAAATGAGCTGGTTGGATCTTATGATTTAGAATGGGTTCTTAAATTTTTCATGCCATTGATCACTTCTCAGGATAATGTTTGATGACTTCATAAAGTAAATGCAAAATCTCAAAGGTTAATAAAAATAAAGATGTAACTTTTCCCCTTCTTGTTCAGTCATTACAACCGTGTCTCACTCTTTGTTGGCTCCATTTGAAGCTTTCTTAGCAAAGATACTGAATAGCTTGCCATTTGTTTCTCCAGTTCATTTTACAGAGGCGAAAAATAAAGGAAACAAGGTTAAGTGACTTGCCCAGGGTCACACAGCTAGTAAATGTCTGAGGATGGATTAAAAATCAGGTCTTCCTGACTCTAGACTTAATGCTCTATCCACTGTGTCACCTAACTGCCATCCTTTTATCCTCTATCCAAGTTCAGCTGAAATATTATCCAAAGAGCCCAGGTTAAGAATCTTTGATCTAGAAGTTGACTGCCAGCTTCAAAATATTGAAATAGTGAATCATCTGTTTCTCCTTGATATTTTCTCCACCCTATACACCCCTCCTCCATAAAAGTTTATTAGTCTGCTGTGTGTAGCATCAGCCACAAACTTCAACTTAGAGCATTCCATAGAATAGACTACAACACTGTAAGACAAGTTAGTTTTGGAAAATCCCTGTGAAATAGTTTCAGCAGCAAGGGACCAGAAATAAGAGATGGGCATTTAAGGTAATGGGGAGAATCATCTCAATGTAATAGGTTAGCAAGAGCCAGGGCTAGGAAATGGATCCAAGATTTAGGTATATTGGTCAGCAAAGTAGCAGCATCAGTATCTAAAGGACAAAACAAGAAAACATAGTCTTAGGTCATGCAAGCACCCAACAGATTGTGTCTGGATAGATTTTAGTTCATAAAAGTTGTCTTACTGAGCCCTAGTTTTTAAAGTATTTTAAGCTGTTTCTCCTTCCCAACTCCTCTCCCCACCCTACTCTGCCACTTTCATCTTTTGAAAGAACTTCAGCCTTGGAAAAGTTTCTCTGTCTCATATTGGGAACATTTGGTATATCCTAATTTCTTTGGAACTTACAAATAATTGAAGAATAATTATATTATAAACTTGCCTCAAACACTTGAAATCCAAATTGACCTTGCACCACAGTTCGCATGTAAATCAGTAGGGTACCTTCTTTTATAATTCCTTATTTGTAGGAAACTAGCGTTTAACTCTAAACTTAGACTTCTTATATCTGACATTGAATGCTTTACTGATATTATTTAAGAAGGCTGAAATTGTATTTATTTTGTTAAGTGACAAACTTGATGACCTTTGAGCATTTCACAGATATGAAATTTAATTATGAATGTAACATGTAAATATTTGAGCTTAGTTTAGTCATTTATTCCCTTGCTTGGAAATTGGTGTTGATCTGTTTTTGGAAGCTGTACTTGATAGCTCTGTTAATAACTACACTGGAATTAATACAGAAGTAGCTGACAGAATGTTATATTACAAGCTCAATCCTCTAGCCCCCTACTGTCAACTTTCTGAACTCCAGAAGTACCATGCCTGTTTCTATGCTACTTCCTACAATATAATCAGAGGGTTGCCTTACCTTTTGCCTCTTCTGGAACCACCAATACAGCGCTGATGGCTTCTTGAGATCTCTAGTTGTAAAAACCTTTACAAAGTACACCATTCCTGGGTATCTCAAAGGTTTATGCAGATGTTTATTCTCATAATTTTAATAGCATACCAATGTTTCCAGGATTCTCTAGTTCTGTCTCCAATTATATGATACATCCAACTTACTTTGAAGAAAAGGAAATGTAGCATAATCTCATATGATTATTAGTATGTTTAACTGTTATAGAGAAACAGAATGGCATAGTGAGCAGAGGACTGACCTTGAAATCAAGAAGACAAATACAAGTCCTAGTTTTAATGACATACCCTACTTGTATGACCATGTATCACCAAGGCAATATTCAGCAACTATGAATATGTCAGCGCAGTTCTGAATCACAAAATATAACAGACTCTCCACAAAGAAGACAGAATCAAAAGATTTATTCAGACACCAGAAAGTCAAATCCCAACACCAGAAAACCAAATCCATCATAGCAACAAAGAAATTAATATACATTATCACTGCAGGAAGCAACACCAAAGGCTCAGCCTTCCCACAAACAAACACTCACAATCCTGGCTGAATGCTTGCCTGGGTCCTCTCTCTCTTCTCTAACTGCTCTGACTCATTTCCTACTCCACCCCTGCCTGCTCTACCTTTTCAGCAAACTCCTCCCACCACAGGCTCCATGTAATTAAATTTGACCTATTAAGGGGCAGGAAAGATCTTCAAATTCCCTTAGACCTATTAAGGGGCAGGGATGATCTTCAAATTCTCATTAGCATTACAAACCATGAGCAAGTCAATGAATCTCTCAATGACTTAGGCCACTTTGTAAAACAGGAATTCTTAATTTGGGAACTTAAAAGGGTCTGTTAACTTGAATTAGAAAAAAGCACATCTTTATTTCCACATAATTGGTCTTTTATTTTATGCATTTAAAAACATTCTGAGAAGGGTTACACACACACACACACACACACACACACACATACACACACACACAGACCTCCTGTTCTAAGACTATAAGTTACAGATAAGTTGCATTGCTTAAGAAAGTTACCTTACTGGTGGTACTCTGTACTAATGAAATCAGAGGTCTGGACCCCAAATATTTTTAAAAAGAAAAAAGTTACATTGGTGAAGAGAGTTACCTTACTGGTGGTACTCTGTACTAATGAAATCAAAGGTCTGGACCCCAAAAATTTTTTAAAAGAGAAAAGTTACAAGGGTTAGCTAGTTAGCTCTAGATTAAGGCTAAGAGGTGCTACTGTAGAAGACAATGTTTTTTAGTGTTTTGTCACTTTTGGATTATCATTGTTGGGCATCATGGTACAGCAATGGCTTTGGAATCCATTCAAATCTGGGTTTGGATCCTGTTTCTGGAACTTTCTACTTGTGTAAACTTGGGCAAATCATTTAAACTCACTAAGACTCTGGTTTGTTACCTGTCTAATGAAGGTGTGAACTAGATGGCCTTACAGCTCTAGAGCTATGTTCCCATAGCCATATTTTAGAGTATTTTGGCAGCAATCAAGCTGAGTCATTTTAAAGGATTTCTCATCCTTTACATGTTCCTGAAACCTGACACATTGACTTCATTTTGAGTATTAGCAAATTGCCAGGGGTACAAATAAGCCTGCCATATTCAATGGGCAAGATATAAATAAGGATGGTGGTGCATCCTCCCAGCTTTGCCACTGGCTAGAACTGTGCAGTCTTGAGGAAATCACTGAGTGGCTTAGCACCTCAGCATCATCACCTCTGAAATGGGGACAACACTTGTGGACTATTTCATGGAGTATTCCTGAGGAACAATTAATAAAAGCCATGGTTAAAAAAACACACTTTCAAAAACGTAGACAACCCTATATAGTCTTACTATATATTCATAGGAGACAAGCTGTGGTTTAAATAAGAAAAAAACCCCAGTAGAAAACATAGTAAAACTGCTTCAATTTTATCATATCAATGTGGCAAGTAGTAAAAAAAAAAAAGTGTTCAGAAGGAAGCATGGATAGCTGTAGCATAGGAAGAGTTTGTATTCACTGTTTAGATAGAGAAAACTACCTGTAATTATTTCCTTAGTGGGACTGCATAAAACTTGTATTGCATTTAATCCCACACAAAACAATTTCTATATTTCATGTCGTGAGTTAGAATGAAAATGGAGATAGTTCATCAACACTGATCTGGGATATAAAAAGAGCTGTGAAGCCAAGGGTATGAGAGTGCATAAAAATGTTTTGTGTTCTGACCAGTACATTGCTTTAAAAAAAATTTTACAATCAGGCCCAATTGTTCATTCTCACCATGCAGAAGATACTCACATATTCATTTTTAAAAGGGCAAATCAACCATAATTCAGTTTATAAACTGTGAAGCTGGTTGCGAATGTCTGGATGAATATTCATTAGAATCTCTTAATCTGCCATCGACTGTGATTCATTAGGCATATGTAAATATCACTCACTTTAATTGCCCCTAAACTGACTTAACATAATATTGTCATTAGCAAATTATTAGTTATTTGTGTAACTAATGGTACATTATGGTGGGCACGTTAAACAGCCAAATATATGATTACAATTATGGTGATGTTTTATGCTGGGTGCTTTCTAAACTATTTGATGAAATATAATGGAGTCGAATCAAATCTGGTATGTTAATAGGACAGTTGTTGAACTTCTTTTTTTTCTTACACCTTGGTAGCTGCTCAAAGGCATGGGCTGTTCACTCTTCTATCACTGGTCATGCTGAAGATTCTCTTTGGACTTTCTTCCCCCTGAACCAAAGGTTATGGACTCTGGCTACTGCTCTCCCATGTTTTACTCAATCTCTCTTTCTTTTTATTGGTGACTGAGACCTGATTTTCAGAGAAATTGCCTATGTAATCAAGCAATTCAAGCCTGGGGTGCTGAACAAGGTGGGATGTAGAGAAAATGCAACTTAATGGGTGAAACAAGAAATTCCAAGGAGAACCTTTGGCAATATTAGGGTCAAGGAACAGGACTATTGATAAGCTATAGGAACATCATGTTGTACTAGGTTCTTACCCAGTGTGTATATTTTAAGGGACATGCTTTGACTCACAGAAACCCATATAACCATGAGATTTGCTATGGAAGGAAACCCACTACCTCCTCAACATTGGTATCTGTTGAATATTTTAATATAACATGACAATCATCTTTTGTCTTTCCTCCCATTGGGCACTTATTTGTTTTTTTTTTTAACATTCCTTTCAATGATAATGATAAAAATGCTAGAGAGAGAGAGAGAGCACATATCATGGTCCTCATATTCATTGGGGAGGGGGCAGGGGGAGAGTTACTTTCAAAGCAAATAATTTACTCCTCATCACTTCTAATGGTTGAAAATTTACTGAGTGAGCTCAGAGGAATACATGGCAAACTGATGAACTAGAGGAAAAGCCTGCAATTAGCTTTTTTTTCCCTTAGCCCTTTTTAATTGCTGAACTGACAACAGGAATATACTAGTCCCAAATGAGCTAGGTGCCCACAAATCCTTTTTATCATGCACTGGTCCTAAAGACTAGGACATTAGGGGGTCATTGATGTTTGTAAACAGAAATGAAGAAAATATACAAATCATGGCCCTCATCTTTGATAATGTCTTAGATTAATTGTTATTTCATGTCTATTTAATAAGAAATTATCTTACACAAATGCCTACACGTATAAGATAATTATTGAGAATAATGACAAGGTAATGAATATGTAGATTGTGGTACAAACCTCTTGTTTATTGTACTGAGATTCCAGAAACATGTTTTATAACCTCAAGTAGTATTTTATTTAAAGCCTGGCAATTATCCTTTTTTATAAATTCTAACATAACCAGATCTAGTTCATTAAGATTACATACCTCCAACTATTTTTACCCTGGTTGCCCTTGATTTTTACCCAGCACTACCCAAATATCTCCTAACAGGAAGGGATAACTTGAACCATTGAAGTGATGGGAGAAATTGAAACAGCAAGTATCTTTATAACGGGATCATAGAGTTAAAGCTGATGAGACCCTGGAAGTCATCTAGAACAACTCCCTCATTTTGCAGATGAGGAAACTAAGACTCAGAGAGGTAAGGTACTTGCTCAAGATAACACAGTGACAAAGCCAAGATTTGAACAAAGTTTCTCTTGTTCATGGTCAAGTTATGACAGCCTGTACATGGCAATTGAATCTACCATCTTACAGTCAGTTAATTCTTTTCAACTATACAAATTCCTGATTTCTAAAGAACCAAGTATTTGGCACATGGTTAATCAAGTTTAATTACTAAAACAGACAAAATATTCAGCCTCATCATTTTGTGGCATTCAGTGGCAAAGCTCTGACATGAACTAAAATATCTCTAGCCCTGGTCATTGTTTCATCGATATCTTCATTCCAGTGCCTTCTCTCTCTCATTGTTTCTTATCTGTCCTGCAGAGAGCTGTTTATGTACATATGTGTTTGCTTGTTGTCTCTCCCATTACTTTGCATCTCCTTGAGAGCCGGAACTATCTTTTGCCTCTTTTTGCATCCACAGTGCTAAGCACAGTGCCTGGCACAAAGTAGGCATTTAATAAATGTTGATCAACTGACTATCAATAACCAAAGGCTTCAAATAGACCAAGAGCCCTTGAGACAGTCCCAAACCTTTGCTCATGGTAGTGGCAATAACAAACCCAAGGAAATTTTGTATCAGGTTGTTGTTGAGGGTTTTTTTGTCAGTTATTTTCAGACTCTTACGGGTTGCCATTAGCAGTGAAGAAATGCTTGAGTTGTTGAGTTGTTGCCCCAGCTTCCCAATAGATAAAAAGGTTGTGGGCTTAAATGAAAAGGTTATGGAAAAATCTTTGTATCAGATTTATCAGAAAAGCTTGTGGTTTCCAAGATCCATAAACAAGATATGTAAATAAGTGGGCCTTAGAAATTCTTATTTCATAGGTGACACAGTAGCTTAAGTGGAGCTGGTGACTAGTGATAGAACATGGAGAGAGGAACTAGAAGGCTTTTTATAAACTGGGAATCAGAAAGAGGGACAATCATAGGCTCAACCATAGACTTCAGTGGGTAGAAAGAAAAAGGTATGTTATCTAAAATGGAACTTGTGATTAGAAGGAGTCATTGTAGGAGATATGCCTGAGGCAGACTTTTGTTAAAAGACTGTTGGGTGAAATCTAAAGTAAAATAAGTGAAATTTAGGAAATTTAAGTTTTAACATAATTCCACTGTATGAAACTAGTGATAACTACCTAAACTGAGAAGTAAGAAAGAAAAGGAAAGTAAGAAAAAGAAAAGAAAAATTTACCCTCTCCCATCAGGGTCAATAGTGAACTGAACAAACTGGTCATGAAATGGGAAGCTCTCAGAATTGATCTTTTTGTCAAACTGAGTCAAGCTAGAATCAGGGTGCCTGCACAGTCACCTGCCTGTATATGATTAATACCCTAAACTTTCCTCATATTGTGTATAAGTAGCTTCACACTTGGAACAGGAAATTGAGTATGTAGTAGCTTTGTAACTACTTTTTTTTACAGAGGAAAGACGTGTAAGAAAAGAGGAAGAGCCTGGGTCCTGACATTGTTGTCCTCAAAATAAAAATTCATCTCCTTGACCCCAGGCAAAGGCTAGAGATATGTAGTCAGGGACAAATTGAGCTGTGTGCTTCCCATGTCTCCAACATTTTTAAATAAATGAAAGTGATAAAGGATAGGAATTTGACCTTTGATTTCATTAGTACAGGGAATTCCCATGTAAGGAAATTCCATCTACAAATGCAAGTCAGGACTTTTTCAGAACACTATAGTCTTTTAAAAATGTTTTGTTTTATTCTGAACTTAACAAACACCAAATGAAATGAATATTTCTGTGCACACAGTAAAACAGAAAAAAAATGGATTGTGAAACTATGAATGTCTATTAGGTATAGCTTGTCTTTCTTAAAGCATATGATAAATTCAACATGTAACTGTCAAAGCTGTCCTGCTTATTTGATTCCTTCTATTATCTCCTGTGTATAAAAAAACCTAATATATCCTACTACATCAATGCGTAATGTCCATTTAATATGTCTTTGGTATTAAAGATCATGTCATGAAAAATGAGCAGAGAAGTAGATTGTATGGCTCTTGCAGGTATGGGAAGAAGATGTATTCCTAACTGAACAAGGGATGGAAGAAATTACAAAAGATAAAATGGATAATTGTGATTATATGAAACTGAAAGATTTCTGAACATACAAAAGAAAGAGCCCTAGAATAAGAAGAGAAATGATCAAATGGGGAAAAAAATCTTTGTATCAAATTTCTCAGAAAAAGCTTTGTTATCCAAGATACGTAAACAATGCATGCATATATGAATATACAATGCATGTATGTATATGTACACATAACCAAAAGCCATTCTTCAGTAGTAGGTCAGAGAATATAAAAATACAGTTCTCAGAAGAATTGCAAAGTATTAACAACCATCTGAAAGAATGCTCCAAATCACTTGAAATAGAAGAAATGAGAATCAAAACAACCCTGAGGTTTCACCTCCTATCCAGCAAATTGGCAAAAATCGACAAAAGGTGGAAATAGTCAATGTTGTGAGAAGATAGGCACACTAGCCCATAGTTGGTGGAGCTGTAATCAATGAACCATTCTGAAAAGCAATTTGGAATCATGAAAATAAAATTGCTAAAGTGTCTATACCTTTTGCCCCAGACATTCCACTACTAGACATATCCCCAAGCAGTAGACTAATAAGAAATTCCCTTTATAAAGCAACATGTTTACAGAAATATTTTTTTTGTGGTAGCAAAGAATCAGAAACAAAATAGATGCTCATAGATTAGTGAACAGCAATTTTTTCCTTTGTAAAAGCATCTACCATGAGAATGTTTTACCACTGAGATACCAAAGTGAATCTAAAATAAGAATTTCCATGCAACTTTTACAAGAGCCAATTGCAAAAAAGTGAATCCCATCTGCATTTCTGTTTGTCCCCTTTGTCCCTACTAAATTCTTAACTTTGTTGTAAATGCCATGTTTTCTACTTCCTTTTAGAGTTCCCACATAGCACTTTCTATAGGGCTTTGCGCACTGTTCGTTCTCTGTCTTGAAAACACCTGGAAAGAATCCTGTTAGTGAGACATATACAGGATACCATGTGTGTAACAATCTTCACTGGAGATTATAGCATTAACTCATTCTCTTTGTCAGGATCTGGAGATGCTTTAGTGGAAAGGGCACTGAAGCAAGTAATTTAATAAGTGATGCTCTAGTGGCCTAAAGTTTAGCTGGTGCATTTTCACAAAGTGCCTAACTCGGTTTATATGCTGGGACAATCTGGCTCTACGTACAACTTCAGAAGTACCAACAAAATGGAATACTATTAGTATACATCAGACACTATCAGTGGATGGCAAGGCCTCAATTAACCAAAATTCCAGTTAACCATTCTAAATTGGCCTACCATATGGTAAGGAGCAGGCTTTTTCTGTTGACTACATAGCTGGAACTGTCGGTCTTTGAAATGGCCTGACTCAGCAATGGCCATGACTTTTATGGTATTTGTGTCTGAGGGAAGAGGTGACTTATTCACTCACACTGTAGTAAAGGAGAGGAGACGAGAGCCTCCTTTTCCTCATCAGGAGATATGGCTTCCAGAAATGGGCCTGGGTCTTCAGCTTTTTTGTCCTGTTTCCCCCCAATTCTAGATACAGTGGATGGACTCTCCTGTTTGGCATAGGGACTAAAGAACTAGGGATCTGAGAGTCCAGGAATCCAAGACAGGGGTTGCAGCCAGCCAAGGAACAAGGGTCCAGGAGCACATGATGATGGCTTTGGGCTTAAGTTTGATGTGACCAATGCTATATAGGAACTGAGCTGAATTGTGAGCTGCACTCTCTCCCCTAGATTGTATAGGGGAGTTTATGCCCCTGAGGCATGGAAGGGGAAATGTTCATATGTTTTGTTATATCTTTTATTAATATTATATTATACAATTTTATCATATATCATATAATTATATAATATTAATATTAATAATATCCTGGGGTGGCTAGGTAGCACAGTGAACAGAGCACTGGCCCTGGAATCAGGAGGATCTGAGTTCAAATCCAGCCTCAGACACTTAACACTTATTAGCCATATGACCTTGGGCAAGTCACTTAATCCCAATTGCCCTGCCTTCCCCCCTCCAAAAAGCAAAAAAACCAAATAATAATAATAATATCCTTTTATAAAAACTAACTCAATGATAAATGATTAAAAAGAACTGATCTAATGGTCATTGAGCCCCTAAAGAAAAAAAAGAACGTGGTCAGTAGAGGCTCAAACTAATGGGAGGGAAGAAAAACAATTCCAAGCCCTCCTCCCCACCTTTTAAAGTATTGGAGAACCCTGAGCGAGAAGGAGTAGAATATGAACAGACCCATCCTTATAAGAGTGAGGCCAGAGTCAATCATGTTCCCCCAGAATTAGGCCCACCACGCTCATTGTTTTCTTTTATTAGTTTGAATACTAACAGGATCACTCTGTCCCCAGATTCCTTTCACTCCTGCTTTACTGGCTAGTTCTTCCTTACTGGTCAGGACTAAATTCTGGATTCAAATCCAGATCAGAAGATCATAGATCCAGACCTAGGGGGACCTTAGAGACTATCTACTCCAATTCCCTCATTTTTTGTAGGTGAGGCATCTAAGGACGAGATTACTTAAGTAGTCTTCTTGGCTTTTATCCTGAGAATTTTCAGGATAAAAACGATTCAAAATTCTGCTCAGATTTGGAAGTCTTCTTGCACACAAGGAGGTAGTGTAGTATCATGGAAAGAGCTCTGGTTCTAGATTTTGAGCACATCTACCTTTACAATCTTCTTACACCTTACTGCTTACTCCCTAACATGTGCTGTTCCATCTAGTGACCCTGGCCTCCTGGCTGTTACACAAACAAGACATTCCATCTCTGGGCTGCAGTCATTTTCCCTGGCTTTCCCCAGTACCTGGAATGCTCTCCCTCCTTTACTCTGTCTACTGACCTCCCTGGCTTCCTTTAAGTTGCAACTAAAATCCTACCTTTTTTTCCAATAAATTATTTATTTTTAGTTTTCAACATTCGCTTCCATAAGTTTTAAATTTTCTCCACCTCCCTCCCCTCCCCTCCCCTCTTCCCAAGATAGTATACAATCCAATATAGGCTCTACATATGCATTCTTATTAAACATATTTTCACATTAGTCATGTTGTACAGAAGAATTAGAACAAACAGGAGGAAGCATGAGAAAGGAAAAGCAAGACAAAACAAAACAAAAAAGAAAACAGTCTTCTTTGATCTGCTTTCAGATTCCATATTTCTTTCTCTAGATGTGGATGGCATTTCCCATCATGAGTCTTTTGGAGTTGTTTTAGGTCCTTGCATTGCTGAGAAGTCTATCAGAGTCGGTCATCTCACAATGTGGCTGTTACTGTGCACAAAGTTCTCCTGGTTGTGTTCACTTCACTCAGCAGAGCGTTTACTTCACTATTCTCTTCACTGGGATACAAATATCTTTCTTTGGTTAGTTTAGATGTGGGTCTATAGAATAATAGTAATAGATTACATTTATAGAGTGTTTCAGGGTTTGTCAAAAAGCTATGCATATTTTATTTCATCCTCGTAGTGATCCCAGTGAAAGAGGTTCTATTATTATTTTCATTTTTACAGATGGGGAAACTAAGCCTCAGACAGCTTAAGTGTCTTTTTCAGGATCACTCAGCTAGTATGTGTCAGAAACAGGATTAAAAACCCAGATCTCAGGGACAGTTAGGTGGCACAGTGAATAAAGCACAGGCCCTGGAGTCAGGAGGACCTGAATTCAAATTCTGCCTTAGACACTTAACACTTACCAGCTGTGTGACCTTGGGCAAGTCATTTAAACCCCAATTGCCCTGCTGCCGCCCCTCCAAAAAGACCAAAAAAAATCCAAATCCCTCTGACTCCAAGACTGGCTGAAGACAGGTCAGATATAAGGGTTTCCTCGCTGTGGAAGGAGGTTCTTTTGTGACCAGAAGTGAGGGAATCTGCGTGTCCCCAAACCAGATGGGAATGACAGTATCTGAAACCTGGAACACAGTTTAAGGTGTGTGTGTGTGTGTGTGTGTGTGTGTGTGTGTGTGTGTGTGTGTG
>NW_027187391.1:7552330-7586921 GCF_028583685.1 Petaurus breviceps papuanus
GTGTGTGTGTGTGTGTGTGTGTGTGTGTGTGTGTGTGTGTGTGTGTGGTGCCTAGTGGAGATGGGGAAAGGGGATGAAGGAACAACTCAAACAAAAGGTCACTGTGACCAGTCTGGGAGGAAATAAAAGAAGGCAGGAGCCCCTTGCTACTAAGGGTAGACAGAAAGACTTCAACTCTGGGGAAGAAAACAAAGAAAAAAAAAGAGTAAATCCTTAAGATAAGATTGCAGTACTGGCCGAAGTTGAGTTCCAGGTGAACTCACTGGCCTGAGCAACAAATAACAGGTGAAGGGAAGTCCTTGAGACATAACCAATGGTGTGTCGGTAAAATGCTTAACAATTAGCTCCCTAGGGAAAAAAAAAGTACATACTACTGCTTTTAAGTATAATCTGCATTATTAATATTTTCTCCATTTTTTTTAAGCAATTGGGGTTAAGTAACTTGCTCAAGGTTACACGGCCAGTTATTTCTGGGTGTGGTGCTGAGTATATGAGCCTGGATTCAATCCCAGGTCATCCCGACTCTGGGGCCAGTGCTCTTACTCACTGTGCTACCTCGCCGCCCCACTTTCTCCATCTTTTAAAAGTCCACACAATCAACAAAACAATAAATCAAGTCCTGATTTGTAGCAGTTTGACTGTTTCTGAGGTTAATTGTTTCTTGAGGATCCATTTGAGCTGTCTACAACACATTGCTAGATGAACATCAGAATTAATGATTTGGCGTCCCTTTTACTTTGCCTATGTTATCAGTCAATCATTCAATAAACATTTATTAAACCTCTACTATGTGCCAGGCACTGTGCTAAGTGCTGGGGATACAAAATGAGGTAAAAGATAGTTCCCGTCCTCAAGGAGCTTAGAATCTAATGGTGGGTGGGGGTAGTGCAAACAATGTAGACAAAGCAAGCTATATACAGGATAAATAGCAAATAATTAACAGAGGAAAGACCCTAGAATTAAGAGGGATTGAGAAAGGTTTCTTGTTAGAAGGTAGGATTTTACAAAACAGTTCTTAAGTACCGCATCAGTCCTATCAGATTGGCTAACATGACAATAAAGGAAAATTACAAATGCTGTAGATGTGGGAAAATTGGAACATTAATTATTTGTTGGTGTATTTGTTAACTGATCCAATCATTCTGGGGAACAATTTGGAACTATACCCAAAGGGTTATAGAAGTATGCATACTCTTTGACCCAGCAATACCACTTCTAAGGCTGTATCCCAAAGAGATTATAAAAATGGAAAAAGGACAGATATGTACAAAAAATTGTAGCAGTTCTTTTTGTGATGGCCAAGAACTGGAAACTGAGGGGATGCCCATCAATTGAGGAATGATTGAATGAAGTTGTGGTATGTGAATGTAATAAAATACTCTAGTGCTGTAAGAAATGATGAGCAGGCTGACTTCAGAAACACCTGGAATTATGAATATCATTTTGTATCTCACCCTCCCCTAAGACTTTTCAATTATATATAATTGAATATTTAAAGAGAGCAATATAAAGAGAGTGGAAAGATGCATTATTTGTATATGGATTGAAGACTTCCTAAAAAAAATAAGCCATAAAGAGATAGGCAGATGGGCAATAGATGGATAGTAGATCAGTCTTGAAGTCAAGAAAAGCAGGGTTCAAGTCTCTGACACATACTGGCTTTGTGAACCTGGGCAAATTACCTAACATCTCTGGGCACCCCTTTAAGATTATTGGTTACATAGGGGAAGGGGTACTCAGTAGGCTCGCTATCTTGGGGTGAGGGTAGGGGGAAGATGGGGAGAAAATGTGTAACTCAAAATCTTGTGGAAATGAATGTTGAAAACTAGAAATAAATTTAAAAAAAGATTATTGGTACAGACAAGTGGCCAATCTATAATGCTGGAGGGAAATAACTTCCTACGGGGATGAATCATGGTGGGGCTGGGGGGTAGAGAGAATAGAATAACTGTGAAAGTAGTGTTACTAACTTAGAAATCACTCATCTCTCTGAGTCAGTGCTGAAGCAACACTGGACTGAAATGTGAGGGACCCAAGGCTTGGTGAAGTTTACTTCCTTCAAGTAAGTAGGGCCATGGGGTGGCAAGGTGGCACAGTGAATAGAGCTCCAGCCCTGGAGTCAGGAGGACCTGTGTTCAGATCCACTCTCAGACAAAAAAATAGCTGTGTGACCTTGGGCAAGTCACTTAACCCCAATTGCCCTCCAAAAAAAAAAAGTAAGTAGGGCCAGTCAGCACAAAGTAAAATTTAGATCCCAAAGCCCCTACTCACAGAGGTTGATCATGCTGGCTAGCCGAGTGGGTTAACTCTCTTGGTTTAAAAGTCCTTCAAACCTGAGCTGGACAGGTGACCTGACTCATTCATCTGACAATGCTACCACACACTGAATTTCAGACTTTGGGATCTGCAAGAAATGCTGCATTTTCTGGAGTGTCCCTGGAGAAAGCTAAGCTCAAGAATGAAATTTTGATGCTCTTCATTTCCTCAGCTGCTGACTCAGTTGGATTAGTGATTCTCCAGTTCTTGTCCTCCGTCATTGTAAGGGGTTACACATGCTGACTGACTGGTTTATGCGAGGGGATCCCATAGAATCCTTTCTGCTAATGTTTTAATAGGATCAAATGCTCTGGATTTGGTTTGGTTTTTGTCCTTCGTTCTCGGAGAGGACCAAAATGGCATCACTGTTCTAGAGTCAAGGTATAGTGTGTCCAGTTGTGGCTGATCAGACCAGTATGAGCTTGGAATGTTCTTCCACAAGTTGGGCACAAATAGTCCATGTGAACATCTGGGGCAGATTCTCTGAATTTGCGCATCTTGCATTTCTTTTGAGCTGTTTCAATTCTGCTTTGCTCATAGAGCACAGCACCTTCTCTGATGTGGCACACCATGCTGGGCAGTCCTGTGCCAGTGTCTCCCATGTAATGCAATCAATTCCAAAGTTCTTAAGAGAGACCTTGGGAGTGTCCTTGTATCATTCTTCTGACCACCATGTGAGTGCTGCCTTGTGTGAGTTCTCCATAAAGTAGTCTTTTTAGCAAGCATGTGTTTGTCATTCAAACAACATGGCCAGTTCATCAGAGTTGCACTCTGTGATGCAGAGTTTGAATGCTTGGCAGTTTAGCTTGAGAAAGGACCTCAGTGTCTGGTACTTTATCCTTCTAGGTGATCTTCAGAATCTTCCTAAGACAATTCAAATGGAAGTGATTCAGTTTCCTGTCATGATGTTGGTAGACTGTCCAGGTTTCACAGGAATACAACAATGAGGTCAGCACAATCGTGTGACTGTTTGTAACACCCTGTGTCTCAGTGAAGCTAACCAGGCCGTACAATTGTCAGAAGCCTCAAAAAAAAAAAAGGGTTTTTTTCCTTTTGGTTTGGTTTTTTAATGTCCAGGACTTCTACCATTGATAATATGTGTTCATTTAAAAGCTTCAGACTTTTTTCCATATATGTATAGACCAGATTAGCCTTCAGAGACTCCTCACCCAAAATACTTTGAAGTATTCTCATCCCTTTTTCTCTCCAGAATGGGGGACAACAAATGTAAAGTTGTGACACAATGACCAAGCTAGGGTATAGTATTTAACAGAAATGAAGAGATTTAGTTACAGAGGAACCCTCTGGGCTGGAGAAATGTATGGCTTATACAGAATCCTGGCAAATAGTGAGAGGGGAAAGTTTACAAGGCTTAAAATCTACAGAGAGGAAGCTGGCAGGAGGGTGTCACTTACGAGTCTGATCATGTAGGCCGCAGGTCAGTCTGCCCTATCCTTATAATGGCTGGGGAAATCAAACTACATTGAGTCCAATAGTATTTAAGCCCATAATTGCTGCTGATTAGAATTCAGCAGCGAACTTTGCATAATGCCAATAGGTGACCTTTCTTCAGGGGTGCATCAGCAGGATTGTTGGGACCTTGTAACAAATGCCTAGTGCCATTTAATGATGGAATGACATATCTCTGATATGCAAATTTTTACAGCACAGCAATTAAGCAGTTTAGAATTTTACGGCAGTGTTTGGGCTTTATACCACCAAAAAAGGGGGGGGGCAATAAAGGTTTCTGATGAATGGGCTAATCCCCACTGGAAATATACCATGTAATCTTGTGGAGACAATGCATTATGGATAGCATTGTGATTATCGGTTGTTAATCTCCCTTCCCTCCCCTTCTCCCTTTTCAGCTCCCTCCTCCTCCCTTGCATGCACCGATGAAAACTGCATGGCTGCCACATTGTTGGGGCACGAGCCTGGGATACAGATGGGAAAGTTGGGGCATTGCAATCTGCTGTGTGCAAGGAAGACAGAAAAGGGGGCTTGCAACTAGGCAGCTTGTCAGCAGGGGACAGGACTGGGGGCCATATGCCTCTCTTTTTTTCCCTTCTGTCACCAAGTCTGCCGCCTCCTCCTTCTGTCAGGGGACACTTTAATGATGAACATGTTTTAAACAGTTTTGTTTACCTAGCAACAGCTTTTCTGTGAGGGGGTCTTAATTAGTCACCTTAAACAATTTTTGGTTTAGATTTTTTTTTTTTGCATTCATTCATTTGTTCATTCATGTGTTTGAATCTCTCTCCCTCTCATCTTTCCCCTCCCCCACCCAGCAACTGCAGGCTTGTTAGTGTTTCTATGAAAAAGTGTCTCCACAGCATAAAACTAGCAATAATAGCTATATTCCATTTTTTTCTTTCGATTCATTCTTTCGTGCCACAGTTAGTTGTCTTGTAAACTCTCAGTTTTTCTCCACTTGTCAGCCATCGATATCCTTTGTGGAGCTCTCTAAATAGAGCTTACATTTTAAAATAAAAACCCTGAGCGATGATCAGGGCTGGGAGAGGGGGAAGTGAATTTTGTACTAGTTATAATCATATTCCCTTTAAAAATACAGGCCTGGCGTATGATCAAGGATTTCAATGACTAAGCCAAGAGAATTTGAAAAATCTTTGAATTTCAACAATAATGTTCCTCGTTCCTGCCGTTTAACTCCTAAAGTATACTACACTCACACTGCTTCTCATACAGTATCCTTTGTTGATAGTTTTCCATTCCTGCAAAGGAATGCCTTTTAATGCATATGTATATGTATTCCCTAATATAATATTGTATTATATTATATAATAGACATGTTTGAATATAATATACATATCATATAATACATATAATGTACAATACATATAATGCATGTTTATGCATTAATGCATATATGTGTGTGTATACACTCACACATACTATATGCACATGGAAAGAGAAATAGAGACAGAGACAAATACAGAGACAGGGAAACTGACTTATCTCCATCTTGTCCAGCCTAGTAGTACAGCAACCACTTAGAACTGACCCGATTGCTGTTGATTGACTTAGTTTCTAGCCTAGATCACTTTGCCCCTTTGTAGGCACTTGGTGGCCACCAACTCCCAAGGCTCACCATATCAGGGCTGACAATGCTCAGTTGACCTTAGCTCTAATGCAGCTCAAAACTCCCAAAGTTAAATGATCCACCAGCCTCACTCTCTCCCTGTAGGCAAAGTTATTTAGGCTGAGTTTGAACCTTTCCTCCAACTCTTCCTAGCTGTGTGACTACAGCCAAGTCATCTTAAGTTTTTCATCTGTAAAATGGTGATAATAGAACTCATTTCACAGAGTTGTTATATAGATCAAATGAGATAACATTTGAAGCATTTTGTAAACCTTAGAGTGTTGTATGCTTATTATTATTGTTGTTGTTATTTGTTCCTTTGTGTATTGAAGATTCTCCCAAGACCTAACTTACTCTGATTGTTGTTAAGTAAAAACCAAGTAACTAACATTTTTAGGTCTTTAGAAGCCTTCATCAAAACCAAGTATCAGCTTAAGCTAAATAAGAAAATGGTACTGAATAAGCTTAATATTTATTTAAATAAAAGATGTATACTATACATATACACACATACATATACACACACATACACACACACACACATATATATACATATATATACACACACACATACACAGACATCTATTAAGAAATGTATACATTTTGTGGAATTAGAAAGGACCATGTTCTTTTAGATGGAGGTGTGATGTTATGGAAAGAGACCTAGATGTGGACCCAGGTCACTAAGGCTCATATCCCAGCTCTGGAAGTTCTTAGAAGTGTCACCATAGGGACTGGATTGAATAATAAATTCCTGTTAACTGACTGACCAGAGGGCAAAAGGAAGTTGTAGCTAAGTAGAAGGATGGCTCAAAGTTTCTCCTTGGAAAGGAAAATGAGGGAATGGGTGTTATTGTTTACCCAAATTTCACAAGAAATATCATTTCATCAAACATTTGGTCATCTGTCTCACAGTATGGCTTTCCCACCATTCTCTCCAGGAACCTTTTTGTATATGTGGTGCCAGCAGCATGACCCCAGACTCCAGCCACATTGGGTGGCACAGGCACACTGGTCACTATGTCTTCCCTAACTTCAGCCCCCCGTAGCCTCCTTTCCTCATTGGCTAAAGAGTTCTTTCTAGTACTAGTCTTTTGAGGAAAGAGCCCAGACCCGCCATGCTTCTCTTTCTGGACCTCCCCACTACTCTTTTATGGATGGATGGATGGATGGAGAATGAGAGATCTATATTTTTAGTTGTGGAGACAGATAGATGTAGATAGATAGATATAGATAATAGATATCTGGGTATCTGCATATAGATATAGAGACAGATTTAGATAATAAATAGTAGATATAGATATCTACATATAGATTTAGATAGATATCTATATAAAGAAATAGATAAATGTGGCTTAAGATAGATATGTAGATATAGATAGATATCTATGTAGATTACATAGAGTGATATAGACAGATATCTATAGGGAGATATGTAGAGCCAAATAGATAATAGCTGTAAATATAGATCAATAGATAATATATAGATACAAATATAAATGTAGAGAAAGATAGATAGAAATATGTAGATACAGATAGATATATACCTATAAATATCCATCTATATATATGTAGATAGAGACCTGTATATTGATGTAGAGAAATAGATAGATATTAGGTAAATCTATAGATTCTGAATTAGAGTAACTATTTTAAGAATCAATGATCGTCTGAGAAGATGCTTTGTATATATGTTGTAACTTTTGGAAATTGTTAGTACAGCATATATGAATTGCTGCTATTTTTAAGTTATAATCACCATAAATATTTTTGCATTCTAGAAATGTCATGTTCTTGTTGCATTCTTTGAGTCTTTTTCACTTTTTTGTCTTAATCCACTTGGACTTAAAAGAATTCACCTTTCCAGGCTTTAAAGCAATGTCTCAAAAAGGATAGGCTTTTACTATTCTAAACAGCTCACAGCTGCTAAACCGCTATGAAGCTTGCAACCTTTGCTTATTGCCAGTAAAATGTTCATTTGGAGCACAAGAAAAAAATCATCCTTTTCTGTATTTCGGGAAATGTGTTCATATTTTACTAATATATTTTTAGAAACAGCAAGTCACATTTACCCAAATATCATAAAACTATCTTCAAACCATTAAAATATACATAGCTAGATAGAAATGTAGATATATGTAGAGACAGATGGATGTATAGCTAAAGATACATATAGAGTTATCTATGTAAAGAGAGATGTAAATAAAGACATTTGGAGACAGTTATCTACTATAGATTATATGTATACATATAGATTTCTATCTAGCTATATCTATATGTGTCTAGCTACATATAGATACCCAGATATAGATGGGTTAGGATATATAGATATTGTAACCCTTAGAATGTAAGCTCCTTGCAGACAGACTGCCTTCCACTTATCTTGTATCTGTATACCCAGCCCTTAGCATGGTGCTTGGCACATAGTAAGTGCTTAATAAATGTTTAGTGGCTTGATTCATGATAAATCTTTACAAAAAGATCACCCATGGAAATAATTGCAACTTATACACTAATGTCTTTTACAGAAGATGAAGAGATAGAGGAATTCTATTAAAAAAAAAAAACTCAGTAGGGGCTGCTAGGTGGCACAGTGAGTAGAGCACTGGCCCTGGAGTCAGGAGGACCTGAGTTCAAATGACTTTAGACACTTAACACTTACTAGCCCTGTGACCTCAGGCAAGTCACTTAACCCCAATTGTCCTGCCTTCCCCCCTCCAAAAAGACAAAAAAAAAGCCTCAGTAAGATCCTCTAAATTAAGTCAACAGATATTTTGATACTTGATTTCAATGTATAGGTGAGAACAGTGGGGAAAACTATGTTGAACAATAGGCACGGTTGTGCTGGTAAATGTTTAACAACCAACTCAAGAAAAGCATATTCATGACTCATATTAAAGTTAAACCCACATTGTTAGCACTTTCTTAAGATTAGACAATTGACATAACAATAAATTGAGTCCTGATTTGTAGCATTTGCCTGCATTGAAATTTTAACAATTGACTGCCATTTAGAGCTCACTCCAGCACAGTCCTGAAAACAGGGTTTACAAATAAGGAATGGGAGAGATCACAACTCTGAAGCCTACACAAATACCTCATGCCGGTAAGTCTTTAATATTTTTTGAAAAGAATAAGAAAGTGCTAAATGTAACAAACACCAAATTACATCCCTCAAAGGGAAACTGGCTGTATTTTAACAGACAGGAAATGACCCTTTACTAGTGTGGGTGTTACTCCTGAATCAGCTGTGTGTTAGATCTCTGAATTGGAAAATTAAATATATAATATAATATAAGACTAGAACAAAGAGTAAAATGAGAAAAGATCTGTTGTACAACAAAAATAACTAAACTGCTCTGTTTAAACAAGTTACTGATGAGGAAAAAGGAGAAAGAGATGGAGGGATCTGGTATTGACATCAATGATAAGAATTCCATACAGTTTACCCAATGTAAATCCACTGCCACAAAAGGAAAGAGAAGGAAGCTAAAAAGACCTTAGCAAACATTTTACCTACTTGCCAGGCAGCCAAGAACGTACAGGTTTGGAATATGAACTTGTCTGTAAAATCTTATGGAGAAGATTGGTGGAAGATTAAGTGTATTATTATTTTTTCTTTTTCCAATTTTATTTCCATTATATCCATTTATAATCTTATGGACATGAGTAGTCCAGCAAAATAAATTCCCATATTGATTATGCCTGAATATATATATATATATGTATTTTTATATATAATTTATATATATATATGTAATATATATATAAATTTTAAGTACACAGCCTCTCCTGTAAGAGGTGAGTAGTATATTTCATCTTCAGTCTTCTGGATTCCTGATTTACCATTTTTATCAATTAAAGCATTATTGTTCAGTCGTTTCAGTCAAGTCTAACTCTGTGATACCATGTGGATATTTTTCTGTTGTTTTTTGGCAAAGATGCTGGGGCTGTTTTGCCATTTCCTTTTCTAGCTCATTCACCAGATGGAGAAACTGAGGCAAACAGGATGAAGTGACTCACCCAGGGTCACACAGCTAGTAAGTGTCTGAAGTCAAATTTAAGCTCAGGAAGATGAGTCTTCTGACTTCAGGCCCAGTCCCACTTCACCACCTAGTCACCCAATTAGTATTAGCTTTTAAAAACAAAAGCAATCTCAGATGATCATGGGTGCTTAAAATAGTTTACTCTAATTCAGAATCTACAGGTTTAAAGAATGCTTGGCAAGAGGCTTAATTAAACAAAATTATCTTGAGAGCATATAAAGATAAAGTCGGAAAAAACAACAAACAGATGGGAGATGGAAAAGATCTTTCCTTTCTCAGTCCTCCTCCCTTCTCTCTAAATCTCTCCCTGCATCCCTCAGTAAAACTCCTCCCTGATTTAACCCTCTCCTTTTCCCTCCCAAGCAGAATGCACAGGGTTCCAATGTAACAGGTTTACTGACACCCCTCTCCCCAACATAGAACATTGTCCCAGGGCTTCTTCCCACTTTCATAACCTTTTATACTGAGTTTCAGGTCTCTCACCCAAGGTGTCTCTTGTCTCTATCAAATTTATTTGTCTTATCATTTGCCCTAATGCTATTTGGTGGGACTTGTTCTTGGTGTAATTCTTGTTCTGCATACAACAACTGGTAAATTCCTTTGGTGCTCAATCTTAACACTTTTTGCTTCATCAGAACTTCTGACTATTCAAATCAATGTTACTCTCCTCCTCTCTCTTGGGGAAGGGGCCTATTCTCACTGGGCAGCTGCCTCCTACATAATGTGAGGTTTCATTTTTGACTCTCTGTTCTAGTTCTTATTACCTTAGGGGAGCAGCATGTTATACTGGCTAAAGAATTAGATTTTCAGTGGGTAAGACTTGGGTTCAAATCAGACATCTTATACCTTGAGAAAGTAAGTTAATACTGAAATGTCTCAGTTCCCTAACCTATGCAATAACAACAATAATGCCTATAGTACCTACTTCACATGGTTGTTGTGAGACTCAAATAATATGTTATCAAAAACATTTTGCAAACTTTAAAGTTCTCTATAAATATCAATTATTACTATTGCTTGTGTGACCTTGGACAAGTCATGTAATTTCTCAGGGCCTATTTTCTTATCTGTAAAAATGAGAGGGTTGGACTAAATGACCTCTTTGTCTTCCTTTCAGCACTGAATTCTAGGATTTTATTTTAGAATTTTAGAAAAGGCACTGAACAAAGATGAAAAGACCTGGTTTTTGGTGCCAGCTTTGCCACTAACTGGTTCATTGACCTTGATTTGTTTTTGTTTTTAAACAATTAGCTTTTTGGCTTCTCAGCTTCTTCATTTGTATGAAAATAGAGTTAGACTCAGGGGTAGGGAACCTAGGACCTGGAGGTCACAAGTGGCCCTCTAGGTCCTCGAGTGCTGCCCTTTGACTGAATCCAAACTTCACAGAGTAAATTCCCTTAATAAAAAGTTTTGTTCAGTAAAACTTGGACTCAGTCAAAAGGCCGCAGTCGAGGACCTAGAAGGTCATTTGTGGGCCTCGGGGTTGCAGGTTCCTCACCCCTGGAGGTGATCTTGAAAGTCTTCTCCAGCTTTAAACTTTTATGACTTTATTAGTCTGAGTGACAAGTTTTCTATAATAAATGCTTAACCAATCAAGGTACACTACTAGCTATTTTCATGAGTTTGTTCATGATAAGAACCGGGTACTATTTATATATTCCCATCATACCCAAATATTATGAACATGTAATACTAAAAGGTGCTTGTGGAAATGCAAATTTTTCTGTAGTTAGCAGGAAACTGTTAATTTATATTGTCTTGCTCTGTCTCTCTTATGGATGGAAGTGGTCATTTCCTTAGTCTAGAGATATGGTCTATGTGGATTTTATCCAATTAAACTCTCAATTAAAGCTCCCACCCATTAGAAAAACTCCATCTTCTTTCTCCCATAAAAAAAAAGTATAATGGAGTCAACCACACAAACATGGCTTGATTCTACTGAAGAAGCAAGAGAAAAAGAATAAATTAATATATATTTTAGAAGAACTACTTTGTGGGCTATATACCAACGACTCCTTCTAAGATTAGGTAGCCCATAGCCAATCTATAGACATGTCCCAAAACAAGGAATTCGGTCTTCCCATTGGATACTCCTACTATGATCAAGCAAATATTCACTGAAGTTGTTCTAATCAAAACTTCCAGGTGGCTCAACATTTAGTTGAGTTAACTAGTAGTTGGGGTAATTGGTTGATTTCCAGTTCCTTCTTAAGCACAGCTACCAGCTATCCATACTCAGAAGATTCCTCCTTAGGCCACTTTTCCTCCCTGTTCACTGTTGTGTTCTGGTCTGACCACTAAACTCCCCTACTTCACTGGTCACTTCATTAGCCTGCTCTTGCCCAGAGGTACAGTTTCCCTATTATATTTCCATCATAAAAAAATGACTAAGATCAGAAGCAAAATCTCTTCTTGCCTATGGAATCATCTTACCTTTGTTTCTCCTCTGCAAAGGTCACATACTGGCTACCCTTCTATCTGTTCTGCCCATATGGGCCCATCCTGGATTTCCCCATTCTTTGATTCTGTTGTTGTCTAAGTAATAGGTTCCATCTTTTAGGTTGGCCCTACCAGCTTAAGGCAGCCTGCCTTTCAAAGCTTTAGGGGTAGGGCCAACCTAAAAGATGGAACCCATTACTTACTCATTTCTATTCCATTACTCCCAATGGATCATAGTGGGAGAGGGGGGAGAGATTACAGATGTTAGCATTCACTGGAAACAAGTTTATATCTGAATAAGCTAGATACCTTGGTAGAACTCTCCTTTGTTTTTTTTCCCATTAAATTCTTGTTTGGATAAATGGTCAGATCCATAGGATTGAATTTTAAAGATCTTAATTTCTTGCCATTGACAGAATGGAAAAGTACTAATTATCAAGACAAGCAGCCAACTGTGTATGAAACGATTTGTAATTCTGCTGTCAGATTTGGAAATAACAAGTTTCCAAACTTAACTAAAATTCTACGTTCTACAGGAAGCTTTCCATAGCCCCTCTTAATTCTGGTGACTTTCTGCTGTTAATAGTTTCCCGTGTATCCTGCATATAGCTTTCTTTGTCTATATTTGTTTGCATATTGCTTCTCCCATTAAACTGTAAGCCCCTTGAGGGCAGGAACTGTCTTTTTGCCTCTTATTGTATCCCCAGTGTTTAGCACAGTGCTTGGCACATAGTGTGCAATTAATAAATGTTTATTGACTGATTGAATGATACCTAACAGGAATGTTAGGATATTCTGAAGTAAGTGGAGGTGATGCGACAACATTGACAAACCCTAATATAATCTTAGGTAGCATTAATAATAATGACAATAAAAATTCTGTTATTATTTTATATAGTCTCAAAATTAATGAAATCTCAAGTTGCATTAAAAGAAGTATGAAAATCATGGATGAGGGAGATGATGGTTCTACCATACTCTGCCTTGGGAGACCACACCTGGAATATCTTTGTGTTTGGTTTGTGGCATCACATTTTAGGAGATAAGTTGGTGAATTGTAGTTATGTCTAGAGGGGACCAAAATCAAAACAGGCCTGGAAATACTGTCTGAATAAGTCTGGAAGAAAGCTTATAGAGTTCCAAAATATCTGACAAATTGGAAGAGAGCACAAAGTAGTGGAAGTTTATGTCTCCTTTCAGAGTCTATTGAGTGAGGGATTTTTCATGCTCAGTGGCCAATCCTTTTTGATGCACTCCACCTCCTGCCATCATGAATCTTGGCTTCATTAGCCTCTAAGGTTCCTTTCAGTTCTAAATCTATGATCTTCTGATTGATTGCCAATTAACAGTTTAAATTAGATAATTCAAAGTGGACAAAACAGAATTGATGAGCTTTTCCCTAAAACCCACTCCTTTTATGAACTTCTCTATTTCTGTTGAGGGAATCACTCTATCATATATGACTTTGAACTTCTTTGGATATATACTCCATGATAAGAATCACTGGATAAAAAGTATAAGCAATTTAGTGATTTTTTTCTTTTATTATTACAAACTGTTTTTCAGAACAGTTGGACAAATCCACAATTTCACTGACAGTGTATTAGTGGGCCCATCTTCCCATCAGCCCCTCTGGACCTGATATTTCCATTTAGGGAATCATTTTTACCAATTTTCTGGTGAAAATTGCAAGATATATTCATTGTATTTCTCTTATGACTAGTGACTTGAACCATGTTTCCATATGTTAAATGGTCATTTTCAATGTGTCTTTTAGAAACTATCTGTACCCTTTGGCCACTCAGATATTGGGAAATGACTTTTGGCTTTATATTTATGTAAATTTTATTTACATCTTGCAAATCAGACTTTTATCAGTGATAATTAAAATAAATTTTCCATTTAACTGTTTCTCTTATTCTATGTGCATTGATTTTATCTGTACAAAAGCATTCCTTAATTTTACATGATCAGAATTATCTATTTTATCTTTTAGATTGCCTCTATCTCTAGTTGGGAATCTCCCTCTACCCATCATTATGAAGGGTAATTACATCTGTTCTCTATTTTTTATGATACAACCTTTTACATTCAGGTCATTTATCCATTTGGAGCTTACTCTTGTTTATGGCATATTAAACTGGTCAAAGTCTCTTTTCTGTCAAACTTCTTCTAGTTTTACTGACAGTTCTTGTCAATTCTTGGGTCCTTCTATGTTCTTCTAAACCAATATTTGTTCTTAAGGCAAACACTGGACTACTATTCTCTATTGCTTTTGGTTATTCTTTATCTAATCTATTTCACTGATATACTTTTCCATTTTTAAGCTAATACCAAATAGTTTTGATGATTACTGTTTTATAGTATAATCTGAGATCTGATAATGCCATGCCCCCCATCATCATTAGTATTTTCTTTATTATTACCCTTAAAATTCTAGCCCTTTCAGGTGGCACAGTGAATAGAGTAGCCCTGGAGTCAGGAGGGCCTCAGTTCAAATTTGGCCTCAGACACTTCACACTTACTAGCTGTCTGACCTTGGGCAAGTCACTTAACCCCAATTGCCTTGCTTTCCCCCCTACAAAAAGAAATAAAAAAATTACAGCGCTTTTATTCCTTCAAATTTATTTTGTCATTAGTTTGTCTAATTCTAGAAAGTATTCCCTTGGTAGTTTAACTAATATAGCATTAAATCTATAAATTAATTTGGGTAATATTGTCATGGTCTGATTATGAGCAATGGATATCTCCTCTATTATTTATCTTCCAATATTTTCACAAAAAAACCTTTTCATAGTTTTGTTGATATAAATCTTTTGTAGTTTTTGGAAGGTTAAGCCTCAGATTATTTATAAATTTTTGGAGCTATTTTGGATGGAATTTCTTTTATTATTGTGTCCTACCCTCTTTCTTTTTTAAATACTATATAGAAATTTTGATGGTTTTCTGGTTTTGTGTTTTTTTTTAATCCAGCTACTTTACCAAAACTATTAATAATTCTGATTTTTATTAATTCTCTGATGTTTTCTAAGTTGTCTGAAATATCATCATGTCTGAAAATGTAGATAATTTCATTTCTCCTTTAGTAATGTTTTATAGCTTTAATTTCATTCTATCATCTTGTTGCTATAGAAAACATTTTTAGAATTGTTGAGAGAAGAATTATCCTTGTTTTACCTCTTGCTTGTATTGGGAAAGATCTCAGAGCTCTGAGATCTTTCCCAATATAAATAACACTGGCTTTTCATTTTCACAGATGTGGTTTTGATCATGAAAATAAAAAAGATCCTTCCATGCCTAAATAATTTTGTTTAAAAAAAATGAGGATTTTATCTCAAAGTTTTTTTTAATATTAGCTTATTTTTGTTTGTTTTATGTTAATTATATGAATAATGGTGCTCATTGTTTTCCTAATGATGAACCATACTTCACCCTCCTCCTCCCCTCATGTAAGTCTAACTTAGTCATAGTAAATTGTATTTTGAATGTATTATTTTAATCTTCTTGCTAGGACTTAAAATTTTTGTAACAATAATCATAAGTGAAAATGGTCTATAGTTCCCACTCTGTAGTTTGTATCTCCCTGGTCTATAGTTCTCATTTTCTGTTCTTCTTGGTTTGTGTATACTTTATTTGAGTCATAAAAGGAATTCGGTAGAATGCCTTCTCTTTCTCTCTGTCTCTCTGACTTTGTTTTTTTTTTTTTAATTTAGCAAATATCAAACAAAATGAGCATTTCTATGTACAAAACAAAATAAAAAAGATTGTGAGTGAAACCATTAATCCCTATTATGTATTTTCTTTTAAATACACAATGAATTAAACATGTCACTTTCAAAGTTGTCCTTCTTTTCTATGTTTCCTTCAGGTCTTTCTTTTGCTCTTCAATAACTCTTTTCTTTTTGTCTCTTTTCTAAAACTATGGAGAAAAGAATTGTCCTCTCCCTTCCACCCACATCTAAATTAAAAAAAACAACAACCAAACCAATAAATATAGATAGTCAAGGAAACAAATTCCCACACCACCCATATCCAAAAAGCTATACCTCAGTTCATCAGCTCTCTGTCAGGGGGTGTTTAGAATGGTTCATCACCCGTCCTATGGAATTGTGGTTGATAATTGCATTTATCAGAATTTTTACATCTTTCAAAGTTGTTTTTCTTTACAATGCTGTTGTTATTGTATACATTATTTTTCTGGGTTTGTAGCAGCAAGCACCCTAGCATACCCACGATGGCTGCTAGCACAGGTTCTTAGATCTGCTTTTCTAAAGGAAAGCAACTCAAAAAGGGTTAACAATCTTACTTTAATCAAACATATATCATTTACCTAGTTCAAGGGAAAAAGTCATCACTCTGAACTTCAGAGAATACAAACAGATGTTACAAGCAGACAAAAAAATACCGAGAAACAGATCAGCAGACAGGGCTTCCAGCTGTTTGACCATTACATCCATACCTAATTAGTTACCAGAGAGAGAAGCACCAACATCTGGGTTTTCAAAGCCGGGGCTCAATGGCTGCCCAGAGTCTCATGGCCAAATCACACAACTCTTCCCGAAGTGAGCCCCAAAGCAAAACTTCACATCAGGGTACATATAGCCTTCCACAGGGTCAGAGAATGTCCCATCATCATCACCAAATATGTCAACAATTCACAATGCCTACAAAAACTATAAGCTTATGTGGTTAATAATCACAAACTATAACAGGCTATCTACATGGGGAACAAAGCTAGAACATTTATTCAAATACCAGAAAACTGAGTCCCAAAACCAGAAAGTCAAAGCCATCATGGTAGCTATAGAGTTGGCACACATAGTTAATTCAGTAAACAACCACATTCTCAAGCCTTCAAAACAGAACAGGATGCCTCAGGTAAAGGTTCTCCTCTCCTCACTCACAGCAACTGCTTGGCCTCTACACAGATTGCTCCCAGCAGCTCTGGCCCCCTGCAGTTCCCGTTCCCGGAAGTCCTCAGCAGGAGTCCTTAGCAGAAATTCTGGCTGGCTCAAAAAAAAGGAGTTTGCATGGCCACCACGGCTACTGCTGCCACTTCCAGTCACCACCAGCTCCATGTGACAACATTCAGCCTATTAGGGGGCAGAGTATACTTTCAAATCAGGGAAGGTTCTCAGATTCACTTAAGCCTATAAAGGGGCCTAGGGCAGGGAAGATCTTCAGATTCCCATAACAGGGTTCTATTCACTTCATCCTGTATTGGTTTATATAAATCCGGTCCCTAAAACATGTTGACTGTGTGACCTTAGGTAAGTCACTTAACCTCTCATTGATGAATAGATTGTCCCTGCTCTCTTCTCGGGTCCCTATAGCTCTTCATTTTCACATAAAAATTGCTCTTCTATATCATCCCAGAGATGAATTACTCTAGGTAACTCTCTAAAATCAATGAAGAGAAGGAAGGCACTAGCTTGCTTTGGTAGAGGGAATTTCCTCACCTGGGACTTCCTGAAACAATGAAATCACAAGTCTAGTTTTTAAAAAAAGAAGTTCCTTTGTATCTCTGAATCTATAATCTTGAGAATTACCCACCAGTTCAAGTTTTGTTTTGTTAATGTGGATACCATACAATCCCATGATTAGGTAGGGATATCAGGTCTGGAGGAGATATGGAGACAACTGGCCAGGTTTATGTAAAGTAAATACACTAGCCAAGAGTGGGGCATTTGTAGGCCTTCATAATCAAAGACTATTAGAGAAATAGCTTAAACCAGAGCACCTTGTACTTTCTGGTTTGTTTGTTTAAACTAATCTATGGCAAATTGCCTTGGTTCTGAATTATTTACTGAGTAACCAGTTCACTGCTTTTTCTCAACTCTTTGGATGCTGGTACTCTTCAAGGATTATGGGAACTAATTTGGCCTGACTTTGGGATTATGCCTGCTCTGTTCTCTGGCCCTTTCCTCATTTTCAAAAAAGCATTGCTCTTCTATATTATACGAGAGCTGAGAGGGATGCATTGAATCTTAACTACTACACAAAGTCTTTCCCCAAAGTAAGACCTAAAAGAAAACACATTATATGTTCTCTAATTTAAAAAAAAAACAGTCCTAAGTATTAGCTCTTAGTCTAGGTAACAGTCAGTTCTCTGATTTTGACAGTTCATAATACCTCAACTAAAAATGGAGAAAGGCAACAATTCTAAGTATCTTGTTCAAACGTCATTTGACAGAGGTCCCTTCCAACTGTGAGAATCCGGGATTCTAAGCATCTTTCTTCTTTATAAGTACAACTTAAGGCAACAAGTTTGTTTCTGCATTTTTAAAACCTCATCAGAAGTGAAATAAATGCACACTCCATTACCAAGCAATGTTAGAGATCCCAAAGAATAGGAAGAAATTGGGATTCTAACACAACATTTTCCCTTTCCTCAATCTGCTCGATCCTTCATTTAAAAGTTTACATCTTTTAGTAGAAAAATTAATTTCTCTTTCACAAGTTCCACTCACATTTTGTTGCTAATAAAACCAAGGATGTAAATACTATTAAGTACAAAACAGCCTGCTGCGTAATTGTTTCAAAGCAATTACAGATTATATCGAGCCATTCGTTGAGCAGAAACAGTTTTTTCCAAGACACCAGCTCCCTGTACCTTGAAATTTTATTAGTCTAAGAATTTCATGCACCATATGTTAGAATATGAGACTAGCTGCAATTGAACAAACAACTTTCTGATATATAAGTGAATGATAACCTGATTTTAAATGTGTTTATCTAATGAGATAGTAACTGTAATTTACAACACATATAAAACCCCCCACTGTTACTCCTGGTGCACCTTTTGGCTAAAAAGGGTGATGCAGGGAGATATGCTAATGACTATCGTCTTGGTTTTTACCAAGTCAGTAATAAAATTTGCATTTGATATTGTGCACAGTAAACTGGGTTATTAGCCTTGAAAATGAGTCTCATAAAATTTAAATATAGGCTTAAATCATATTAACTGTCCTGTAGGTTTTCTGAGAGGCTTTAAAGCATTGTGTGTTGGTTCTATAGTGTATGGAATGCAGATGTCAGTTTGCCTTCAGGGGGTGCCCCCAAAAGGATGCATATTGGAGCTGGGAAGATGCACAGGAAAAAAAAATCATTCTCTCTTTGTTTCTCATGAAGCCTGGGAAAATGGTCCAGAGATGAAGGGGGGGTGGTGGAGGGGGAGGTATGAAGGGGAAAGGATGGGCACGTGGGAGAAAACTTAAGGTGCCCCTAGGCAAACATTTGGACATGTTATCACTCCAGTCACTCACACCATACTCCCTTCCCCGCAATTGACTTCTAGGAACTCTGACAAGACAGACCTATGAGATTGAATCAAGTCTAAGGTTTAAGCACCTGCAGGAAAGTGGATACCTGTGAGATACTGGTTTGTTTTGTTTTGTTTTTGCTCTAAAGACAGAAAATAAAGAGGCATATTAGAGGTGACATCAACTTTTTCAGTCATTTTTGGCATCAATGAGTTACTTTCCTGGCCATATATATTATAATTATTCACTCTCCCTATACAAACTATATTAGCAGGCTAAATAACATTTTATCTGCAGAGTTGTCATTCTCCATGGAAGACTTTTGCCTGAAAGCAGATGACTTCTTTAGCCTGTTAGTACAACTTTTGTCCCAGCAGTCCACGGTATGTTGGCCCAAGGGCTAAGGGAACCATGTGATAGTCCTGATCACTGAGCAGGGACAGATCCCTTTAGGGATGTGTTAGCTCATCCTAGGCACTATACCTGCAAGGTGGTAGCAGTCACCAGGAGGAGGGTGATACCTATTTAAAGCAAGGAAAGCTCTGCATCTCCATATTCTCAAGACTTGTGTTGACATATTCAGAAAGGCATGTTATACAATTTGTGGAGAAGTAAAGCAGCTACAGTGATGACCACTAGCCCTATAAAAGGTGCCAACTTCTCCCATTCTAAGACTGTCAGTAGTGATTAGATAAAAGAAGTGAAAGCCAAGCTTTGGGCTTGGTGTTTGGTACATCCATTGTATTGTGGAAGAGAGAAACAAGATAGCCAGGTGAGACCTTTTGGTGACACTGCAGCTCTGGGGAATAAGGTTACCTGAATGATTTTTCTCTTCATGTTTTGTTTTTCTTTTTGAAGGGCAATTGGGGTTAAGTGACTTGCCCAAGGTCACATGGCTAGTTTTTGTAAGTGTCTGAGGCCAGATCTGAATCCAGGTCCTCCTGACTCCAGAGCCGGTGCTCTATTCACTGCACCACCTAGCAGCCCCTCATCTTTTGTTTTTAGGCTCTCTTTAACCCCAATTTCATGTTGAGTGTGTTCCTATTTGTGCATTAGTCTATGCTATAAACTTCTTGAGGTCACAGGCACAGTCTACTTAAGGACTGGGCAGTTATGACTGTATTAAAAGGTTAGTGAGTTTATAACACCTTCTAGTCCTTTCTTATTCTCTCTAGTTTGCCTGTCAGAGTTTATAGGACTCTATGAATCAGTGGCCATGTGTAGCGGCAAGCACCCCAAGTGTCCCCAGGGTCACGGCCAACACAGGTTCTTGGATCTGCTTTGATAAAGGAAAGCAACTCAAAATGGGTTAACAAGCTTACTTTAATCAGTCAAATATGTATCATTTACCTAGTTCAGGGGAAAAAGGTCAGCACCCTGAACTTCAGAATATACAGACAGAATTATCAAGACAGAAACAGATCAAGTAGACAGCTTTCCAAATTGTCCAACCATTACATCCATACCAAATCAACATGTGGGTTTCAAAGCCGGGGGGCTCTCAACAACGGCTTCCCAGAGTTTCATCTGATCAAATCACAGAACACTTCTCAAAGTGAGCCCCAAAACAAAGCCTCACATCAGGGCTTATATAGCCTTCTCCTGGCTTAGGGAATGTAACAAGCTTATTGACTCACTGGCCAATCAAGAATTATCTACTGAAAAACAAGCCTCCCACCCCAGGCTCCAGGTGCACTTTAGCCTAGGGGCAGGGAAGATCTTTAAAATGTACATTCCCATTACAACATGGGGGTGCCTCTTGACATGGATAACACTGAAAGTAAAAACATAGATTGTTCCCCAATTACAGATTTTTCTATAAAACATAATGATATAAATATTTAACAAATATTAATTACATGTACTTCTCGATTAATATTACATAAATTACCATTTGAGGAAAGATCTAGATGAGTTGAACTAAGGCATAGCTAAGAATGACTTCTCTCATTATGTTCAATTTTTATTCATCACTCTTTACCTCCAGCTCATTCACCCTTTTCACTTAAAAGAGAATACTATTAACTTATGATCAATTTGGATCTGTTCACAAGTGCTGAAGTTGATGCTTTCCTTGATTTCATTCAATGATTCAAGCTTGCCATCTTAGTAATTTGATTGATAGAATCATAGAATTTAGGTTTGGATGGGAGATAAAGGAATAAGCATTTTTATAGTCCCTACTATGTGCCAGGCACTTATACTAAACACTTTTCAAATATTATCTCATTTGATATTCACAACTACCCTGTGAGGTAGATTTAGTTATTATCCCCATTTTACGATTGAAGAAACAAACTAACAGAGATAAAGTGACTTGCCTAGGGTAGCACAGCTAGTGTCTGAGGCCAGATTTGAACTTAGGTCTTTCTTATTCCAGTCCCAGCACTCTATCCGCAAGGCCTACCTCTATAGAGATCACCTAGTCATAGTATTGTAGGGGAATAGCTTTAGAACTGGGAGGAGCCTTAAAGGTCACCTAGTACAATTCTCTCACATTGCAGATGAGGAAATAGAGCCATATCGCCAAATGTCATACAAATGTCAAGTGGTAGTCAAAATTTCAATCCAGGTCCTCTGAATTCTCTTTGCATTATCAAAGAGGACATACTACACCCCTTTTACTCTTAGTATTTGACCAGGAAACCTGATCTGGGAGTTCCTATTCTGGTCTAAGCCTACTAACCGTCCTTTTATTTGTGAGCTTTCATCTTACAGGCCAAGAAAGAAAAGAATTTCATCAAGATCTTTTCTCAGCAATTCTATTTCCAAACTCTTGATTTTTTTTCACTCAACTAGGCTGTTACTTTTCTTTGAAATTTCAATTTCCATTTTATCATTTTTGCATTGAATACCAGGTGAACTGGTTCTTTTTGCCCTTCTCTGTCTCTCCCCCATATAAATTTTTGAAGAAATCTTGTAAACAAACAGAAATAGTTTTTAGACTCAATTACTGGCTATAGTTTCTTCACAAGGTCAAAGAGACTAACCTGGAACTTACAGTTTCAGCCTGCCATGGTAGTTCTAAAGTTGCTCATTTATTTGAAAGTTCTACTCAACCAAGAAGGGTTATTTGTGGTGTTATCAGAGTCTTCTTTTTATTATACAGAATTCACGTTAGCTAAACCTTCTAAATCTGTAGGCAGTATATCCATTTGCCAAAAACCAATGATTTAGCATACTGTGGATTAACTTCTCCTATGACATTGATCAACATAGACACTTGGCTGTATTTTTCCATCTAGCAGAAATACTATTTGAATTGTCCTTTCGTTGTGGTAAAAAAAAAAGGAGGGGACTGGAGAACTTATTTTGTAATTAAAAAAGCATAAATGAAGAAAGATTCTTATAAAATCTAAATATTCTTTTGTTTTTTGTATTTGTATCCCCAGAGCATAATTCAATGTCTGGCAGACAATAAGGGCTTAATAAATGTTTGTTGTTTCATTGATTGCTCAATTGCACATACCCTCAGTTATTGTTCTGAGGATGGAATTTAAGTTTCCCTGATCCTTTGACACTGTCTTATCTAACCTCTCTGGGGACCAGTAGCTTTCATCTGACTAATGACTTATTGAGACAAAGAATGCTGTGTTCCAGAGACAAGGGCAGTGTCTACCAGAAGAGACTTTAGGAAGCTGTGAATGTAGCAGATAGGCTCTTTTCAATGAGTGACGAAGCTTGTAACTAACCAGAAGTATCTCTGTACTTCCCCACTCCAGACACTAGGAATTTGAGTACCAGACCCACCATTTCTTCCAAAAGTCCTCCATGGAATACTATTGATAGAGGTTATCAAAGGGACAGTCTAATGTTTCAGGTCACTTATCAAAAGGCATAGTAGAAGCATGGAAATATGAAAAAGCCTTGGGATGAGATTGTCAAAATGCTCTGCTGTCCCTGCCAGGTGAACGTGAACTGATAAAGAAGAAGGCGTCTACCAGGTCATTCACATCTTACCATTTTGCTGGGGGCATTGTCTACCTGTTCCACTAAGGAGGTATGTCCAGGATGATAGGGGTAGAAGGCAAGCAGAATTGTTCTTTTGGTGATCTAGTCATTTTCCTTACTGTCCAGACTTGGAGTGTACACCAGTGTGGAGAGTATAATGTCTCCTTGTTCCCTAAACTCATTGATATTTTGAGACATAGCTTTGACCCCAACCAGCGTGTGTTGCTACAGCTGTCTGACCAACTGTTATGGCCAGTAAAGCCTCAAGAGTTCCCATTATGCAGGCTCCACAGTGATGGGGGATGTTAAAAATGAACAAATGAATAAGCAAACAAACAAGAAAACAAAAACCCAACATCTCTTCCCTTCCCCATCCTTGCCAGTTTCTTAGGATATTCATCTCAATGACTCATCTAGGGCCCAAAGGGACATAAGGCAAGAAGACAGAATTATCAGATGTTAATTATGAATCTGGTTCTTTTCTCAAGGACTGCCTATTTTCTGTATATTTAAAAACATACACTCAAACCCTCAAATTTGGAGGGATCCCCAAAGATCAGGATGACTTTAGCATCAGAGTCTAAAAGGTTTCCTTTGCTCCAGTGATCTGGGCAAAAAGTCTTGTTTGGGTCTCAGCTAAAGGGGGCAGGGACATCACCTTTCCTGGGGCCCAGATGCTCCATAATGGGTCTGGATTTTGCATTATTGATCAAAACAAATCAGAAAATTTACAGTGGTCCATGCCAGGATAGCAGAAACAAGTCAAGTTAGAGAGGAGTGTCTGGATCTAGTCTAGATCCAGTCCTCTGGGTTTTCAAGCCTTGATTTGTAGCATTTGCCAGTTTCCAAGGGAAATACACTGTGGTACAGGGAAAAGAGCACGGGCCCTGGAGTCAGGAGGACCTGAGTTCAAATCCGGCCTCAGACACTTAACACAAAAACTAGCTGTGTGACCTTGGGCAAGTCACTTAACCCCAATTGCCCTCCAAAAAAAGCAAAAATAAACAAATGAAAAAAATCCAAGGGAAATACGCTGAAAATATAACAATCAGCTCTCCCAAACCAGTCTGAGATAGCTCCAGCACACCCCTAAAGTGCCTTCTACCCTTTTGCTTGGGACCTTAAGAGGTACTTCCAGGTGTCAGGTAGGGGCGAGTCTCCTCCAACTCCGAAATTCTTTATGCCTGTGAGTCTAGGCTTTGAGTCAGTAGGACCTGGGTTTAAATCCTACCTCTGATACTTTGTAACCTATGTGACCCTAGGTAAGTAATTTAATCTGTATGTCTCTCAGGCAATTTCCTGGGACTTACCTTTTAAGTTACAGTTAAGGTGCAATCTGATTTGGTGGAAGGAATGCCCCTTCATTGACAGAATATCTAATACCCAACATATTTATGAAGAGATGTTTTCTGATTATGAAGTCTGGCATATCACAGTCTCAGAAAAACCAAAGTTTCTAGATCATCCAAAATACAATGGAGAGATAGAGAGTAAGAGAGGCATGAGTAGGTTGCTGCATTTTATGAATAAATGACACAGAAGGAGCAGAAAATGTATTACTAGACAATCCAATGTTTTTTTTTAAAGACAGGCCTTTGACAGACTCCAAAGATATGACACACAATCACAATTTTCATACATATTTCCTTAAATGATCTACAAACATAGGGAGCAGCGAGGATGCACAGTGGATAAAGACCTATGTTCAAATCTGGCCTAGACACATAATAGCTGTGTGACCCTGGCCAAGTCACTTCCCAGTGCTGCAAGTAAATCTCTAAGACTGTAAATTGCAGAGAAGTGGCTGGTTGACATTCGGAGGGAAATTTCCTCACTGGGAGCTCTCTATAGCAATAAATTGTAAATCTGATTTTAAAAAATCAAACATAGCTATGACTCAAAGTTCTAGCAGTGCCTTTAAGAAGCACCCCACTGCCAAACAATATAATATTCTTCCCAGAAAATCTAAATATTTGAAGTATGGTGATCAATATTTTCTACTCTATATAGCATTCCACTGATGGGTGTTACAAATAGATTTATCTCCTTGTAAAAGAAATCAAATTTTTCATATTGACTTGATTGGTAACAACCATCCTCTGCAACCCACACAACCACATGTATTTATTTGCCCCATATCTGATGGGATAGTCATAGTCTAGAGTTTAGACTTTTATTAAGGGGATTTATTCCATGAAGTTTGGATTCAGTCAAAGGGCTGCACTTGAAGACCTAGAAAGCCACATGTAGCCTCGAGGCCTCAGGTTTCCTACCCCTGGTCTAGACAGCAGAACCCTGAGAGATGTAATTTGGTTAGGCTGCTTGCCCACTCTGAACAAGAAAGGCAAAAAGTACCACAAAAGTGGAACAGGACAGGTCTGCAATTGCTATCTTGGAAAATAAACAGGGAAGCAGTCACTGGTTTGTATTGACATTGTTAGAAAAATGTTGGCCTATGCTGTGTGTAGGGCATACCTTCAGTAAAATGTGTTTTCCAGAATACACCCCATTGTTTACATAGAAAATGACTCCTTTTGGGCACTCATCCCAGCTTCATTAAGCATGTGTTATGATAAGAGCCTGATGCATTCATGGATTAAGAAATTTTGCTGATCAGTCTAAAAATCCAAACTGCAAGCTTCCATTTGCTTTAGCTCTATCGTTTTCTTTCTTTCTGTGTGTGTGTGTGTGTGTGTGTGTGTGTGTGTGTGTGTATGTGTGTCTGTCTGTCTGGCTGGCTGGCTCTCTGGAAATATTACATTGCTGCTTCTCTTTATTTTAAACATTATCATCACTTCTCAAAGACTTACAGCCACCATCTCTCCCAACTCAGTACCTAGATAGATAAAAAATAATAGATAGATAGCAAAACAGTACAGTTCAGCAAATAAATTAGCACATTGCCCCTGTCCAAAAATAATGTGCCACTTTTAGCACCCAAAGTCCACTGCTACAAGCAGGCTGGACTTTCCATTCTCAAAAGTGACAATTTGGGAACAAAGATAGCTAAGACATAGTTGAACTCTCCCAGCATTCTCCTCTAAAAAGCTTTAAAATAATTCTTTAAATCAAATTTTGGAGTGGCAGAGTCAATGAAAGATGAGAGGGAGACGACTTAGGAGGTCCAGAGGAAAGGTCTATGACACCAGGATGGGAGCAGGACCAGAGCATGGCAGGTGCACCAGTGCTAGGCCTCGGAGGTAGCTGTAATAGCAGCAGCAGCAGCAGCTTCTGGAGCTCTCAGCCCAGAGATGGTAAGGGGATCAGACAACTGGTCAGAAAGAGATGACAAGGGACACTTTGTGGCACTGGGTGTAACTGGTACTGATTGACAACTCTTGCCCATAAGCAATTCTGGGTTGTAGTTCCAAAATGAAGAGGAAAACTGGTCATCAGTCAAAAAGGAATAGGGGCCCTAGTCAAAGTTCCAGGCCTAAGAGGAGAGCTACTATTTGTGGTTACAGAGGAGCAGGGATCCTTCCTGGGAAAAGACCAGAGCACCGACTAGGAGAACAGTGACCATATCTCTGCCAGGATAACACCAAGTTGGAAGCACTGAAAATTTACTGACCCCTAGAATTAGTTCTGAAAATAGCAGTGCCTCTCCACCCCCCATGTAAGCAGAACCCAACTTTAACATAAAGTTCAAAGTCAAGAATTCGGCTGGAAAAATGAGAAAATGACAGCAAAAATAGAACTTGACAATAAAAATCTACTGCGGTAGGAGGGAAGACCAAGACATAAACTCAGAAGAAGACACATTGTAAAAAAACCTATAAACAAAGTCTCAAAGAAATATACTCATTGAACCCAAGTCCAACAATAATTCCTGAAAGAGTTAAAAAAGTGATAAGAATGATGTAGGAAAAGTTAAGAAAAGAAATTAGTAATGCAAGAAAATTATGAAAAGAGAATTAATGGCTTGGTAGATGAATAGATGAGAGAGAGAAAGAGAGACAGAGAGAGAGATGAAGCAGACAGATAGATGTAACAGATAGAAAGATAGCTGGATAGATAGATGATAGATACATAGGTAGATAGATAGATTTCAGTAACTTTGTAAGGTAGTCCACTCTATTGTACTCTGGGAAGCAGATCTGGTATCTCTATATTTATGATCAGTAATTTGTCTTCCAAATATATCCCGCCCCAAAGCCATATCCATCACTATATCTGCTGTACTCATCATACCTACCACCATAGGAACCATACCTCATTCTTTCTAACCCAGATCCCCTACAAGTGTTGTTATAGCCTCTGGCAGCTGTGGGTCTTTCCTAAAGAGCTGGAAGCTGTAACTATTAGTTTTCAGTGGAGATCATAAGTATGAACTTCTATCTGGGCTATTCTTGAAGATTTCAGTGAAATTGTACTCTGTTCTTTCATTGTGTTTCCTTAGAGCTTTTTGGGCTGTTTCTTGTAAAACAGATTACACAAAGGATTCCTTCATAATCCTCTGGAAATCTACTGACAATGCTATCTAATCCTGAAAAAAATAACTGAACAATTTTTCCTTGCTATAACCAAATGAGAGAATTCTCAAAAGCTACAAGACATTATTGGTAGTGTCAAGACCATTTGGACCAGTGTCCTTCAACACCCAAACCATTTCTACATGGTTTGACTTGAATGCATCAACATATCTACCCAATAGTTTTTCTCTCTCTTTTTTAGTGCCAATTTGATTTCATCTTCCAACTCAAGTACAACAAATGCTTCTTTATTTCTTCTGGTATACCTGCTCTGGTATAGTTGAAACTAATATTAAATGCCCCATTTGCAACTTTGTATTCCAAGAAGAAGCATTTATGTCATCTCCTGAGGGGCACAAGGGCAAGTTTAAGATCTTCACCATGAAGCCTTCTCCACTTTTGGTGTTCAGCAGCATCTAGTGCAATCAGCAAGTCATTCAATACTTAACTTTAGCATGGCTACAAAGAAAATCCATAAAACTCTGTCTCGGTATGGCTCAACCCCTCCACCAGGAGAAATCATGGCACTCTTGAGTTGTCTTCATCCTTTATATACCCAAACACTATTTCTCTCTGTTGGCAGCAGCTGGGTGGAATAGTGGACAGAGTGCTGGACTTGTAGTCAGAAATTTAGCTTTGCGACCCTGAGCAAATTACTTAACTTCCTTCACCTTCCATTTGCTCATCTGCAAAATGGGGATAAAACTAGCATTTGCTTTACAGGGTTGTTGTGAAGATGAAATGAAATAATATATGCCTTAAAGAAATGTATAAATGTTAGTTATTATTATAGAAAGCCATTAAACTGATTAGTCTTATAAACCTGGAAAAATAAATACAAACTACCTAAACAGAAATTAGAAAAATGACTTTACAAAACAGAGTAAGTTGTAGAATTGGCTTCTGCCCAAATCAGGCAGAGAGGAAGGGAAGAATATTCACATTCTTCTTGGCAATTCTCCCAAATGGAAAGTCAGGAGCTCACTCTCAGTCTGGCTACTGAAAGCAGGGACAACTACAGCACCGAGAGCCCAGACAATAGCTATCATAGGCAGCTGTGGAACCTCAGTGTTCAGTTTTCCTAGTCTCTGGTGTCCTACTCCAACTCCCACCTCCTTTTCATTACTCTGCTGAATCCAGAATATTTGCTGTGGTCACTGATGGAGTTGCTACTGCCCCTTCTTTGGCAATGCAGCAGGGCTCAATTCAAAAGACCCCCCAGTATGGCCTAACTTCATTCCACTGTTTGTACTCCTATAGATATGCCTAGGGCAAAGATAGTCACAGTCTTATTCTATCCCAAGGTGGGAAGAAAAAAAGTGTTAACTATGGAATACTACTTCTATCAGAAGTGGCCCCTCTTTACCATTGCCACCACAACAGAGCTAGACCCTGAATACTTCTCCCTGACTACAAGAAACTCCCTCAAAAAGTGACCACACATGTAGGGGTGGCCAGGTGGCTCAGCAAGTAAAGATCACCAGCTCCAGTGTCGGGATGACCTGGGGATCAAATCTGGGCTCAGATACTTAGCACCACACCCAGAAATAACTGGCCGTGTAACCTTGAGCAAGTTACTTAACCCTGATTGCTTATAAAAAAAAAAGTGACCACACAAACTTTCCCAAGTTTCTCTGAATTTTCATATTCATCAATCCTTATGATATAATACTATTTCACTGCATTCCTAAACCAAAATCTGTTTAGCGATTTGACAACCAATGAAGTTTCACTTTGATTCTAGATCTTTGCGTCTTCAACTCTCTCTTTAACATTTGGGCTTTGTGAAAATATTTGCCTCATTTAAATGAATTCCTCACTTAATGGAAAAGTTGGAATGGTTGACAATGACTAAATGCAGGTATCTCATTTCCATAGTTTACAATCAATTCACTTTAGTTCAACTAATTCACTTGCATGTTTATGAAGATTTGAAGAGTTTCCAGTGAAACCAATGAGTAGCTTTTCAATTCTCACTTTTCAGCTTTCCTTATGGTGTGCCCTTTTATTTAGGGGCACTGATTACTTTGTGCCATTTGCTTGATGATTTTGATTTTATCTCTTTAGGCTTCAGATTGAACCAATCAAAGAATTGAAAAGTCAGAATGCCCCGTTTCCATGTGATGTAAATCAAATTGCATGAAAACTAGGGCCAAACTAAGGACTACGAAATGCAAATGCATTTCAGAACAGGCAGTAAATTCTAGAAAAGCTGCTATGTCCTTCTTAATTGGTGCTGATGTTATATTATGATTCCACAGGAAAAGACTAGGGTGAGAGTTACACACCACCAAACAAATGCTTTAGTAGCCAGTCAGCCAAGTCCTATCTGTTGTGTATCCTGTTGAATATGAATTCATAGCATAGGGTATTTGGCAAATGGCTGGCATATTTTAGCAGATGGGTTACACTTTAAAGAATCACAGAAACTCAGAGATGGAAGAGGCATAAGAGGTCATTTGGTTGGATCTGTACTGAAAAGTAATCCTTTCTGTAACATTCTCCAAAAATAATTTCATAGACTCTTTTTGTGAAGACTAGCAGTGATAGAGAACTCACTGTCTCCTGAGGCATCCCATTTCTCTTTTGGACTGTTCTACTTGTTAGGAAGTTTTTCCTTACACGAAGCCAAAATCTGCTTCTCTGCCTCTTCCACTTTTTTTTTGGAGGGCAATTGGGGTTAAGTGACTTGCCCAAGATCACACGGTTAGTTTCTTTTGTGTGTTAAGTGTCTGAGGCTGGATCCAAACCCAGGTTCTCCTGACTCCAGGGCCAATGCTCTGTTCACTGTACCACCTAGCTGCCCCCTTTTTTCCACTTCTTACCTATGAGGCCAATAAGAACCAAATCTATTCTCTTATATTTGTGTTAGTGCCATAAATACCTCCAGACTTCAATCCAGGCTAAACAATATTTATTCCTTCAATTGATCAAGACATGACTCGTCATCCTCTTACTGTACTAGCCACTCTCCTCTGTATGTGCTTGGTTTGTTAATGCCTTTTCAAAATGTAGCATTCATAATTGAACACAAACTGCCTTATTAGCTAGCCATGTCTCTCCCATCTTTGACATGTGTAGAATATTTTAGCCCAACTGGAGAATTTTACATTGTACCGATTAGATTCAGCTCATCATTCTAGCCTGTTGAGATCTTTCTGTACACTGACTCTGTATTATACTCCTGCCCCATTCCTGCCACATCCTGTCATCTATAGATTTTTAAAAACAGGATATTTTTGTTTTCATCCAAGCCTGCTCCAATGGATCTGCAATGTCATCAGTGTGGATATTGTCTTTAAAGATTCAAGCTACAGCCCATGCATGCCTGCTGATCAGCTGTCATTCTTGTCCATGTCCTCCCATAAGTGCTCCATAGGGGGTTTACTGTATCTGTTGATTATTTTTCTTTCTTGTCATGTGACCAGCCTATCTTCCTTTTCTTTTTTGAGGGCAATTGGGGTTAAGTGACTTGCCCAAGGTCACATGGATAGTTTTTGTGTTAAGTGTCTGAGGCCAGATTTGAACTCAGGTCCTCCTGACTTCAGGGCCAGTGCTCTATTCACTGCACCACCTAGCCGCCTCCTATCTTCCTTTTCAACCACACTTTTTTGTTTTTTTTTTGGGGGGGGGGAGAAGGCAGGGCAGTTGGGGTTAAGTGACTCGCCCAAGGTCACATGGCTAGTTTTTGTGTTAAGTGTCTGAGGCTGGATTTGAACTCAGGTCCTACTGACTCCAGGGCTGGTGCTGTATTCACTGTGCCACCTAGCCACCCCATCAATCACATTTCTTTAACAACATCTTTTATACTGATTTACCTTTATAATCCCTAATTTCTAATGTGTTGTAGCCAGCATACACCAACCACTCACCCTCTGGGTGATTCTCCATTTCATTTCTACAGTCATAGTGTTCCATGACTCATAGTCATGTATCACCAAAAGAATACTGGCACTTAAGAGATATACCTTTGTTTCCTATTGCCTGCTCCCAGTTCTTACCCCTCTTTTTCTGAAACAGTAGGCTCTCTCTTTTCTCTCTCTCCTCTCTCTCTTCTGTCTCTCTGTCTCTGTCTCTCTCATTCTCTCTGTCTGACTCTTTATATATACATATATGTATGATCATGTGTACAGACATACATATATGTATATATACATAAGTATATGTGTGTACATATATGCATAGATATAGATGTAAATATATGTGTGTTCCTGACATAGTTTACTTGGTTCTCTTCCTACTAAATCTCCATCACTGAATAATTAATCATATCTTATCCCTTAACCATAGATATATCAATTCTCTATACAGTCTCTCCTGTCCTCATCATTTCCCACAAATACAATGATCACCTCAATGAAGATGAATCCCAGCTCTATATACCTTGCCCTAGTTTTTCTTCTAAACTTTATTTTATATCAGCAATAACCTAGTAGACATTCTTAAACTGACTAACCCATAGGCATTTAAAACCCAATATGTCTAAAACAGAACTTATTATCTTTACTTCCAAACTCATACCTCTTTCTGTCAAATATAACCCTATGTTTTCAGTTCAACAGATTTGCAATCTTGGAATTATCTTTGCCTTCACCTCATATGCTTAATCAATTGTCAAGTCTTGTCAATTCTACTTTCACATCTGTCACATCTTTTTCCTCCATGCACATGCCTTCCAGCCTAGTCCAGCCCCTCATAACCTTTTGGCTGGACTCTTGAAATAGCCTCCTCATTAATCTCTCTAACTCTAGTCACTCTCTCTTCTCCAAGCCACATTCCATCACACCTGCTTTTCCCTTTTCAACACCCTTATCAAGGAGTCCCTTAGTGAATGTATAGATTATATATGATAGATAAGGAGAGAAAGACAGAGATAAATAGAGACAGACACAGAGAGAAACAGAGACAGAGAGAGCATTTAGCGTGAGCTTATGCACTGAGCAAGGGGAGGATATAAATACAACTAAGCAAGATAGACACAGGTGGATGGTTATTGATATTCTCTCAAGTAAAACTTTTTTTTTCTGATGATGAAGCCTAAGACATTTTCTATGTATTTGCTTTCTTCTCTTCCTTTAAATACTTTAAGAATTGATTCCTCAGCATCATTGAAATTGTCACCTACAGCATGAACCTCTTACTCTCTACTTGGTCTAGTCTACTTGCTTTTGCTCATAGATAAATCGACATTTGCCAGATTCAAAGAACAATGGAAATGGGCATAAGTTGATTGCAGCATTTTACTAAATAAGAAATTATGCAAGAAAGACATATGAAATATACCAAAGAAATTTGTGATGAAAAAAGGAGATGAATCAATCATTTTGTGAGAATGAATGGTAATGGAAATAGCCTATGAGAAATACTGGTATGTCAAGAGATGGAGGGAAGAGTTCTTGACATTCTTTTTTGTGTCCTGGAGACTTTTGGTAGTCTGTGAAGAGTATGAACCCCTTTTCACAATAATATTTTTAAATGCATAAAATTAAATTCATAGTATTACAAGGAAAATCAATTATATTGAGATTGTTCAGTTGTTCAGTCATGTCTAACTCTTTGTGACCCCATGACATAGCACTCCAGGCTCTTCTGACCTCAAGGGCTCCTCTTCTTATGTCATATATATATATATATATATATATTTAGCAATAATACTATCCATGAGGCTTTTTTTTGCCTTTTGGAGGGTAATTGGGGTTAAGTAACTTGCCCAAGGTTACATGGCTAGGTTTGTGTGTGTGTGTGTATGTGTGTGTGTGTGTGTGTGTTAAGTGTCTGAGGCTGTATCCAAACCCAGGTCATCCTGACTCCAGGGCCGGAGCTTTAATCACTGCATCATCTAGCTGTCCCCATGAGGCTTTCTTAGCAAAGATACTGGAGTGGTTTGCCATTTTCTTCTCTAGTGAATTACCTTTTGTCAGAATTACCTTTCCATTAGGACCTGTTCATCTTGGGTAACCCTGCATGGCATAGCTCATAGTTTCATTGAGCTATGCAAATTACTGTACCATGACAAAGCAGTGATCCAGGAGGGGTATACTGAAATGTTGGTGTATATATCTATGTATAGATAGGTATAGATATAGATGTGTATTACATATATATATATATATAATTGAAACAAAAAAACAGAAATCAAATTGTCCAATTACCTAGTTTTACAGATAAGGAAACTGAGGTCCAGAGTGGTTAATTCATTTTCCCAGGGTCACACAAGGAGTGAACATCAGAGGTACAATTTAAACCCATGTCCTCTGACTCGGTCAGACATTCCCTGTTTCCTGATCCTACCATGTAACAGAGTTTTAGGAGGGAGAAGCATAAAGAAGTAACTAAGTTCTTAAAAAGATAAAAGCCTAAACAATTACTTGACATGCATTTATTAAGCATCTATTATTATTATTAAGCATTTTTTCTCAGCACTAGGGACAAAAAGAAAGGCAAAAAACAGTTTCTGCTCTCAAAAAGCTCACAGTCAAATGCAAGAAACAACTTACAAACAACCACATACTGACATATACAGTATAAATATACAGTATAAATTGGAGTAGTCTCAGAGGGAAGGCATTAAGATTAAGAAGGACTGGGAAAAACTTCTTGCAGAAAGTGGAACTTGAAAGTTTTAATCATTTAGATGAGACTAGAAAGAAGCCAGGGAGGGTGGGAGGTAGAGATGAGGGAGGAAAGAGTTTCAGTAATGGATGACAACCAGGGGAAGTGCATGGAATTGGAAGCATCTATGTGAGAAGAACAGTAAGGAGGCCAGTGTCACTAGATTACCAAATACATAAAGAGGAGTAAGATGTCAGACCATTCTAAAGGAAGAGAGGGATCAGGTTATAAAAGGTTTTAATAACCAAACAGGATTTTAAATTTCATGCTGGAGGTTATAGGGAGCCACTGGAATTTATTGAGTGTGTGTGTGTGTGTGTGTGTGTGTGTGTGTGTGTGTGTGTGTGAGAGAGAGAGAGAGAGAGAGAGAGAGAGAGAGAGAGAGAGAGAGAG
>NW_027187391.1:7586931-7609717 GCF_028583685.1 Petaurus breviceps papuanus
AGAGAGAGAGAGAGAGAGAGAGAGAGAGAGAGAGAGAGAGAGAGAGACCTATGCTTTAGGAAAATTGATTTGACAAGTGAGTGGAAAAGAGATGGGAGTAGGGAGAGCCTTGAGGCAGAGAGACCAACTGGAAGGCTAATAAAATAGTCCAAGGATGAGGCAATGAGGGCCAGCACCAGAGTGGTATCAGAGGAGGGAAGAGAGTATATTCATACATAAAGATAGAGAGGTAAAAATGAGAGGACTTGGCATCAAATTGGATATGGGGGATGAGAGAGAGTAAGAAGAATAACAACTATCGTATGGCGTTATCCTCCACAGTAACAGGAAATTTAGGAAGAGAGGAAGGTTTTATGGGAAAGATTCACTTTAGCGAGGAGTTCACTTTGGGGCATGTTAAGTTTAAGATATCTACCGGATATCCAGTTCAAAATGTCCAATAAGCAATTGGAGATATAAGACTAGAAATCAGGAGAGAGGTTATTGATAGACAAAGAGGTCTGAAGATCACATGACTGGTGATGTTAATTGAATAAATGTGAGCTGATGAGACCACCAAGTGAAATAGGAGAGGGAGAAGAAAGGAGGGCACAGAACAGAGCTGTGGAGGATACCCATGGTTAGTGTGAGTGACTTGAATGAAGATCCAGTAAGGTGGAGCCAAGCAGTGGTCACACAGGTAAGAAGAAAAGCAGGAGAGAGGAATATCCCCAGTACCCCTAGTATGGATCATTCTTCATCCTTCCCTCAAACACCATGGTCATTGTAGACTTGGGTAGAAGTGCTGATTTAAGAGCTTTGCTTCAGCAATGCATGAGAGAGAGAGAGAGAGAGAGAGAGAGAGAGAGAGAGAGAGAGAGAGAGAGAGAGAGAGAGAGAGAGAGAGAGAGTCCCTGTCCTCAATAAGCTTGCTATTCAGAAGCTCTTCCTTTATAGCTGTGATTTCATAGTTCTTAACCTTTTCTGTACCATGGACCCCTTTGGGAGCCTGGTGAAACTTATGGACCCCTCCTCAAAAATAAAATTAAAAAAATTTATAATAACTGGAAACAACAGGAGAATATCCTAACTTTTAGTTAGAAGTTTGTGAAAATAAAGATGTAATGTTTTTCCCATTCAAATTCATGGACCTCCTGAAATCTCCCCAAGGACTCCCTGGGCGGGGGTGGGGGTGGGGGGGGAGGCTGTCTACTTCAGGTTAAGAATCTATGCCCTAAATGACCTGCTATTCTCTTTGTTTCTCTAAGCCATCTTTTGCAAAACTGATAAAATTATCTTCCAAAGATATGTGTCATTCCTCTGTTCAACACTTCTTTCAGATAAAATACAAGCTCTCTGTATTATTGTTAAATCACATCTGACTCTTCATGACTTCTATTTGACGTCTCTCTCTCCCTGTTTGTTGATGGCTTATTTTTCAGTCACATCTGACTCTTCATGACCCCATTTGGGATTTTCGTGGTAAATATACTAGAGTGATTTGCCATTTCCTTCTCCAGTTCATTTGACAGATGAGGAAACAGAGTAAGTGACTTGCCCAGAGTCACATAGCTAATAAGTGTCTGAGGCCAGATTTGAACTCAGGGAGATGAATCTTCCCAACTTCAAACCATCTAGCTGCCATGTAGCCTCACAGTTAAGCCCTCTACAACATAGCCCCAACCTACTTCCCTAATCTTATTCCACTCTCTTCCACTTTTCATGCTCTTTATTCCCTGATCTCTTGCTAAGGTTGTCATGCATTTGTGTGAGCAGGCAGTCCCCCATACCTGGAATGCACTTCTTCCAAAAGCCTCTGTCAACTCTGAAATTCTATGATGATCTGACTAGGAAATTAACTATCTCTCAAATGCATATCACAGAGTTAAATGCCTCATAGATATAGGATTGGTGGCACAGTGGATAGAATGCCAGCTCTGGAGTCAGGAAGACTTGTCTTCTTAAGTTCAATCTGGCCTCAGGCACTTATTAACTGTATGACCCTGGGCAAGTCACTTAACCCTGTTTTACCTCAGTTTCCTCATCTATAAAATGAGCTGGAGAAGGAAATGGCAAACCATTCCAGTAACTTTGCCAAGAAAACCCCAAATGGGGTCTTGCAGACCTGACTAAGCAACAAAAGGACCTTAAAATCAAATTCAGTCCTCTCATATTATAGATAAGGAAACCAAGTCTCAGAAAGGCAGAATACTTTGCTTAAGATCACTCAAGCACCACACCACAGGGCAAGAATTTGAACCTAAGTTATCTGATCCCCCCAATTCAACCCTCTTTCCACTCACACCACCTAGAAAACATCATCTAAAATAGCAATCACCTCAGGTAAAAGTGGCCATTGAGAATGTCAGTGTTCCAAGCCATGTGTTCTCTCCCTTACGAAAAAAGAGCTCCCTGCAACATTTGGCAGTACAGCATCAAATCCCTTTATGAGGGACGTGTCCGGTCAAAGCAAACTACAGTAAAAGGGTCCCAAAGAAACTGGACTCTGCATTTTTCTGTATCCTCAGGGTTAAGAAGCATCCTTTGCAGTGGAAAAATGGCTCATGATTTTATTGGCCTGACTTGCGAAAGCCACCTCTCTCATTCAAATTGCATCTAATCATTTTCTATGCTAAAATATTCATCAACTCTCTCTCCAAAGGCACTGATTCCTTAGCCATGCTTTGGATTAAAACTGTAATAAAGAAATTAAGTTATCCTAGATGTGTTATCCACTATGACCTGGAGTGTTCTTTCTTGGTGCCAAGAGTCAATGTTCCCTTTGGTAATTTATGGTCTGTGACCACTGCATCACTGGAAATCTTTTAGCAGAGAGCTTGAAAAATGGTCCTCTGCCTTGCAAATTAGGTCAGTGCCTGCCAATATTCCTGGGCATTCACAGTAATGAAGAAAGTCAAAGGGAGCAATATAACAGAGTCAAAATAATAACAGAAAAGAATCATAAATGCTGTACTAAAGAAGCCAGAATATCAAGAAGTCCCTCTCATGCCATGACTCTGCTTGTAGGAGTGTTTCTCAAGAGAAAAGGCAGGTGAATCGGAAGAAGCATTCAAGGGTAGATGATATTCAACTTGAGGATAGAATCTGAATCCACAGGGCCGGCTTTCTTAGCAGCATCTTCCTATGTGAAGTCCCAGTCCGAGAGCAACACTCACGGGCTCCTTGCCTCCGATACAGTTTGGAGCTGTCAGCAGGGGGTTAATATAAGCCTTGGTTGACACAATACTGGAGGCATTCACATAAGAGGCCTACAGTTGCCGCATAGGCACATTTGGCCCAGGTTTCCAAAGAGGCAGGAGCTGTTACTGCAGAAGAGTACACTGCCTGCCACTGTTGGACCATTAGTATGGAAATGAGGCATGTGTGTGACAGGTGGCCTTACAACCAACACAATTAACTTTCTCCATTAGCTGACGCACTGACAAAACAGATGCAGCATCAATAAGCAAACCCCCCCCCCATCTCCCTGCAAATACCGAAAAAGAACGCTGCATTGCAAGCCCCTCTTATTTATAAGGAGGAGCAGTATAATTTCTTCTGTGCACAGAGTAGCTGGCTATGGAGTTGTGGGGTTGTTGCTGTTGTTTGTTAAACCTTTACCCTGTATAAACGTCATGATTCCTTCATCAGTTCAGGACTGCAAAACAAAGAGTTTACCAGAATGAGGTCATCGGGGAGAAGGAGCCTGTAGTTCAAAAGGCCATACTGGAGTCCCCCTATTTTACGCTGAAGATCCCTCAGCTCTAAGGGGAAGAGAATGGGAACAGATCTAAATGTTTCTTTTCTGGCAGAGGACATAGTACCAGACACTGTCTGAGTGTGAGAGGTGAACTCAGTAGAACTTCAAATCCTGGTTGCAGGAGTTTGCAACACCATACGGTTGATAGATGCCCATCCTACAAAGGAAAAAATAGAAAGCATCTTTAGCTATTTTATGGAGGGAGAAACATTAACCATGGGGTTTTGAGGTGGTTTCGGGCTTTGTAGCGGATAGGGTCCCAAGGTTAGTGTTTGGAGGAATCTCAAAGGTCAGCTTGTCCAACTACCTCATTTTCCAGGTGAAGAAAATAAAGGTTAAGTGACTTGGGCAGAGGTCACACAGATAATGTGTAACAGTGGTACCTCTGAATCCAGGATTTCAAACTCAGTGATCCCCAATGCCTTACATTTGTCTGGTACTTTATACTTTTAAAAGCACTTTTACAGACATTGTCTTAAGCTCGAACCCTGTGACCATCTTGAAGTACATCCATATGAAGAAATTTAAGGGTGATCAATGACAACTGTTGCAGTATTTCAACAGATTTATAGATACACTTCCACTGATATCTTGCCCTGTAAACATACCCTTTACTAACTTCCCTTCTGTTGAGGGCACCACTACCGTTCTAGTTACCCAAGTTTACATTCTTAGAATTGTCCTTGATTCTTCTCTCTTCATCAACCCTTATATCCAATCAGATGGTAAGTCTTAATTCCACCTCCCTATCCCACCACTCATTCAGCTACCACCCTACTTCAGACTCTCATTACTTTGCACTAGACTATTGTAAGCATGCTACTAATTTGTCTCCCCTCTTCCAACCACTGGCATCTCAATCCATCTTTCTCATCATTGCCAAACAATCTTCCTAAGAAATAAGTCAGATCATGTCCCTTGCTCTCAAAAGTCTTAAGAGGCTCCCTATTGTCTCTGAGGGAAATTGTAAATTCCCTAGCCTGTCATTTGAGACTTTCCATAAGCTAGCTTCTACCTTACTTTCCAGATTTATTTATAATACTCCCTCTCACAAGAGACAATATGGCACAGTGGGTAGAGAGCTCACCTCACGGTCAGCAAGATCTGTACTTTGACCTTACTTCTGACACAAACTGTGTGACCCTAGCTAACTTCTCATTACTCCAGGAAACTTTTACAATTGTATAGACAGTATTTATAACCTGTACTGGTAGTGGGAATTTCTAGTCCTTATCTCTATCCCTTTCCCAAATTTCATATGCCAGGCAAACTGGCCTATTAGATATTCCCTGAACTTCTTACTCCATGTTCTGACTCCATTTGCTCACACAGGCCACTCCCCATGTTGGAAATCCACCTCCTTCTCATCCCTTTCTCCATTTTCCTTCTCTTCCCTCAAAGACCAGTTCAGTTACCACCTTTTGCCTGAAATTTGCCTGGTCCTCCTCCCAGGTGTTAGAGATCTCTTCCTTCTGAAATTAACATATTAATGTTTGACACATATTCTACCCTCCCCTCTTCACATATCCCATTATACTATAAGGTCATTAAAGCAGGTACCATTTTGGTTTTGTGGTGTAACTCAAGCACCTAGTACAATGCATTGCTTTTGAGACCACCCACAATTTTTATTCTTTTTGAAGGTGCATTTCCATAATTAATATCAATATAACATCCCTTAAAGAAGATTGGTTTAATTTTTTTTGTTGTTTTAGGAAGCAACTTGTGACTATTGGAGGTACTCTATAATTTCCCAAATGAAGTTCACCCTTCTCTCTGCTTCTAATCCATTTAAGAGGGTTGGACAACTGATCAGAAAGAGATTATAGGAGACCCTTTGCTGGCACTGATTGGCAATTTTATTGCCCACAAATAGTTCTGGGTATTAGTTCCAGGGTAGAGAGGAGTGCTTGTGATCAGTCAAACAGAAGCAGGGGCCCTGGTCATAGTTCCAAGGTGGAGAGAAGTGCTAGCTTGTGGTTTCAGGAGAGGGAAGACCTTGGTCATAGTTTTGAGACCAAGAGGAATACTAGCACTTATTTCTGTAGGGGAACAAGGGATCTAGACACAGTTTGGAAGTCAAGAGGAGAATGAGTGCTTTCAGTTGTAGGGAAGAAGGGGCCCTTCCTGGATAAAAGACTAGAGAGCTGAACAGGATAGCTTTGACCACACTGTTGCAAGGGTTACACCACCTTGGAAAACTTGCAGAACCCCAGAACTAGCTCTTAAAACAGCAATCCAAAACCCCCTGAAGTTTGACACAATGCTTCTCTACCCCCGGGTGATCAGAACCTAACTTTAACATACAGTTCAAAGTCAAGAACTTGTCTGGAAAAATGAGCAAACAAACAAAACAAACAGAAAAAGAACTTGACCATAAAAAGCTACTGCAATGGCAGGGAAGACCAAGACATAAACTCAGAAGAAGACAACAATATGAAAATGGCTACAAAGAAAGCCTCAAAGAAAAATGCTAATTGGACCCAAACCCAACAAAAATCCCTGGAAGACTTAAAGAAAGAGATAAAAGTAATAGAGGAAAATTTGGGAAAAAGAAATGAGAATAATGCACCAGTTTGGTAAAAGAGACACAAAATACTGAAGAAAATATCACCTTAAAAAAAATAGAATTGACCTAATAGTAAAAGAGATGCAAAAATTCACTGAAGGGAAGAATTCCTTAAAATGAAAAATAGGCCAAATGGAAAGGGAGGTACAAAAATTCACTGAACAAAAGAACTTTTCAAAAATTAGACCAGGCAAGTGGAAGTTACTGACTCTATAAGATATCAAGAAACAATAAAACAAAGTCAAAAGAATGAGGAAAATAGAAGAAAATATTAAACATTACACAGGAAAAATAACTGATCTGGAAAATAGATTGAAGAGAGATATTTTGAGAGTTATTGGACTACCTGAAAGCCATGGTGAAAAAAAGAACCTAGACATATTTTAAGTAATTATAAAGGAAAACTACCCCAATATCTTAAACTCAAAAAGTAAAATAGAAATTGAAAAAATCCATTAACCACTTTCCAAAAGAAATCCCAAAATGAATCCTAGGATCATTGTAGCCAAATTCCAGAGCTCCCAGGTTAAGGATAAAAGGTTGCAAGCAGTAAGAAAGAAGCAATTCAAGTATCATGGAGCCATAGTCAGGATCACACAAGTTTTAGGAACTTCCACATTAAAGGAGTGGAGGGCTTGGAATATTATTTTCCAGAAGGCAAAAGAGCAAGGATTACAACCAAGAATTATCTACCCAGCAAAACTAAATATAATCCTTCAGGTGGAAAAAAATAGATATTTAATGAAGTAGGGAACTTTCAAGCACTCCTGATGAAAATACCAGAGCTGAATAGAAATTTTGATATTCAAACAGAAGACTCGAGAAGTATAAAAAGATAAACATGAAAGAGTAGTCATAAAGGGCTCAATGGAGTTAAACTGTTTACATTCCCATATGGGAAAATGATACATATAACTCCTAAGAACTTTATGATTATCAGGGCAACTAGAAGGAGTCTATATAGACAGGGGGTATGTGTGAGTCAATTATGTTGGGATGATCTCTAAGAAAAATTAAGAGATAATAAAGAGGGATACACTGGGGAAAAAGGGAAGGGAAAGGTAGAATGGGGAAAATGTTATCACATAAAGAAAGTAAACAAGGAAGAGCTTTTATAGTGGAGGGGAAACTAGGGGGGAGGCATTACTTGAAATCCTCATTGGAATTGGTTCAAAGAGTGAATAATACACGTGTGCGTGTGTATGTGTGTATTATTTACTCTTTGAACCAATTCCAATGATAATGAGGTTCAAGTAATGCTTCACCCCCATATATGTATAAATGTGTATATACACACACACACATATAGTGTATATATGTTCATATACTCAGTTGGGTATAGAAACCTATCTTACTCAATAGGATAATAAGAGGGAAATGGGATAAGAGATATGGGAAGAGGATGGAAAAAGGGAGGACAAATTAAGGGACAAAGTGGTCAGAAGCAAAACAGACTTTTCAGGAGAGACAGGATAAAAAGAGAGAGAGAGAGAAAGAAAATAGAATGGAAAGAAATCCACACTAATCATAACTGTATATGGGAATGTGATGAACTCATCCATAAAATGTAAATGAATATCAAAATGTTTTAGAAATCAGAATCCAACAATATGTTGTTTACAAGAGACACACTTGAAACAGAAAGACATACAGTGTGAAAATAAAGGACCAGAGCAGAATGTGTTGTGTTTCAGCTGAAGTAAAAAAAAAAGGTAGGGGGTAGCAACCATGATCTTAGACAAAGGAAAAACAAAAATAGAATTAATTGAAAAATAATCAGAGAAACTACATTTTGAGAAAAGGTACCATAGATAATGAAGTAATATAAAAAAAATTTTACATCTCTGATATTTCTCAAATATATAGTGAAATGAGTCAAATTAAAAAAAAAAAACATTCCCTAATTGATAGTCAAGGGACATGAACAGGAAGCTTTCAGAAAAAGAAATCAAAGCTATTTATAGTCCTATGAAAAAATTGCTCCAAATCGATATTGATTAAAGGTGTAAAATTAAAACAACTTTGAGCTACCACCTCATAAACCTATCAGAAATAACAAATGCTGAAAGGGATGAGGGAAAATAGGTGCATTAAAGTATTGTTGGTGGAGTAGTGAACTAGTTCAACCAGTCTAGAAAACAATCTGGAACTGTACCCAAAGGGTTATAAAACTGTGTATACACTTTGATACCACTAATAGGTCTGTACCCCAAAGAGATCAAAGAAAAAGGCAAAAGACTTATATGTACACAAATATTCAGCTCTTTTTGTGGTAGCAAAGAATTAGAAATTGATGGGATGCCCATCACTTGGGTAATGATAGAACAAGTAGTGGCATATGGTTGTGGTGGAGTACTATTGTGCTACAAGAAATGATGAGGGGGGTGGTTTCAGGAAAAAAAATGACAAGACCTATATGAACTGATGCAAGGTGAAGTGAGAAGTACATATCGTTGTGTACACTAACAGCAATGTTCTAATGATGACCAATTGTGTTGGCTACTCTGATCAATATAATGATCCAAAGTAATTGCAAAGGACTCATGATGAAAAAATGCTTTCTACCTCCAGAGAGAACTGATGAACTCTGAGTATGATTTAAAGTATAATTTCATTGCTTTCTTTCTTAATTTTTTTTGCTATTTTGTGATATGACTAATATGGGAATAGGTTTTGGATGATTTCACATGAATAATTAATTAATATCATTTTACTTGCCTTCTCAGTGGGTGGGAAAAAGGCTGGAAGGGAGGGAGGGAGAGAATTTAAAACTAAAAATCTAAAAAGGAAAGAATATTTAAAATAAAAAATAAATGTATGTATCATTTTCATAAATATTTCATGGAAATTCAAAAGTAAAATATGAGTTGGTTATTTATTTCATATTCTCTCCGTTGCTTTTTTTTTTTTTTGAGCTAGAGAGTCAGCATACTCGAGTAGAAATGGTACTGGATTTGGTGTCAGAGGAACTGAGTTAGAATCCTGTATAAATCCAATTTGGGCAAGTAATTTAGTCTTTCTGTGTCTCAGTTTCCAATCTCCAAAATAAGGAAGTTAGGCCTATGAGGTCCTTTATAATACTAAATCTATCAACTAATAGCAACCATAATTTCTAAAAATTGTTTGATATTTACCCCACATTCAGGTCTCTGAATATTTTTTGATGCCTTCAAAAGTGTGTCATCTCCATCACAGATTTCTTCTAAATATACTTGGTCTTATCCAGCTGTTATTGCTTTTCTTCTTTTGTGCTATTTTGGGGCATAATAAATAGCATCTAATTATAATATTGCTAGATTTTTAAAAGCAGAATGATATGGTTAAAACTATTCTTTGGACAAGTCAATAGAGGGAAGAAAAATTTTTCTAAAAGAAAAAACAAGTTCTTCCATGCCAGACCTTGGGGTAAGTTTGTTATCTCACTCCATCAGAAAGTGTAACAGTAGATGAAAGATCTGGCCCCAAAGCCAGGAAGACCTGGGTCCAAACCCTGACTGACACATGCTTGCCATATGACCCTGGGCAAAGCATTCAGCCTTTCTGTGATCTATGTCAAAGTTATCAAACGTGTGGCCTAGCAAAACTTCTTAGAGCAGGAATAACCAGATTAGAATACAATTGGGAAATGGTTAACAAAATAAATAAAAATATAACACAACATATACACATATGTATCATGCATGTGTGTATACATATGCATACATATCCATGTACATATACACAAACACATATAGTTAATCTGTGGTTTTCTAAGTCAGTAAGTGGTCCACAGAGTTTATATTTGAGTTTGACACCACTTCCCTAGGCAATTGTCAAAGATTTTAAGTTGCAGAGAAGGTGCCAATGTATATTGAGAGAGGAAATTTCTTCACCTGGAAATTCTATAGGCCAATAAAATCTTAGGCTTAGTGAGGATCAGATATTGTCAGTGTGGTGACCCTCCCTGTGTTTTCCTAAGACTCTTGGTCATGCCACACCTGGGGTATCACGCTCTGTTCTGAGTACCACATTTTGCAAAGGACATGGGTAAGTTGAGGAGCATCCAGAGGAGATTGACAAGAAGAATAAAACCCCTTTAGCTCTTGCCTCATGACATAAGGATGAGTTAATGGTACTGGGAATATTTAGCCTGGAGAAGAAAAGACTTATGATGCACATGATGGTTGTGTTCAAGTATTTTTAAATTGCTGCTATGTGGAAAAATTAGGAGCAGTGGATGGACATTACAGAGAGGTGGATGTAAAGGAAAACTTCCTAACATTTAGAGCTATACAAAAGCAAAATCAGCTGACCTAGGAGGTGGTAGGATCCTCACCAACTAGAATCTTCAAAGGCTGTGCTGGGACTAGAATTATGAGACTCCTTCCAACTCTGAGATTCTGTGGGTCTGGTCATCTGTATAGGAGTTTATGCCATTCATAAAACATTTAGAATCATAGAACCCTACCACTGTAAGCGACTACAATGGCATCCTATCTAGTTCTCATTTGAAGTAGAATTATTTCTACAAGATTGTCAAAATGTGGGCATTCAGCCTTCAGTCGGGGATCTCTAGGAATGGGGACATAATTTCTTCCATAGGTACTCTAATTGTTAGGAATTTTTCATTTATATTGAACTGAGATTTGTTTCCCTGTAGTTTCTACCCATTGATTCTAGTTCTATCCTCTGTGGCTAAATAGAAGTCTAATTATTCTTCCACATAACAATCATCCAGATGCTGGAAGGCAGTGATTACATATCTCCTCTGTCTTCCTTTCTCCAAGCTAAACAGTTCAATTTCCTCATATGGCATGGTTTCTACTCACCGCAAATGGCACCCAGAAAGGAACATATGATTCCAAAAGTGATTGAAACAGGGACACAACAGAATTCCACCCCCACCTTGTTTTGTATGTTCTACTTCTCTTTATGGTACCAATGAGCTCATTAACTTGTTTCCCACTGACTAAGCGGCAGTATCTTGTAGTGGAAAGGATTGATTCTCAATTCTAACATTTACTAGATGTCTGACCATGAGTAAGTTATTAAATCTCTCATCCTCCATTTCTTCCTATTTCACAGGGAAGCTATGAGTAAAGTACATTATTATCCTTAAAGTATTCAATAGTCATCATTATCATTATTTTTAGGCAGCTAGATGGCACAGTATATAGAGTGCTAGACCAGGAAGATCTGAATTCAAAACTGGTTTCAGATGGATTTACTAGCTGTGTGACCCTGGGCAAGTCATTTAACCTTTGTTTGCCTCAGTTTCCTCATCTGTAAAATGGGGATAATAGTATTACCTACATCTCAGGGTTGTAGTGAGGATCAATTGAGATAAGTTATAAAGCACTTGAAGTACAGTGCCTGGTACATAGTAAGCATTATGTAAATGTCAATTGTTGGTAGTCTTCTATTAGATACAGTTGAGCCAATTAAAAAACATTTATTAAATCCCTATTGGGTATATGGAACACAGGGCCTTGGAGAAATACGAAGTTTTAATAAGACATAATCCCCCCCCTCACAGAGCTTAAAGACATCATTCAAGGTAATGTGTATAATTAAATGCATGAGGAACAATAAAAGAATACAACACATACGGAAATGACTAATCAATTATATGACTATGCTTATGTCATACATAGGTTTTGTTTTGTTTTTCAATGTGGATAAGGAGGAGAGATGGGAGGGAGAAATCCTAATGCTTAATAAGTTAAAAAAATTTCTTTTTAAAAGTCAGAAAAGATAGTGTTATGAATTCAAAACAATCAGTTTTGTGCTAGATTCTAGGGATACAAAAATGAAACTATGCCTGCCCTCAAGAAGCTTACATTCTATCCAAAGACAACAAGCATATGTATAAGTAAATGCAAAGTAAATACAAGGTTTTTATTTGGGGGTGGGGGGAAGAAGACACTTTCATCTGGAGAAATCAGGAAAGACTTGATGTGAGAGATGGAAGCTGATCTAAGCTTTGAAGGGACCCCCATTCTACAAGGTAGAGATAATGAAAGCATAAAAGGTCTCGTGGACAGCCTGGGCAGAGGCTCGAAATGGGAACTGGCATATTGTTTGTGTATGAGGAATATTAAGAAGGCAAGTCTGGCTGGACAGTTTTGTGTGTGAAACAACATGAGGTGGGGAAGAAAAAGGAGACGGTAAATTCCAAAGGGAAAATGTTAAAATTGACAATAATCAGTCTTCCATTCAGAGGAATTACTGTTACCAGGGCTCAAGTGCTTTCTGTGGTTTTCCCAGTCATTCAACTGGCAGTTCAGTATGTCAGTCCATGACCATTTAAGTGGAATTTTGCTATAATATATTGTTATCATTGTGAAATGATATTGGTTAGGACAACATCATGTAGAGTAATGGGTGTAATTAAATTAATGAGCTGTTACTTACATTGTCTTATTTTTTGAATCCTGCCTCAATGAATCCTGCCTCATCATTGAAAATGATTACAAATATGCTAATTTACTAACTTGTAAAAATACCAAAATTACCTTAAACACCCTGCATCTTCCTTTGCCTGGTATACTGCTTGTCTTCCCTTTATGTACCTGTCTAGGGCATGTAGGTAACCAACACAGCATTATCTTATGCCTCTAATCACCAGCTATAATTATTTAGGCTGGCCCTTCCTTGTAGGCAGCTTCTTTGCCTTAAGTGCTTTGTATCCCCAACAGGTGGGTATTAATGAGGTATCAGTTAATGATGTACATTATGGAGTGGCTTGGAACACAATTATCAGCACTGAAAGATTCCCATTAATGACCTCCCTGATTAAATAAATTGCAACCTTACATCTTAAAGCTACACTGAACAAAGTTTTTGCTCCTCTCTCTTATGAAATACCCCCATACAGAATTATGTTGTGTACTTTCACTCTTTAGTGGAATTTTAAAATGTTTTAATAAAGCATTCCAGTGATACCCAAGTAAGGAGCATTTACCTTAGTGGCTTAAATTTTTTCCAAACCCAGAAATGGTGATTATGTAATAGGACAAAGAAGATAACAGGGCATAATAATTTCTTTTTCAGCAGGATTGGGCTTGAAATGGGGAATTCAGTTTGACATAAATGCTAAATGCAACTCTATGAGAACAATATGCCAGGAGAGTAGTGGGCCAGTATATGGAACCATATACTGATCAAATTCTCATGCAAAAATTAAGGGCAGAGAAATGAAGTGATAAAGCTAGTGAATGGCAGAGACATAACTCAATTCCATTCCACAGGCATTCATTAAACACTGTGTACTTGTACTGTGTACAAGGAGGCATCATACTACTCTTGAATCAAGATTGTGTGATTCTAGAGTTTCGTCCTCCTGACCAGCTTTCTCTACTGGGAAAAGACAAGTTGTTTTTGTTTTTAATGTTTATTTATTTGTTTTTAGTTTTCAACATTCACTTTTATGAGATTTCGAGTTTTAAATTTTCTCCCCCTCCTTCCCCTTCCCCCTCCCCAAGATGGCATGCAATCTGCTATAGAAGATCATACATATATGCACATATATAATCATATTAAACAAGTTTCCACATTAGTCATGTTGTAAAAAAAGAAAGAAGAAACATCAACAACCAAAAAGAGAAAATAGCGTACTTCGATCTGCATTCAGACTCAATTGTTCTTGGACAAGAAAAGTTGTTACAAAGACAACAGTATCTAGAGGCCATTATTATTATGGTCATTAATAAAAACAAACATTTACTGAGTTCCTGCTGTTGGAATCAAGGGCTATAGTTACCATTGCAGATACAAAATACCTACTCTAAAGGAGTTTATAATCTAGCTGAAGAGACAATAGGCAATTTTTATTCTATCTAGTGTCATTACTTAGACAATAAAGCTGAAATTAGTTTACTTTTGCCACTAATGTTCTTCAGTCTGGGGGAAAAAAGAGATCTCAGCAAAACAAAGAAATATAGGTAAGATGAGAAAGACCATTGCCATCATCACAAATTCTGACATTTTCTCTTTTATATGGAGCTATAAGGGCTATTGTAACTACAGAGAAATGGAGGACTCTTGATTGCTTAGAATTTTTAGAAGTATTATGAGTTTTCCTCTACTGGTATAGAAAGTTCTTGGGTCAGCTAGTTGAAATTCTTTTTCTTTTTAGTAGCATCAAAGAGAGTCAGAATAACTATTCCTGTCTAGTTAAGAATGGACCCTTCTCCTATTGGCACCATTTTTCCTGACAATTCTGAGGAATCATAAAAATTAAAAGTCTTGAAGTTCATCTATTACACAGCATTGTCTCCAGAAAAGGTGAACCCTTTTCTTAAAAATCTCTAAGGAAGGCGATTTACGCAATGTCATTTCTGAATATATTCAGAGTAATCTTCCATAACTGAAATCCAATTCTATCCGACAAACCTTTATTAAGCACATACTATATACAAAACACTGTAGTAGGTGTTGGGGATTAAAAGACAAAAACAAACAAACAAAAAAAGCAAACAAAAAAGCACCTCCCTCCAAGAGTTTCCATTCTATTGGGAAATATAACATAAAAACAGCTGGGATTATTTAAGTAAGGAGAGGAAATTAACTGGGAGGGAAGGTCTGCAAAGACTTCTTGGAAGAGTTGGCACATGGCTTGAGCCTTGAAGGAGGCTAAGAATTCTAACAGGCAGAGCTGAAGAAGTAGTGAGTTGCAAGCATGTTGGATAGGTTGTTTCAAACAAGGCATGGAGGTAGAAGATGTAATGTTATTATTTGTATGAGTCCTCCTCTATTAGATTCAGTTTATTAAGTCCCTTCTAGGTATATAGCACTCAAGATCTTGGAGAAATACAAAGTTTAGGTAAGACATAGTTCTTCTCCTCATAGAGCTTATTAGCCCAGTAAGGAAATACAACATAAAAACAAATAACTGTTCAGGGAACACTAGGTTTGTCTGGATTATAAATGGCACAAAATATACTATGAAACTGAGATCTAGATCATAGATGTCCTATGCCTCATTTGTCCTATATAACAGATATTTGCCTTCCTCCTGTATTCCAATTCCAGATAACATCAAGTCATGGCATACTTACTTTAGGACTTTTGGAACTCCTGTCTGGGGTAATTAGCTTAAGGGGTGATGAGAGGAATAGCTCTAATCCAAGGCTGTGTCCAGCAAGGGAAAGTTGTGGACTGAAGTGACATTAATGGCCATTTATTTCCACCTCTGCCATGCCTGGGGTGGTGAAAGACAGGAGCCAGACAGAGAAAAGCATTTGTCCAATCTAGGAAAGTTTTGAAAATTGTATCCCTGGTAGGCTCCTGTGTATGCCAAAGGATTTGAGCCATATGTGACTAGACTGATCTGAAAATACAGATGGGCATGTCATTAAAGTCAGAAGTTTCTTGCATTAAAAATGGGTGTATTTATTAAAAAGCAAGAGTAAAAATATGTCCTTTGTTATGCCTGTCTTTTCCTTCCCCTAGTTTCATCTTTTGCTAGGGGTAGTAACACTGCTTATGAGGATGGTTTGACAGTCCACATCAGTCAGAGACAGAGTAACAATCCATTCTCCCAGAAAAAAAAGCAGAAGTTTTACTTTCCCCCTACCTCCATTCTACCCTGGGATTAGTGCAAAAAGAAGGGAGAGTGCAGAACTCTTCTCACTGGAGGGGGAGGGAGCAAGGCACTGTTCTAACTTCTGTTGGGGGAGGGAGATGGGAATAAACCATTGCCATGGACACAAGAATGATTAATCCTGCTCCCTTCCCTTCCTCAGCCATCCTTGGGTATATGTGCCTCTGAACTTTTGGCTGTAATCCAGATCTCTGTGATCAGTATATAAAATGGGTAGGAGATAGAGATGATAGAGCTTTAGGCCTGCCTCTCTCCCTTCAGTCCCTAATCCCTCCTTACAAGTATGAGTTACAGCCTTAAGAAGTTCCAACAGATACAGGTAGATAGGTATCTCCTAATAACCAGTAGTGGAGGCCAACTCTCTGGAGCCCAGGCAGAAAGAATATCTAAAGTAGTATTCCTTCTCTCAACCTTTTCTCTTCCTGCCACATATGACACTTGTGATGCTTAGACACTATAAAGAAAAATGTTGCAAGGGGAAGCTACTCCATGACAATTTACGCTAGAATCCTTTTGGCATATTGCACTCACACCAGCCAAACGTTTTGCAAAGTCGCAACATTGTCTCCTTGGTCTTTACAATGGTCTTAATGATCCCCCCACCCGTGGTTGGGTTGACATAACTCAACTCTCCTAGTTTAACATGCATGACTCAATTACACAAGAGTTAGCTAATGGGGAATGGGGAAGATGTTACAGGTTAAAACAAATGGCAATGCCATGAATCGGGCGCCGCTTTTCAGATCCAGACCACTCAACAAAGACCTAGCAAGACGTTTTCTTCACAGGATATGAATCACCCGAGATAAAAAGGGAAAACCCAGGGCCACCTACGTTCAGAGTTTGTACAGTATGACCTCAAGGCCCAACATCTACCAGAAGTTGCACAAGGAAAGGCCATGCTCAGAAGAATAAAAGGGCTTACGCATCAGTATTAAATAATTCTCTTAGAGATGCAAATTTCTAATTAGTTACTGTGGCAACTGTAGGGGCCTGGAAGTAAGCCCCTTACACAATGAAAATGAGAGTTTACTTTTTTGATTTACCACAGGACTATAAGAAGGAGAGAGGAGGAAAAATAAATAAATAAATAGATAAATGCAGCCTTTGTTGAGACTAGAGAATAAAGTATACAGAGAAAGGGCCTTCTCCAACCCATTCTCCTCCTTCCAGGTTGAACAGGATTTGGAGAGAGTCTTCCTACAAAGGGAATCCAGACTCTAAGGGGCTCACAACCAGTAAAACCACAGGTATCATACACACAGTTAGAAAACTACTAAATCCAAATAGTTCCATAATTCATATTGAACTTTTTGCTTATCATAATAATACTCCAGCATATTTTGAAGCTATTCCAAGTGTTTGTTTTTCTTCCTCTCTTATAATTCTGTAAGTCCATCCTCCCCACCCCCAGAGGAAAAAAAATTCCTTACACTAGACATCTGCTCCTCCGGAGTGATACCTCCCACAGCTTTTGAGTAGGGCTTGCAGAAAGAAGGGATGGAAATATGAGAAGGAAATACACATTAATGGTCAACAAACAAACAAAAAGAGTAAACACAAAATGATAATAACAAACAAAAGCACTCTTGTTTTCAAGCAGATGAAGTTGAATTCATTTGACTAATTCGGGAATTGACAGGGATTCTTCAAAAGCTAAGGAAATCATATGCTACTTGGGAACTATTTCTAGACTGGCCAGAAATCAAGTAAAAGCTGTGTTCTTCCCTGAATATGTCAAAGTCAAAGTGTTCTAGTGATAGAATACTAGAGGAAAAATTCATATGAAATCTGAGAATGACTGGTTCCTTCTGCCTTACCATGTAGGAAGGCTGAAGTGGGTGGAGTTTTTATTGTGTTACATCCCCAGGTTTTTCTCTCCACCCACCTTGATGCTCTCCATACACGTAATTCTATCCTTTCTCTTCAGTTCTGACACCATAATGAGATACAGTCATTGCTACTGGAAATGAATCTACTTTCCATAACTCTTCTTACTAGCCCAGTAAACTTCCAGACCAAAATACCTCTCTCTGGCCACCACTCCCTTATGAGTTGTCTTCCACCACTCCAAGGACTGTTCTTGACGTTTCTGGGTTTTTGTTTTATTTGTTTTGTTTAGAGACTGTCTCCCTATCTCACCCAAGCTAGAAATACATGAGCTACTCACAGATCTGATCCCACTACTATCTGGCTCCACAATTCTGACTTGTTCCCTTTCTGACCTGAGCAGGTTAGCCCCTTCAGAGGCAACGTAACCCCACCCATTCCCAGGAGTTCTCCACAATGCAGGACTTAATGAGAGTGCCCAATCAACTTAGTGTTTTGCTGTGAGAATCTACCAAGTTCAATAAATGCAGCTTTTCTGTAGCAGGAATTACAGGCCTGTGACATCAGTTAAGACACCAGCTGTCTCTGCTTTTGTATTTGTATCCCCAGCACTTTGTGCTTGGTCCATAGTACACACTTAATATATGCCTTTTCATCCATTCATAATGGACAGATTTATTTTTTATTAGAAACTTCCTAGAGACATAACACCTTCATGTGAAAAAAGGAGTGATTCTAAATGTGAAAATTGTAGGTAATATGACTGATTTGCTGCAGGAAATATATCTGAGAAGGCAAGCCTTAAGCACCACCTCAGTGATATCATATAAACACTAGCCTACCCTCTGGAATCTCCTAACACCTTGTTTGTATCTCACTTAAGTACTTTACGCCCTATAGTTTAAGTATAGTTATTTATATAATGTTTTTGTTATCTCTATTACTTTATGAGCTTCTTAAAAGTAGAAATCTTGTTTTGAATTTCTTTGTATCTTCCCTCAGACCCAGGTATAGTACTTTGAAAACAGAGTATGCCAAAAGTTTGAGTGCCATGTTAAGTTTTAATAGCTACTAAGTAGATATTAAATATCAATAATGATTAAAACTTAAAACTACACTGAGACTTCGAGACACTCTATATAATAGGTGCTTTATAAAAGTTTGATGAAATGAATTGTCAAATTTGGTGTGGGGGAGGGGAAGATTATGGTTCATGGAAATCATTACTAAAATACAGGGAATACATAATAAAAATGATAAGAAAACCAAAGATTTCAGGATAATATATCAAACTGCAGGGAAAGAAGCCACCATTTTATGGCCAAAAGATCACTCTTTCTAATGACTTCTTAGTTTTCAAACTTAATTGACTAGAGTACATAGAGATAACCATGACCCTTTCTAATGATGTTAATCTGATCTCATAGAATAAGGTCTGGGGAGGTCAGTATTTACAGAGGAGTATCTACCCAGTCTTAAATAATACCTCTCCCTGTCCCTATCTGTCCGAAAAACCAGCCAAGATTGCTTTCCCCTGTTCTTTTCTTTTTCCTACTTTTATACCAGCTACCAATGCTTTAAACATGACTCATGGAATTTGTCCCTCAGGTCCCCTAACTATCCATTCAATGAACCAACACTTCCTCAACAAAATTATGTATGTATATAACTTGATTTAATTAAAGTAAGGGTTCAGTCAAATTCTAGTCATTATATTGTGAATTGGCATTCTAGGACTGGATATTTATTCCCTTGGGATGTTTTAATGCTTAGGCACATATATATTAGAACCACAAAGGACAATTGAGATTATATAATCTGATCAACTTATCTCAAATCAACCCTTTATCTAAAGTTGATCTCTTTGTTTTATAGATGAAGGAATCAATACCTAGAGAAGCAAAGAGAAAAAGTAATTTCACCAAAGGCACACACTAATATCAAAGACAAGACCTAAACCCAGGTATAAATATAGGGGTCAATTGGGTAAATCGATCAAATAGCCCCCACCCTATCTTAAGTAATCAATAAGATGCTATGCCCTGGTAAATTTATATTAAGAGAATACATCCCAGTTTTTCATTAGGTGTGAACAAAGTCTGGAGGCGTGATGATTGATTGAGGGAATTGGTCACTTTTCTTAAGGCTGTATAAAACTGTTGAACTAATTTTACTGTCTGGCACTGGAGAAGGGAAAGAGAGAAGGAATTTGGCCAGAAAAGGACCTTGGGAATTTCAGAGAGGCTGGAGGATTTGAATTTTTTCCTCACAAGCCTAGTAGAATCCTCAGAATTGTTGGTGGCAATCTGTGCATCAGAAGTCTAGATATGATGATATGATATGACATGCTAGATATGATGAGAAAGTATATTCATGGTTCTGCAAAGAACCCAGATAAACCTACATAATACCTAGGGGGAATATTTTGAGAACTCCAGGAAAATGACTTGGAGTAGTTATGAGTTAGTTTCTTAAGTTTGAGTATACTTGCCCTGGAGTACCCCTGAGACAGTGTCATGAAAATAATCTTTGTGGGAGAATATTTGTACCAGCTCTGCCAACTATGCTACCTTAGGAAACCCTACTGCTTTAGTCTGACTAATCGATATCAACTGATAATCAAGAAGTGCAGTGGTGGGGGCTTTTGAGCCTTAGCATTAGAAAGATACCCTCAGTTCCACATGAATATCTTGAGCCCCAAGTGAACTAAGTAGCCTTACCTGGAGGAACTGAATAATCAGCATTAGTATGAATTAGGATAGTAACTCCAGAACACACAGAGTATAAAAATCTTACTACAAGTTCAGAATCCTTTCTCTTGTACTATGTAAATAATGCTTGTATTTTGGACTTTTGTTTATTTTAGTATTCAGTTGTATTTTAAGTTCTAGTAGCTCAAATTCTGCTTGATTATTTGTGTGGTCAAAACACCAGTGCCCTTGGTAACCAACTGTCAATAAAGAGGAACAAATCTCATTTGACTATTGCACTGGGTAACCCTTTTTCTAGAGAGGGAATATGGTTTGGTGGATGTTGATGCTGGTCCTGAAATTGGGTTCAAATCCTGTCTCCAACACTAATTAGCTCCATGGGCAATTCCAACCTCAGTTTTTTTCTGATATAAATGGATAAAAATACCCTCCTCACAGTTTTGTTGTGAGGCTAAAAATGAAGAAATGTATGTAAAGTATTTGAAAGGTTTAAGATGCTATATAAATGTCAACTATCATAATACAAAGTTGATCAACTAACTTCTCAATTCCATCCAAGAGTTCCAAGAGTGGATACTTATAACTTTACATACTTTACCTAGGTAACTAATAATAATATTATCGATTTGGACATAGTCTAGGAGGTAAAATAAGAAGTGCCTGTGCTATGAGTTTTAAAAATCTGAACCCTAAACTTTCATAAACTGCACAAGAAATTTCAAATGTACTGTCTAGCACTATTCATTTATTTAATGGACACGAGCTGAAGAGCATATACTTTAGATATGTTTGCTCTCTATCTTCAAGGAGATTATGGTCCAATAAGGGGATGTTAATAACTATTTTTATTTTCTCTCTACCTATGATTTCTTCAGTGTAGGGAATTCCTGGTGTAGAAATTTCCACTTCTCACACAAATCAGTAATTGGATTAAATAGAATCAAAGAATTTCATGAGGACACTGAAACATTAAGTGAGTTTCTTATGGTTGCACAGCTAATAGGTGTCGGAGGTAGGAAAGACCTTGTCCCCAGGTCTTTCTGACTCCCAGAGTCAGCCCTTTATTCACTCAGCCTCAGTGGCTCTTAGAAGAAATTATTAGTGCATTTTGTCTTCTACCAGAGCGGTAACTATTTGAGAAGGCCAAGGCAGAGGAAAAGGGATTTTGTCTCAGAACAGATAATTGCCCCAAACTGGGGAAATCTTTCCTAGAGCTTGGGATTCCAGGATGTCTGGCAGCAGTTGTGCTCTTCTTATGAAAAAGGTTGGGACAGGGCAGAGTCTAGTAGTGATGGTGGTGGTAGAGTTTTGGTGAAGGATGTTGGTGGGCCAAGGTGGAGCTATGTCCAAGCTAAATGGTGATGGGATAATTAGAGGGGAGTCAGGAAGAGACTCCCGATGAAGGGTAAGGGTGAAGATAATTGTTTCCTGGGGTTCCTCTAGCTCCAGCATGATGCCGTGAAAAAAAACCATCTGATCTCATTAGATTATCACCTCATTCAATGAGCCTGGACTATTACCCCCATTTTCATTGTGAGTTTCAGTAAAATAATGGATATACATCTCATGGAAGGTAATTAAAAGTTTTCAGTTCTTAATGACATCAGCTGTCCTTTTTCAAAAGATCATAAAACTAATTTCAAAGAAGGAAAAATTAGGTTTTATTGACATTTCATATTATATATGTAGCTTCAAAGTCCATTTGCATGGGAATCTTCTCATTAGCTTAGATTTAATATTCAGTTTTCCATGCCTATGGGCAGAGTTGACAAAAGTGTGAGGGAGAAGAGAGATATTGGTCTTCTGGCTTCTTTCTTTGAGAGAGAAAAAAACATGATTCCAGACTTTCCAGATCTCTGAATGGAGAGAAGGACTCTGGGAAGAAGTGGACATGTGGAAGAGCCAGTGTCTTGATCATGTCTCCATTTCCAGCTTATTGAACCAGAGACTTCAAGGAATTTCCACTTGGGTGAATCTAGGACTCTCCCAACGTAGGAATAATATATCTTGCTCCTGGTAGGAGCTCTGTATATTGTCTTACTCATATTCTCATCTCTATGCCTTCTCTGATTTCTGTTTCCTATTGAATTAAATAATGAGTGTTGTTGTAGTTGTAGTTCTGTATGTTCACTGTGGAACTGGCATTTGGTGGGAAGGAGTCAAGCCAAGGACGTATAACTTGGAGTACTCCTTCTGAAGGACAGGATTCAGTGGAAAGCTAACAATTATTTTCCCTAGACTAACAATATAAAGAGGCACAGAATGAAAGTCTCTTTTGGAGAAGGGTGGGCAGAGAACATTCTTGATAGATAGATAGATAGATAGATAGATAGATAGATAGATAGATAGATAGA
>NW_027187391.1:7609727-7657198 GCF_028583685.1 Petaurus breviceps papuanus
AGATAGATAGATAGATAGATAGATAGATAGATAGATAGATAGATAGAGATACATATATATATGTGGATACATAAATATATATTCCTACCTCCCTGTGAGTCATATCTAGACAGACCCATGTAGAAACACATAGCCTACATGGACCACACAGCATGCACCCCTTCCATATAAATCCAGTCATATAAATTACTCTCCAAAATCATCAGATCTACAAAAATTCTTTCTGACTTGTAAAGTTTAGGCCATATTTATATCTTTCAATTTTATTTTTTCTAAACCTTTTCACCTATTCCCACATCTGTGTTACCATGAACTTCTGCTATTTACTATGTTGATAAGAGAATATAAACATCTCCCAGTCAGAGATATTTTCAGGTTCCTATCCATTAGAGGAAAGTGCAGCAGACTTCAGAGTCAGAGAATACAAGGGCATTTTGTACATTCTACAAGCTTTCCTGGGACACTTCTGCACTTCTGGAGCTATAGAGAATAGTTGGTTAAAGGTGTAGACTGCCTACCTGGGTCTGAAGTTGGTAGGGTATTAGATGAATCAGGTAGGAAAAGCAGAGCAGATGCATCATTGATCAAACCAGCCTGTGTATATTGACCTTCCCAGAGAGTTGATGGGGAGAATGCAAGTAAAAACCACCAGATGATATGGAGCATAGATCCAAAAGAGTCTTGGGTGTGTAACCTCTTGTGTGTGATTTCCTGCTCTCCCTATCCTTATTTACAATGTTGGTAGAAGTCAATAGTTTGCATCTTCATAGTCTATTTCTCATCATGTTATTAGCAGAGATGTCTGCATCTGGAATTAAGGGTGCAAATGAGAAAGGTGATAATAGAATTAAGCCAGAGTCTAAATACTCTGCGTCTGAGGAAATTCTCTTCTGAACTACTTCCTTCTCTTAAGGATGTGTTGAACCAGGCACATGGGACTCTAGCCATCCATGGATTCAGACTCTTCTATGTCATTTAAATTGGTTAGGGATAGAGACTAGACCTGTTGTATCATTGGTATAATGGGGCAGTTGGTTGAATGGATAAAGCATTGGACCTGGAGTTAGAAAGACAAATACAAATCTAGCCTCAGTCACTTACTAGTTGTGTGACCCTGGGCAAGACACTCCAGGAAAAGGACTTCCAGGACCTGTGAGTTAGTCTCTAAGCTTAAATATATTTTCCCCTGGACTTTCCCTGAGAGAGCCTGCCACAAACATTTGAAGAGAATCTGTGTACCAACTCTGCCAACTGTACTACCTTAGTAAATCTTGTTTTAGTCTGACTAATATCAAACTGATAATCAAAAAGAATTAGTACACTGGGGCTTTTAAGCTTGAATATTAGAAAGACACCCTCAATCCCTCAGGGATATCTAGAGCTCTGAGGGGACCAAGTAGCCTAACTTGGAGGAACTGAATAATTAGTATTACAGTGAGTCAGGAGAGTAATTTCAGAACAAACAGTATAAAAATCTTAATTTAAGTTCAGGATCCTTTCTCCTGTGCTATGTGAATAATGTTTGTATTTTGGCCTTTTTGTTTAACCCTAGCTTGCTTCAGTTTCCTGATATGTAAAATGGAAATAATAATAGCACCTACCTCTCAGACTTATTATGAGGATCTAATGAGATAGTACCTGGCATCTAGTAAACCTCATATAAATCTTATGTATTACTATAAAGAACTCCCAGGTAATGAAACTCCCACTACCAACGAGGTCCTGGGCAAGTCTCTTAACCTTTCTCTCCATCTTATACTCTTAGTGAGTTTCTTAGAACAGAGATGGTAAATTATGCTGGCTGCTTGCAAAATTCTCTACTATGAAAGAAGCAGATTAAAATTGGGAAATGTTTAACAAAATAAGTAAAAATACAATACAACATACAAAATGATAATTTATGGTTTTCTACATCAACATGCCAGCAACAGGCATCCAGTTTATATCTGAATTTGACACTACTATACTAGGGCATAGAGATATGAAGGGATTTACTCAGGGCCATAGAAGTGGGTGTTGATCCCACATCCTTCTGGTTTCAAAGCAGGCTCTGATGACTATGTCAAATTGTCTCAATGCTACCTACCTTTAAGAAGTTTCACTGAAGTGAGTCATAAGCCCTCCATAACCCAGCAGATGGTGTGGTGAAGAACCACTGTCTACAAACTTAGGTCATTAGAGGTTTACTTTACCATGGCTTGGGTCAACAAGGCAGATTTATAAAATAGGGTCAACATTCATAGCAATTTTCTACTTAGAAGAGTAGTTATGAAATAAATCATGTTCATGCCTCCAGTCAGAGTTTAATTCCTCAATAATGGGCTGTCATCCCTCTCTCATGTGGTTCCCCTTGTACCTTCATGCAGCAAACAAAGTGACACCTAGTACCACTGGGGATAGCGTTGATCATAGGTATTTTTGAGTAATAATATTGAGTTCAGCAAAAAAATAAAAACATTTTAACAGAATGAATTTAAGAAAAATACAAATATAAGTAAGCCTCAGGCAGGGTAAAGCTCTGTCCATCCCTCTCAGCTGGCTTATTTCTCTCAATCAAGTGCCTGTGATAAAATACACAGAATTATACAAAGAACAAACACACAGAATCACTCCCAGGGCAACACAGTGTAGAGTTAGCCAGGAAATGGTATGATGGCTAGGGTCTGGCAATATAAAGCAAAAGCAGACTTGTTAGAACCAAGGGATACAAGGACAGAGTCTGTGTTACTGGTGGGGAAATTAGGGATTCCCGATGTTACAGAGTTTCTGCAGGAAAATCGCTCCTCATCTTTAATAATTTTGTTTAATATCTCTGGGGTTTAATTTCCTTATTTGTAAATTGGAGCTAGTAATAACTCTCCCAACATTTTCATGGGGTATTGTGAAGCTCAAGTGAAATGCTATATCAAAATGCTTTGTAAACTGTATAGAGGGATTGCTTGGCTGTGCTTACATGCATCATGTTTCTATCCTAGGAGATCTCTACACTTGTTAAATCACTGATCTAGAGCAAACAATTATTGATGCACTTATGAAAAGAGTTCACACACATACAAAGGGAGGTGGGAGGGATAATGGAGTAGTCAAGGCTATTAAGAAACAAACAATTACTTTGAGAAAAGATACCTAAGATTAAATAAAAACATTAAAATGTATTAACTCTTAAGGAGAAAGAGCTAACTTGGAGGTTGTTTCAGGGGCCTATATTGCCTTTCTTGGCATTCCCAATGCTTTATACAGTGCATAGAACATAGCAAACCCTCAATAAATTGTTTTTGTTTGACTGGATTCCCTCAATTGCTTCAGAGATGCTATAGATGACACCATATCCCATAATGAGTAGCAGACCCTCAATTTTCTCAGCCACTTGTAATTAAAACAGAAGAGGAAAGAGGGATCTGAAATTGTACTTTCTTTTGACTGGGCCTTGATCTTAGGTTAAGGACCCCTAAAGCTACTCCATTGAAAAAAACCTTTCTCAGTCTCCCTCCACAGCAAAAAATTGGTAAATACTGATTCAGCTGATCTATGAAAGGTGAGGGAAGAATTAAGGAGGAGGATGACAAAAAGTGACATCAATGACTTCCTGAAAAGGAACTCAGCTGAGGCAAGCCCTGTAGCCCCTAACCCCCAGAGGGTACTCAGAACAGGTACAGGCCAGTGAATACTATACCCTCTAATTGGAGGAGGCTGAGGAAGATTTGTAATCAAGCCTTAGAAATGGCTTAAGGGGGGTGGCTAGGTGGTACAGTGAATAGAGCACCAGCCCTGGAGTTAAGAGGACCTGAGTTCGGATCTGACCTCAGACACTTAACACTTACTAGCTGTGTGACCTTGGGTGAGTCACTTAACCCCAATTGCCCTGCCTTCTCCCCTCCAAAAAGAAAAAAAAAGAAATGGAATAAAAATCTACTCAACAACAGAGAGGAGTCAGAAAAAGAGTGATAAGAGAACTTTTTAAAATCTCAAAATCACAAGATTTTAGGAGAAGAAAACATCCTAGTACACAAAGAAATCAAGAAGGATGGATCCCTGAGAAGGCAGGATGAGTGGCAAATCCTCAATGACAGTACAAAGCTCTCTTAAAAAAAGTACCAAGACAAAGGAAATAAACCAATATCTAATGAAATATAGAATCCTGTAGACTTTCAAGAGAGGACAGAATAACAAACTCCAGAACAGTCTGAAAAAAAAAAATAAATCCACAAAAGAAAAAAATATAGGTCAGAATGTAGAGCTCTAAATGCAGAGCTTTAAAACTAAACTAGCAGATTAGAAAAAAAAAAAGAATACATGACAGAAAGTCTCTCTACAGAAGTGAAAGGGACATTAACATATGAAATGCAAAAATACTATAATGGGGAGGGGAGGTGGATCTGGCAGAAAAAAAGCAAAGGGCAACAATGTTCCAAGAATACATGAATTCTATTCGAGCCCAAATGACTGACCTTTATGGTGAGATGAACAGAGAAAATGTAAGGATCATAACTCTTCTAAAAAGACATGATAAACTAAAAATAACAACAACAAGAATCTGGATACCATAATGCTAGAGATAGTACAAGAAAATTGCCCAGAACGTTTGAATACAGACAACAAAGCACAATTTGAAAATATGTCTGTATCGCCTTCAGAATAAAACAAACAAAACAAAAAATTTGGTATCATGAGTCTCAATGACAAGCAGTGAAATTTGTAGACAGCTAGGAGAAAGACCTTTGGATATTAGAGGAAAGAAATGTGAATAACATAACATTTTATACAATCATGAGAAATCACAGAAGCAAATGGAATTGTATATTCCAAAAGGCAAAGGACTTCATATGCAACCCAAATTGACATACCTGCAAACTTGAGTCTAATGTGTACAAAAACTGACCATCAACAACAAGAAAGGAAACATTTGAAGCATTCTTTTAAAAAAAATAATGATTTTGGCTAGGTGGCGCAGTGAAGAGAGCATGGGCCCTGGAGTCAGGAGGACCTGAGTTCAAATCCGGCCTCAGACATTTAACACAAAAACTAACTGTATGACCTTGGGCAAGTTACAACTCCAATTGCCCTCCAAAAAGCAAAAAATAAATTATGAGTGAAATACTTGATTAGTGAATAACAGATACACAAGAAAGTCAAATTGGCATTCTCCATATTTCTATTGCGTGATGTTACATCTTGCCTTTCTGCGTCTCTGCACAGGCTGTCTCTCCTCCCTGGAATGCACTCCTTCCTCATCTCTGCTTATTAGAATCCCCAGATTCCTTCAATGCTGAGCTAAAATGCCACATGCTACATGGGAACTTTCTTTATTCTCCCAGATGCAACTGCCTTCTCCCAATTACCTTCTATTTATTTTTTTTAATATTTTGAATATACTTAGAAATATATATGCCATCTCCTCTATGCAAAGTAAGATACTTAAGGACAGAAACTTGTCTTTGTCTTTCAGGTCCCATCATAGTGCCTGACATATAGTATGGGGTGGATAAATGCCTGCTTATTGATTGATGTATCCATATGCATAGATGTTACATATTGTACACGAATGTATGAATGCTTTTGTTTTCTCACTACTATAACTTGTATAGAAATCAAAGCATTATACCTTTAAGTGACATTCCTCAACCTAGGAAAGCAACAAAGCAATTTATTTTGAATCTATATAATTTATTTTAAGGTGGAGGGATAGTGAATATCTGATCAATTTGAGCAGTCTAGGAAACTAATTTGAATAAGCTAGGCCTGAAAATATATTTCCCCTTAATTGTTGTTCATCCTTCACTTTTAAAAAGGAACAATGACATCATGGGATGATGTCTTGACTTAAATATGAATTGGATTTAAGTGAGGCAGAATTGCACAAAGTTGTCAGCCTCACTCTTTCTTCCAGTCACCCCAGAGTCCAGTAGCAAAGCAAAAGTCCTCTTAATAATCTTCATTTGTTCATCTAAATTATCCATGTAATAGCCTGAGCTTCCAAACATAATAAGTTTCCATAATGTCTCAAAAGCTCACATGCAATTTTTTTAAATCTACAAAATTATTAGAACTTAAATTTCAAGTTCAAATCCATTTCAGAAAAGTGAAGTTATTTCCATTCTTTGAAATCTGTCACTTTACACCAACATAAAATAACCCTACTTCATGATCTGGTTTCTTCCAATCTATAAATTACACCCTGTGGATAAATTAGTCACTGGCAGCTGCAATTACATTTTTAGGTCTGTTGGGAAACATTTAATAAAGCAAAGTTGGAATTTGCCAAATTTATTACCCAAGACTAGAAGAATAAATGATGTTTTCAAAAGTATCTAACTTACTTTCAATTGCCAGAAGACAAGTTCTAACCAAGGCCATTTGTCTATAGCTATATGTGTAAGTAAATGTGTGAATATTTATATACACACAAATATATGAATATGTATATGTGTATTTATACATGTATGCATCTCTACATATACCTATATCTTCATCTCTAACTTATCTATACCTGTAATTATGCTTATATCTATACTACCTATTTGTTCCAGACCTATGATTTCATTGGTGTAGGGTAGTCCTAATGTAGACACTCCCTTTACCAGTGTAAACTAATGGTTGCTCTGAAGCATAGAGTCTCATTTAACCTTTTTATCCTTTTCTTTTTAATTTATTTATTTTTCGTTTACAACATTCAGTTTCATAAGCTTTTAAGTTTTAAATTTTCTTCTCCTCCTTCCTCTTCCCCCATTCCCAAGACAGTATGCAGTCTGACATAGGCTCTACATATACATTCATATTAAACATATTTTCACATTATTGCTGTTGTAAAGAAGAATTATAACCAATGGAATGAACCACAGGAAAGAAGAAACAAAACAAAAAAAGGAGAGAGAGAGAGAGAGAAGTATGCTTCAATCTGCCTTCAGACTCCATAATTCTTTCTCTGGGTGTAGATAGCATTTTCCATCATGAGCCTTTTGGAGTTGTCTTAGAACCTTGCATTGCTGAGAAGAGCCAAATCTATCAAAGTTAATCATGGCACAATGTGGCTGTCTCATTTAGCCTCTTTCAATAAGAAAGGTGAACTTTTATACAAATAAAATCAATACAGTGAATCAGAAGAAAATATACAGGTTGGGGGAAAATCTGATAGCCAAAATCTATAGGGAATGGAATAAAAATAGGAAAGAATAAGAGCCAAATTAATGGTCAAAAGAACAGTTTTCAAAGAAGGAAATTCAAATGATCATCACCACCTGAGACAAAAAATGCAAATGAAAACAACTTACCTAAATTCACCTTATACCTTTTCAAATGAGCAAAGACAGAAAAAAATCACTGATGAAGGGTTTGTAGGAAGGCAGGCAATCTAATTCACTACTGGTATAGAGGCATTGATTCAACCATTCCAGGAAAGAATTTGAAACTATGTGAAAGAAGTTATTTAACTTTTTGTATCCTTTGACTCAGAGATTCTACTACTGGGACTAATCCTAAAGAGATTATAATAGCCAGAAAAGACCCCTGTGTACAAAGATACTTATAAGAGCTTTGTTTTGTTTTGGTTTTTTTTTATAACAGGAACTGAAAATAAAGTATTTGCCCAGGATTAAGGAATGATTGAGCAAATTATAGATGTAATAGAATATTACTGTACTTTAAGAAACAATATGGAAGATTCAGAAAAAACATGGGAAGACGAAGGAAGAGAAGAGTGAAGAAAACAGTCATAAGAACAAATGCATTGATGTAAATGCAATTGACATGGACAGGCAAGAAAAATCTTGTTGCCTACAATGGTCAATGTTAAAACCACATTGTCAAAATTGAAGAACAGCCTCTCTCTTCCCTTAAAAAATAAAAATCAATCAGTGAGCATTTAAAAGGTACCTAAAATGTTGGTGCCTCTAATGAACCATGCTGGGTGCTGGAAATACAAAGACAAATATAAAATATATTTTATTAGATAAATACAATATAAATACAAATATAAAATATAAAATAGTCTTTGCCCTTACAGAGCTGACCTTCTATTGCAAGAGACATATATATGTGAAAGTATGTGAAAATCTAAAAAACATTTAAATTTATTTTTGATAGGAGGCACTAACAGCTGGGGAGATCAGGAAAAGTCTCAGGAAGGAGGTAGTCCTTGCACTGACACTTGAAAAGAGCTGGGGATTTCAAGAGGTGAAGATGAGAATGGAGTTAATTCCTGGAATGGGAGATTACTAATGAAAAGGCACTGAGGTGGAGTTGAAATGCTGTGCATGAGAAACAGAAAGTAGGTGAGTTTGGCTATATTGTAGAATTAGTGAAAAGGAGTAAGAAATAATTGGCCTGGAAAGGCAGACTGGAGCAGGTTGTGAAGAGCTTTGAAAGCCAAACAAAGGAGTATGTTCTTGATCTTAGCAGTAATAGGGAACCACTGAAGTATTTTGAGCAGTCAATCAATAAGCATTTGTTATGTTCTTGCTGTGTGCCAAGCACAGTGCTAAGTGCAGAGGATGCAAAAAGAGGCAAAAGACAGTCCTTAACATCAAGAAACTCACAATCTAATGACAGAGACAAGGAAACAAATGTATATGAAGAAGCTATATACATATAGGATAAAAAGGAGATCATTTAAAAAGGGAAGATACTAGCATTGAGGGGTTAAGAAAAGATTCCTATAGAAGATAGACTTTTAGTTGGAACTTAAAAGAAGCCAATAAGCAGAGAGGAAACGGGATAACCTTCCAAGCCTGAGAAACAACCAGCAAAAATGAGCAGAGTCAAGAAATGGAGTGTCTTGTTGGTGGAACAATAAGGTCAACAGTGTCACTGGATCAAGTGCAAAATAAGGTCTAAAAAGGCTAAAAAATTGGGGGAGGGAAGCCTAGGTTTTGAAGGACTTTGAATGCCAAGTAGATGATTTTGTGTATAATCTTGTAGGTTATAGGGAGCCACTGGAATTTATTGAATAGGAGTTAATGTGGCCACACCTGAGCTTTTGGAAAATTATTTTGGTGACTGAATGGAGGATGAATTAGAGTGGGGGAGAGACTTGAAGCAAGCAGACAGATCAGGCTACTGCAGGTGATGAGGGCCTACAATAGGATGGTGGCAGTATCATAGGAGAGAAGGGGACATATTTGAGATAAGTTGCAAAGGTGAAATTTGACAGGTCTTGGTAACTGAATGGATATGGGTGGGCTGAGAGATGGTGAGGAATCAAGTATGATACATAGACTGTGAGCCTGGGGTACTGAGAAGATGGTGATGCCCTCAACAATAACGGGTAAATTTGGAGGGTGGAAGGTTTAAGAGGTAAAAAAATGAGTTTGGTTTTAACATGTTGGATTTGAAAGATCGACTGGATGGCAAAGGAAATTTTCAGTCCTTTGAGGCATAATAGAGTGGGGTTAACTGTTTGAAGAAAGATGGGAAGGAAAAGCTGCAATCCATTCTTCTTCCAATACTAATGACTTTATCCTAACTGTAGAAAAGTGATTAAGAATCAAATATCATTTCAATCAGCTTTACTAAGTAACCTTTGCTTAAAGAACAGTAAAAAATTAAAAGGGGGCCAGTAAAACCTCATGGGGAAAACAAAAGAAGGGAACTGGCAGCCTGTGAAGTGTGGCTGTCCATTCTACCAGTGCATGTTCGGCTTGTAAGAAGGGGCTTGTGGAGGAAAAGTAATTGAAGTCAACCAACCTGGCTGCCTTTTCTCTCTTTGTGAAGAACTTCTGGGCCGGCCTTTGGAATTCCAGCCATGGGGCTGCTTGTGTCCGGTTTTACTGCCTTCTGCAGTAAAGTACTCCCTTTTCACCAGGTCTGTTGGCCTCATTGGAGTGGCCATGACAATGGATGTTCATTTTACCGCTATAAAAGGGCTTAATGATTAAAAGGCTGCACCATAGCACTAGCCCACAAAACCCTTTCTTTGACTCCCATGAAGCCCCTTTGATTCAAAATGTTCTTTTGACAGGATCAAGAGCCGTTCTCATTCTGCCAGGCTGCAGAAACATCTGCATTTTTTATTCTCTACCTCCTACTCAGTGCACATAGTTAATGTGTAATTAATGGAACATCCCTTCTTGGAGTGGCACACAATCATCTCAGGTCTCCCACCAACCTCGCTCCAGCTCCAATAAAGCAGGCCTGCCTTTATACTCTTGTATCCTCATTCAACACTAGTAATAAACCCAGTTCCAGGCTTATCTGGGCAGCTTACATCTTAATCTTTCTCTCTTCTGTCTCCTTAGGGAAAAGGAATGAGGAGGTGGGAGCAGAAGGGGGAAGGAGGGGCTTTTTTCTTTCTGGTTATTTGAACACATTGGGAGCGGGTGAACCAAACACACAGATAGATTTAAAGGTACACAGAAGTGCTGAGAGGAATCTCTTAAGAAGGAACCAAGAGAGACGACAACAAAAAACCAAAACAAAAGACATTCTTAAACATGTGACTTTAAGAGGCATGCAGTGTTACTTCTAAGGCTGTTGAGGCAAGACTTTAAGGACAGACATAGTATTTGGGGATACTCTTACAGAATACCATCGGGATACATACAGTTTACCCTGATGCATTTCAACAGTGTGCCCTAAAGGGCTATATTGCCCTTGAATATAATGATGGCACCTGGGCAAGCCCTCTCTCTTCATGTAACTTTCTGTCTGGGTTAAGTGGAGCTATCTTGGATATTTCTGCCATCTGTGTTGTTCTGCCTCTGTGGGATGTTTCTGGGGTCTCAACAAACTCCACTGGCCTTAGTGATAATTCTCTTTCAAAAATTCCTAAAGCAATTTAAAATTATCCTAAGAAAGTGAAAAAAAATATTCCTAATTTTGGACTTAGAGATCTTGCTAGTAGACATATACCTCCATATGGTCAAAGACAGAAAAAGGTTCCATATGCACCAAAGTATTCATTTTGGTTGTCCAGTTGCCATCTCTTTGTGATCCCATTTGGGGTTTTCTTAGCAAAGACATTGGAGTGATTTGTCATTTCATTCTCCAGAAAATTTTACAGATGAGGAAACCGAGGCAAACAGGGTTAAGTGACTTGTCCAGAGTCACACAGCCAGTACGTGTCTAAGGCCATATTTGAACTCAGGATGATGAATCTTTCTGGCTCCAAGCCTGGCACTCTATCCACTGCGCCACCTAGCTGTCGAAAGTATTCATAGCAACATGATGTTTTTGTTCTTGTAGAGCAACAATCCATAAATAAAATAGACGTCCATTTGCTGAGAAACAGCTGGACAACCTGTGGTACACTCATATGATAGCATACTAACATGCCTTAGGAAACAAGAAATATGAAAAATTCAGAGAAGCATGGCATGAATTTATATAGAATAAAATAAACAGAACCAGGAAAACAATGTACACATTGACTAAAACAATATAAATGGAAAGAGAAGGGGACAAGAAGATATGTGTCGTTGTATGCTGTATAATTATAATGATTAATTTGCCCATGGGGAGGAGATGAGAAAACGCACTTCCCACCCTTCTTTGAAGAAGTGGGTGGCTATGGGTATGGAACACTTCATGTACTGCCAGATTCAGTTGTGTTGGTTGGATCAGCTAAACTGATTTTTATTCTGTTTTATCCTTAGTTACAAAGGGTAGCTTTCTGGTAGGGGACTGTTATATTTAGAAATGAAGGCAATGTAAAAGTAAAAGTGATTTTTGAAGCATATTTCTTGAAGCACACTGTTATCATTAGCTTTTTTTTTCCCACTCTATAAGTTTCCTCTATTCAGAATTTTCAGTAGCATGCATTTCAATTCCCATTCCTCCCAACATCTGAAAAAAATCTATTATCTTAACACATTCTAAATTTCTTTCCAGGGGAGTTTAGCTTAAGAGAAGTCCAGAACAAGCCAGATATTCACTCCCCAGAATTTCCTAGAAAGCAGGATTTTGAGACATATATCTTTTGCAGAAGAAATCCTGCAATGCTACAGAAGTGAGTCAAAATAAAGTACTTTCAATCTGGAAGAGAAAGCTAAACAGCCTCATGGTGCATAAATTTTTCACCAAGGTCTATGAAGAATTTAACTGAATGTCATCATAATCATTAATAGCTGATGCCTTCTGCCAGCTTCTGACCAGTTCTGACGGTATTTCATTACGCAGGAAGTGCCATCCACAAAAAATTATAATGGGGAAGCCTTAACCTGTTGAGTGCTATTAAATCTACTCCAGATTCTACCTCCCTTTAAACTGAAGGATTTTCTTTCTTTCTTTTTATTTTATTTTATTTCTTTATTTATTTTTGCCTTTTGGAGGGCAATTGGGGTTAAGTAACTTGCCCAAGGTTACACGGCTAGTTTTTTTTGTATGGGTGTTAAGAGTCTGAGGCCGGAACCTAAGTCGGGTCCTCCTGACTCTGGGGCTGGCGCTTTACTCACTGTGCCACCTAGCCGCCCTGAAGGATTTTCTTATGAAGTAAATCAAGAGTTAAAGTGAATGTCCATCCCACAGACCAACCAGAATATATTTGGTGTTATATTGCAGCAATTCTGTCCAAACTGCTTATGTTGGCAGTACTGGATACTGGATAACCCAAGCAATTTCTTCACCATTGCCTTCACAAAGAGCAACTACTATGAAAAAGATACAAAGTTATAGTATATAGAGTCCTATATACTATATACTATACATAGGACTCAAGAATCTACAGATCAGCCAACAAGCTTGCATTAAACACCTACTCTTGGCCAGGCATTGTGCTAGGTACTGAGGATGCAAAAATGAATGTGATGGCTCCTGCCCTCAAGGAGTTTATGTTTTACTAGTTTGAATCCTACTTTAGACACTCACTAGTTGTGGGACTGTGCTAGTCACTTAATCTCTCTGGGGTTCAGTCTCTTTTTCTGTAGAATGAAAATAATAATAGCAACTACCTCACAGGGTTGTTGGGAAGATCAAATGATATCATATAGGTAAAGGACTTTGCAAATTTCCATGCTAAATAAAAGTGAATGATTACAAGTACTAAACTTTCAAAGGGCAGCAAAAGATTTGTCCAATGCAACATGGAGAACCTGGGACACCATTTGTAAGAATGAGTAATATACTTATCCTCTAGGAAAACTTTTCCCTGTGCCTCAGCTGCCTCATCTGTCAAATGGGAACAATGGTCTTCATGTATTCGTTTGGGAACATTATACAAATCCAAAGTATTGTTGCTTCTTTTCCTTCGGTACAGAATAGCCCTGAAGAATACTTGAGAAGAATAGTTTATTGTTTTCTATTTTCTTTGAACACACACACATATTTAGCATCCCAGCCCAGCAATCAATTAAAGATCAGGATTTGAGGGTCAGTGCTATACTGGACTCTGGAAACTAGTGCCAATTTCATTGCTGCCAGGTGCATATCTTATGCCAATGGGCAATCTGATTTGCCTCAGTTTCCTCATCTGAAATGGAGAAAATAAAACAATGCTAACACATTGAGGTGGGACAGCTAAATATAAATTATTAGGAAACTGTTTCTGGGCATTGTAAAAAGAAAACATTAATTCTCCTTGCAACATTAACAGCAGTAATAATTTCCATTCCGCCACACATCTATACTGTGAAGTTGCTGCCAACAACCTGCTTATGATTTGCAAACAGTGAATGAATAGCCACATAATGTATAATACATGAAGACCCAAATAGCAACATGAGTAAAATATATTTAAATGATGAAAAAGACGGTATATAGGGAATAAAACACTATTTAAATTTTTTTAAAAGCTTTGGGAATATAGAAGAGTTGGCTGAATTTAACAGCTCTCTTTTAAAATAAATAACAATAGCTCTCCCATGGCCAACCAGTTTTAGTGAGCTCAACAATATCATAAGAATTTAGCTGCTAAAGTCGTCATTCAAACATACATCACTGACAAGTTGTCAAGAGATTTGAGTCCTAAGTCTCGATAAACCTTATGTGGAGAAACTTTACTTTTGAAAATTGAGCCTTGAGTATGCCCAGGCTTATTTTAACCCTATTGAAGTAAATGACTTCTTGCCTTATAGAAAAAAAAATGAAGGGTAATCCTTGATTTGATGTTATTGGAGACCTTTCTACAACTGGCAATCCCATATTTTCTGGCGAGAACTAGTACAGGAAATCTGTTAGTCACTGCCTGGCTCCCCACCTCCCCAGACTAGCTCCTCACTGGGGAGCCAAGGTTAGCCTTCACTCTATGATGCACAAATAAAGAAGGGAGGGAAAGCTTCAAAAGAAACTTTTTACCCTTGATTCCAGTGCATAAGTGGGTCAGGAAAGGATATAATGTTTGCTGAGGGGATTAACCCCCTACTGGATCCACTACATCTGAAAACACAGTAGCCCCCCAATAGAGGGAGAAGGGTCAGGGGACCTCTCTGAAACTGAACTTTTCCCCAGAGATATTTTCAGGCAACTGGAGTGCCCAGAGTTGGCCAGGGCCTGTAAATAGAGTTGAAATATAGTCTGAGCTGTTACCTTGAGTGAAGTCTCTCCTCAAGAAAAAAATAAGAACAAATGAGGAAAGAGAACTGAGAAAGTGGGTAAGACAGATTCCAGAGCATCAACTTTACTTGGAAATAAACTGGATTTTTTTTTCATAGTCATCAACTTTAAGACACATCTGAGCAGAACTACCTTCTCAGAGATATTTCTGACTCTCCATGATTATTAAAAACAATATATAAATCACATGAATGATTTATTTAAATGGCAAAAGAATCTATTATTTCTTAAGTCTAAAAAGTAAAAAAAAAAGAAAACTAATTTAAGTTAATCTGCAATTTTTTTTGATAGTCAAAAAAGATTTTTTGGGGGGCAGCTAAGTGGCTCAGTGAGTAGAGCACCAGCCCTGGAGTCAGGAGGACCTGAGTTCAAATCTGACCTCAGACACTTAACACAAAAACTAGCCATGTGACCTTGGGCAAGTCACTTAGCCCAAACTGCCCTCCAAAAAGCAAAAAAAAAATTTAAAAAATATATTTTTAAATGGACCTGTGACTTCAATGATACAGGGATATTTTGATAAGAACAACTTTCCTTTACCAGGACAGATCATGCCCTGCTCTGCAACTTCTAATCTTGGAGAGCTATCTAGCACTTACAATGACTTGTCCAGTCACACCAGTACTGTTAGACTCCTCCTACAACTGGTCTTCTCATAAATATTTACTTTAAAAAATCAATTCAGCAAATATCTATTAAGTGTCTTTTATTTATGCTGGTCATTATTTTAAGTATTTGGGGTAAGAGGTTGTGAATAAGAAAACTGCTAGGTGACACATTGGCTAAAGTGTTCAGCCTGGAGTTAGAAAGACCTGAGTTCAAATCCAGCTTCAGACACTTATTAGCTGTGTGACCCTGGGCAAGTCACTTAGCTCTATTTGCCTCAGTTTCCTTATTTGTAAAATAAAATGAAGAAGGAAATGGTAAACCACTCCAGTGTCTCTGCCAAGAAAACCCCAAATGGGGTCACAAAGAATCAGATGTGATTGAAAAATGACTGAATAACAACAGAAAGGTGGATAAGGCTTTTATCCCTTGGTCCATAAAACAAGTTCCTGAATGAGGAAGATGCTATGTGAAACCTGAGGGGATCAAAGGTCTGGAAAGAGGTAGCTTTTGAGTTAGGAGTTGAAGCAGACCTTTGGCAGTCAGGTCAAACCTCTGAAAACCTTCTCAGAATAATATGTTTAAAGTCAAAAAACAAAATACATAGAATTACAAAGGAAACCAATTGTATTGAAATATAGTTATCAAGAAACAAATTCTCATTAAAGTTTAAAAGATGAGTGAAAATTGAAGAGGAAAGAGATAAAGCATAGGGAAAAGAACAAACAAAGGCATGGGAGCAGAACAGAACGGGGAGTCAGCCTTGGGGGACCATGGTGGGAGCACAGATAGAGTATTCTGAGACAAGGGGAAGAGTTCTGTACACATGCGCTGTATGCAGATCCCTACATCAAGCTGATCAGTGATGGGATGAGTTTCGTTTAGGATGTGTCTTCACTGATGCTTTCTATTCTACATTGCTAACTCCTGGAGGTCAAGGGTCTAAAGGCAGTGCATTGCTGACCACCTGGCATTGAACTAGAGAGACAGAATTCACTAGGCAGAGAATTCTTGTTTTCAAGTTATGTGATGGAGTGAGGGGTGGGAGGGCATTGCAGCTGTTCTGTTTACTCTTCATTTGGAGAAATTCAGTGGTGCCCTGGGTAGCCTACAATGTGCCCAGAACCTATTCCTAGGCCCCCTCACAATGTAAACCTCTAATAGATAAACCACACAAGGTTGGACTGAGGGAAGGCCTATGACTCTTTTCAACAGGATGGTTACTCTAGTTTGTAAAAGGCATAATATGTCAAACATTAGCAAGTATGAATAATGCCCAAATCACACTTACAGACTGTATTTATACAGAATACCTAAGTGAACTGTTACTTGGGGGAAGGGCAGGAGAAGGGAAGGAAATAAGCATTTATTAATCACCTACTATGTGCCAGGCACTTTATTGAGCATTTTACAAATCTTATCTAATCTGATTTAGCTTTTTTGGAAAATAATGAAATAACACTGAGGGATATTAAATCAGTTCAGATTGTTGGTGAAGTGTTTTTTTTGGTTTTGTTTGGTTTTGGTTTGTTGGTTTGGATTTTGGTTTTGTGGTTGGATGTTGTTTTAAGTCTATACATTAAAATTGCATTAAAATTAATATTCTCTCAACTTCATTGACTGTCAAAAGGATCACCATTTCAAAATATCCAGAGAATAAGGAAATATTGGAGATAGTCTTTATCCCCAATTTATGAGCTCCTTTTTCCTCTAAGGCCATATCTGCGACCTGAAACAAGGGAAAGGAATACTCAGTAACCTTTCTGTCCCCCATTTTTTTCTATAGAATCAAAAATATGTCTTCCTTTTGCTGTGTTTTAAACATTTCCTATCACATTATATATAGGATCAAGGTGAATTCAAAATTCAGTGTTGAGTCAAAGATTTAGAGCAGGAGGGGCGGCCAGGTGGCTCAGCGAGTAAGAGCACTGGCTCCAGTGTCGGGATGACCTGGGGATCAAATCTGGGCTCAGATACTCAGCACCACACCCAGAAATAACTGGTCATGTAACCTTGAGCAAGTTACTTAACCCCAATTGCTTAAAAAAAAAGATTTAGAGCAGGAAGAGGCCTGGGAGGTCACATAGGCCAACACTCTCATTTTGCAGATGAAGATACTGAGGTTTAAAGATCAGAATGACTTACCCAAGTTCACTTGGTTAGAAAGACACACCACCTGTATTCGAATCCAGTTTCTTTGATTCTAAGTACTGTGTGCTATCTGCTTCACCATTCCCAAAGCCTTTGAAGACTTGAACCCCAACTACTACTTTGCCATAGGCCAACGCCATAAGCCAGCACAAGATGAAGAGGGGGCAGCAAACAAGGTGGGCTTCCACGAGAGATGGTCTGAAGGAAGAAAGGTAAGGGATGTGGTATTGGAGCTACAAATTGGGATCTTATTTAGTTTCAAGAGCCTTTGAAACATGTAATTACTAACATAGCTCTGCCTGTGAACTTGTTCTCATTAACTCAGTAATTAGCAAGATCTTATTTGATCTTGGAGTTCATTAGACATTGCAGCTGGAAGATTGCTTCAGTTTTAACACATCTAAATCTACAATTAAGGCGATAATAAAAAAAATCAATATCATTTTCCTGTTTATTACATTTTCCAAGGTTGCACTGTGCCTAATTAAACAGTGTTTTGAAGCAGCCTAAAATTAAAAAGCAGTGTTATCATATTTATTTCAGATAAACCTGAAAGCAGAGTAAACTTTGTCATAGTAAAAGCTTATAAATAATGAAGTTTTAAGATGATGTGACAAGTGAAAATACTTTCTAATCCCTTTCCTGGAAATTTTCACATAGCCCAACTTGGAGGCTTGTGAGGTAAAGAAGAGTGAACTTCAAAAGATCACTTCCAGAACTTTTACAACTTTTACTCTCTAAGGAAAACTGTACCTGTGCCTTCTAAGGTTTCATGTTTTTGCTTTACAGTCATTCAGTCATTACTGTCTGACTCTTTGTGACCTCGTTTGGGGTTTTCTTGTCAAAGATACTGGAGTTGTTTAAGATTTCCCTCTCCAGTTCATTTTACAGGTGAGGAAACTGAGGCAAGCAAGGTTAAGTGACTTGCCTGGGGTCACACAGCTAGTAAGTGTCTGAGGCCAAATTTAAACTCAGGAAGATGAGTCTTCCTGACTCCAGGTCTGGCATTATATCCAGTGTGCCACCTAGCTGCCCCCTCCATATATACATATATACTTATATGTATATATTTATATATATGCTTACACATGAATACAGGTGTATATTATATAGATAGATAGATAGATAGATAGATAGATAGATAGATAGATAGATAGATAGGTGTATGCATATACACATATATGATGAATAAGATTGATGCAAGGGTGGTGTACCCTATCATCGTACCAGAAATAGAAAAACAATCAGCATAATTAATCTTATTAAAACAAAACCAACAAAATCTACATAATTATATCTATAGCAATGAAAGAGCCTTTAATGACATAACACACTCATGTATGTCAAATTGTTTAAAAATTAAAAGCACAGGCATAGATGGGCAATTAAAATTTTTAAAAGAAATATATACAAATCACCAAAACCCAGTATTATTTGTAATGAGGAAACACTAAAATCTTTCCATTAAATACTGAGATAAAGCAAGTATGACCATTCTTCCACACTATTATTTCATATTGTTCTATTGATGACTATACAAAAAGAGAAAGAACAAAAGTCCAGGAGGAGGAAAAATCATTCTTACTTCCATAAATAGTGATGATTAACTTAGAAAATATCAAGAATCAGCAAAGAAATTAATTGAGGCAAATGCCTCAGTAAAGTAATGAATACTATACATATATATTAGCATTTCTATATATTAACACTAAATTCGGGAGGAAACCACTAAAATGACTACAAAAGTCATAAAATTATTGAAAGTTGTAAGACCTTAGATTTATCACTGTAAAGGACCGTCTAGGCTATCTCATTTTATAGATGAAGTAACTGGCACAGGGGGGGGGGGGTTGTGACTTGCCCAAGGTACACAGCTGGTAGTGTCTGAGGCAAGATTTGAATTCAAGTCTTTCTGACTTCCAACTTACTATCCAATTATAAAACCCTTTCTCAGGTTTAAGACATAAATACCATTGCAAAATTCTTTTTAAAAAGTAAAGAATCCACTTAAAGAAATAAAGAACATACGTGAACATAAATAAAGAATATATTAAATAGTTGCAGGAATATTCATTGCTCATAGTTGGCTTATGCCAATATAATAACTATGAATGTGGGTAATTTACAGATTTAGTTCTTCATTGGTCAAGCAAGCAATTGGAGGTCAGTTTATAGAGACAGACAAAATAATAACATTCCTTTGGAAGGACAAAAGATCTAGAATCTCAAGAAAAATAAACAATGTGAGGAAAGTAGAAATTAAGCACCTCCAGATCTCAAATTATAAAAGAGCAATTATTAAAAAAAACTATTTGGTACAGGTTAAAAATTTAAAAAGTAGATCTATATAACAGATTAGATCAGGGGTAAGGAACCTTTTCATGTTGGAAATTTAGCTGTAATCAAATAAGGTTGCCTTCAAGAAACTTCAATTAGATATACTTAGATAGATAGATAGATAGATAGATAGATAGATAGATAGATAGATAGATAGACAGACAGATAGATGATAGATGATAGATAGATAGACAGACAGATAGATGATAGATAGATAGATAGATAGATGTGTATTTGTGTGAGTGTGTGTGTGTGTGTGTGTGTGTGTGTGTGTGTGAAATGGTGACCTTCTCTAAGACAGGGTGGGGAGGAGGGAAAACAGTTTAGAATTTAAAATGTAACCCAAAAAATTAACTTAAAAATCAAAAAAATAAAATTGATGGAGTTATCTTTTACAACTCTATTGGGGTAGGGGTAAAATGCTTAACCAAACAAATGACAAAAGATATCACAAAAATAGAACAGATGATTTAAATTATGTGAAATTGGTAAACGCACAAGCAAAATCATTCTAGTAGAATAAGGGAAATTCAACTAACAAAAATGTGTATACACTATCTCTAATAAGGTCCTTTATCCAAGATAAATAGAGAATTGCAAATATATAAGACGATAAGCTATTTCCTCAGTGGCTCAGTAGTCAAAGGGTGTAAACAAACAGTTACCAAAAGAAGACTCGCAAAGTGTAAATATGAAAAACTGCACTGAATCACTAATAAGAAATCTCAAGTAAAACAGCTCTGGAGTCTTACCTCACCCCCAGAAAAATTGACTAAAATTTTTTTTAAAAATAGAAATCATGGATGTCGAAGGGATTGCAAGTAGAGAAGTACATTCACACACCATTGGTGGAGTTGTGAAATGGCCGGTCTCTGCAGAAAGCAGCCTGGAATTGCAAGAAAGAAAAAAGTAACCAAAATGCCCATACACTTAGACCCGGAGATTCTACTGCTAGGCATATAGCCCCAAGAAGGTCAGCATTAGAAACCAAGATCCCACATGCAACCCGGTAATCATAACAGAGCTCTTTGTGGTAGTCTGGAATTAGAAACAAAGTAGATACCCATCATTTGGGGACTCGGTAAACATAACATAGTATCTGGAATATTGCTGTATGATAAGAAACAATGAATATCAAGAATTCAAAGAAACAATGAGAGACATATGAACTGGCACAAAGTGAAGTAAGCAGTACTCAGAAAACATATAAATATGCATAGATGTATGTCCGTACATCTATGTGTATATATATATGTGTATGTATGCTTGTATATGTGTATATGATATATAACATACACACACACATGCACATACACACACTGCATAATGGCTACCACAATATAAATGAAAAGAACAATAAACCCAAATCCAAGTTTGTATAGTTGAAATGACCAAACTTGAAAAAATGCACCTCCTTTCCTTCATTTCAAAGTTGGGGTTCTTTGGGTGTGGAATATTGCATTCATAGTTGATATAATGGTTTTGATAATAAAACATTTTCTTTGTTTTTATAATTTTTAATCTTTTTTTTTTTACCAGAAATTGTTCACTGGGTATAGGCAGAGAAAGGGATATATTCAGATGTGAATATGTAAAGAATGCCCATTATCCTGACTACGATAGGCAATTAGGTGGACAACCTATAGTGCTTGATTATTGGTATATACAGTATATTCAGGAAGCTTTACAATATTTCTGTCTTGTTCTGCAAATGCACATTGAATCGGGCCCAGAATTAAGCAGTAGGAGAATATTGTTTTGAGGAAATTTAGTAACCCCAAACTTCTCCCTGCAAAAAGTACTTCTTTTTTAATAACAATATTCTACCCCATTGTTGAATGATACGAAGACATACAGTATTACTATCTTCCTAAAGAGCTGAAAATGAGCATTAACACATTACTATCACACTTATGCTATTTTATTTTATATCAATTTGGTTTTGACCACAACTATTTCCTCCTCTATTCAATGTAGTAGGATCATTGCCCTAAGTAGCCCCCAATTTTCTGTAACTGGCTATATATGTTTAGACTATTTTAGTTTTGCGGGGAGGAGGGGGGAAGGCAAGGCAATTGGGGTTAAGTGACTCGCCCAAGGTCACACAGCTAGTAAGTGTGTCAAGTGTCTGAGGTTGGATTTTAGCTCAGGTCCTCCTGACTCCAGGGCCGGTGCTCTATTCACTATGCCACCGAGCTGCCCCTGTTTAGACTATTTTAAACAAGGTGGTAATACTTGATAACTTTATGGAGCAACACTTATTAACACAGACCGAGAGTCCAAGACTGCACTCTTCTGGATACAGTCAATTACTCTGTCAACAGATATTTAATAAGGGCTTACTCTGTGCCCATGAATGGAGCTCAGTACTAGGGATACTAAGGAAGGCAAAAACATAGTTCCTGGCCTCAAGAAGTTCATATTGTCATGGAGAGAAGGGATGTAGCGACAAGCAGCCCAGCGTCCCCAGGGGGGCCGCCAACACAGGTTCTTAGATCTGCTTTTCTAAAGGAAAGCAACTCAAAATGGGCGAACAATCTTGCTTTGATCAATCAAACATCATTTACCTAGTTCAGAAGAAAAAGGCCAGCACCCCGAACTTCAGAGTATACAGACAGAAACATTTCAAGCAGATAGGCCTCCAACTGTCCAACCATTACATCCATACCAAATCACAATTACCAGAGAGGGGAAGCATCAAAATCTGGGTTTTTCAAAGCTGGGGGGGCTCTTAACGGCTGCCCAGAGTCTCATCTGGTCAAATCACACAACACTTCTCAAAGTGAATCCCAAAACAAAGCCTCCCATCAGGGATTATATAGCCTTCTGGGTCAGAGAATGAATGTAACAACCCTCTTGACCCACTGCCCAATCACAAAGCACCAAGGTGTGGGCATTCCTGAAAAACAAGCCTCCCACCACAGTCTCCAGGTGCACTTAACCTAGGAAGATCTTAAAATTTTATATTCTTATAACAGGGGAGGGGAGATAACATGCAAACTATTATGCACATACACAATGTATACAGCATTAATGGGAGGTGATCTCAGAAGGAAGGCCCAAGAAGGAAGGGAGAGAAAGAGGGAGAGAGAACTGGCCCAGTCCCTACAAGTGAACAAGAAAAGGCCTCCTGCAGAAGGTGGTATTTGAACTGAGTCTTTAAGAAATGTAGCAAAAATAGGAGGTAGAGGTGATAAGGCAGAGCACTTAATAAGGGGAAAACAGTGAAAAGGCAGAGATGGGATAAAGGTCTTGCAAATGGATCTGTCATCTTAGTGATTTAAGTATTTCATACAGTGATGCAAAATATATCCATCCATGATGGCCTATCCCATGTAATCCTTACCCATGCCCTCTCATAAGCTCAGAATGGGGGGGTCTACCAACTTGCTGAAGAATAGTCTTCCTGATATTTTCTTTGCATTGCACAGATAACAATGAAGAGTGCAAGCTATCTATCAGTTATCCCTAGCCCTCATTATATGACCAGGCTATTTTTTTCAAATCATTCATTTCTTGGACGACATACTTTATATAGAATTTCCTTTAAATATCAGGGTGCATGGGGTGTTCAAGAAGGACTAGCACCTCTGGTGTGATGGCTTGCTGAGTCCTTTTCAGAGCTGCTCATCCACCATCTACCTGGCACTCAACTCTCACCCATGGTACAAGAAGCTGTAACCAATGGACCTCAAACCCATTGGTGAGTTAGGAGGATGTCTCCCCAAACATGCAAAGACTTCCCCTGGTGGAATGGGTGGATCAGAACAATTTGTTCCAATGGCCATGAAGGTGACTAAAGCAAGCGCTGTGGTCAGACATCAAAGATACCAAGGTCAGTCACTGCATCCCAAGCCATCACATCATCTTGACTTTGGTCATGCCGCTGGTCTTCAATGACTCTGGAAGAGAGAGTGAAGCTGATGACTTTGTGCAATGCTACCTCACTTAAATCCAATTCACTCACAAGTCAAGACATCACCCCATGATGTCAAGGAAAAACAACACAAACTTAAATATCATAAAATGAGTGATAAATCAGTAAAGCAAAAAGAATCAAGGTATTTAGATTTTGTCATCTGACACAACTTGGGGTTCCAAGAACTAAATGTTTGGGTGAGATGTTGTATTTCCAAAGTTATATTTTCTTTCCTTTGAAAAGTTTTAAGGTATTTTTTAGTTTGGTAATGTTTCCATTACATATTGCTAGTTCAACCATCTTTTATTCATTCATTCGTGTGCTTATTTATTTATAGGATGGGGTCTCCCTATCCAACCCAGGCTGGTAATTCAGGGTTTATCAATGCCACTCTGGCTGTAACCTGCTCTGTTTCCAACCTGGGCCAGTTCCCTCTTCCTCTTTCTCTCCCTCTTTCTTCTTTTCCCTCTGCCTCCTTAGCCTGGTATCCACCCTTCTTCCAGAAGGTTCAACATGTCAGTGCCAAACAGTGTAGGCACCTAAACAGCTTAGTCCACTGTAGCTCAGAGCTCCTGATTTTCTTGAGGTGTCTTCCAAGCTTATCCCCCTAAGTAGCAGGGGTTACTGACTTTCATACCTGTGCTAAGCTCTAAAATCTAATTATTAAATTTCCTCTGTATGAAAGACATTTTGACATAATGGAGACAGAGAGTTGGCCTAGAAGCCAAGAATGCCTGAGTTCAAGTCCAACCTCTGATATATACTAGCTATATGACCCTGGATACATCACTTAGGTCCCAGGTATTACTTTTTCCTTTCCTTTTCTTTTCTTTTCTTTTCTTTTCTTTTCTTTTCTTTTCTTTTCTTTTCTTTTCTTTTCTTTTCTTTTCTTTTCTTTTCTTTTCTTTCCTTTTCTTTTCTTTTCTTTTGGAGGGGGGGAGGCAGGGCAGTTGGGGTTAAGTGATTTGCCCAAGGTCACATGGCTAGTTTTTTGTGTTAAATGTCTGAGGACAGATCTGAATTCAGGTCCTCCTGACTCCAGGGTCAGTGCTCTATTCTCTGCATCACCTAGTCACTCCCCAGGCATTTCTTTAAGACAAAAAAGGTGCAGGCCTGCATTGGCAGAAGGAATTTCATTATCTGGAAATTCCCTATATACTAATGAAAACCACAAGTCTATTCTCTATCTGTGTATAGTGGAAATAATTACCCAAATTCACAAACTTCTTCATTGTAGATGTTACAAAAGTGTATCTAATCCCAATAGTGATACCTCTGTCAGGGTGCTATTTCAAGTCTCAAGTAAAATCCTGTCTGTGAAATTGCTTTGAGAGATTATAAAGCACTATACAATATTTCTAATATTCATGATCTGCTGCCCATCCAACCAGCTGATATTTTACTTTTTGCATTTTTCACACATTCCTGAATTATAGTATATTGGCACAAATTTTTTGTGAATGAAAAGATTCAAGCTTTCCTTAAGCCTGTAGCAATGAAGTCAAAATTCCTTAGAAAAGGTACAAAAGCTGCTGTGTCCCCTCAGTTTCTTTTGTATCCAGGATGGGCAGAGGGACTTAGAAGTTGCTTCAAATAAAGCGAGGAAGTTTTGGGGGAAACTTGGTTGTCCACTATTAGGATTTGTAAAGTTCTAGAACCAATGGGACTTTGGGGGGCCGCTTGAGAGTGATGATCATGATGTTGAAGATTATTTATGGAGAATGAGGTAGTTTTGCTTTCTGTCATTTTGGGGAAGGAGCCACAACTCACTGCAAACCAATCTGCCCTTCTGAAAGGGGAGCTGGGAAATAATGAAGTCAGCACATTAGGCCCCCAGCCTGCTGGGCTCCCACTGCTGAAAGCTGCCGGTGGCTGAATTTCCCAGCCTTTGGAAACTTTGTCTCAGTTCTGTAAGTTTGCTCAAGTGTGCGAAGGCTGTTTGCGAGGGAGCTCTCCTGCTGGGTGGGTTTGCTCTCCTCCCAGTAGCTCAGAAAAGGTGAGAGGGCTTCTCTTCTTCTCGCCCATCCCTCCCTCCCCAACACCCACACCCCTCATCCCCTTTCTCTCCCTGACACAATAGTCTCTTCAGCAGGTCCCCTCTGCTAGGGAGCCTTTCCCTCTCCCTACTCTCACACTGGGACATTTTTCCACATTTCCAGGATTAAGGCCATTTTTACTTAGATCTATGTGTGTTGCCTCCCCACACAAAGAAGCACTTGGGGACAGGATTAGTAGGATTAGAAGAGATTCACATATGTCCAGTTCAAGCAATTGGTATTCAAAGCTTTACACTTTCAAATGCCACCAAGAGAGAGAAAAGGGACTGAGAACTTGCTTTGCATTTGGGTACCTCTGGGAGGAGGACAAGGCTTATTATCATCATTAATATTGCAATTATATATTACATATACTTAACCTTCAATATGTTATATATATATATATATGTGGTGTGTACTATATTGTAATGATTAACGATAACAGTAATATTGTTGTTGTTTAAAGCTGTGGGGACATATGCTACTCTTGGTTTAACTGAGTCCAAAACACAATGGTCTCTTATTTGTTACATGTAACATGTGACATGCTCTTCTTCCGTGCTTTTAAAATGAAGACTTCTGCATTTGAGTGCTTGCTAGCTACTCCATAGCCAGGCAACTAAATGCGCTTTCACAATAAATCATTTCTTTTCTAGCTGTGATTTTCTGAGGTTTAGTTTTGTTTTGCTTTCCCTGAGTGGCATCACCCATGCTTAGCCAGCTAATGACGACTATCCTTTCTGTATCTTTTCTACAAAAATATTCACAATATGTCCTGCAATCCTAGGGAGATGTTTTATAACCATTTACTTTTTAGAAGATTTTTATTTTGGAAGAAGTGGAGGAGGCAGAAGGGAAGGGAGGCATGGGACAGGAAAAGAACAGGGGAATGAAGGAGAATGGGAAATACCATTCAAGAACCTAAAAATAAAGACATTACTATGGGCAGCTCATTAGTCACACTTTCAGTGTTGAGAGGAGTGGAAATACATACTCTTGGGACCCTTCCTCTGTCCCTGCTATACCATTTATATACTCAGAAATTATCTGGAGGTCTATGGAATAGGGAACTCCTGGAATTGTATTTGCCTTGTATTGCCTTTCCTTATCTAACATAATACAAGCATTACAATACTATCAACTTTCTGTAAATATATTACACATATGCATGGAAATGGACCTCTTGAGAAAACAACAGAAAATAAATAATTTCCCATTTCTACTGCTTGGCAAAAAAAAAAGTCATTAACTTATTCGGTGTGGCTTTTTTTGTTTGTTTTCTGGAAAGGGGAAGGCAGAACAATTGGGGCTAAGTGACTTGCCCAAGATCACACAGCTAGTGTTAAGTGTCTGAGGCCAGATTTGAACTCAGGTCCTCCTGACTTGAGGACCAATACACCACCTAGCCATCTCTAATTAATTTATTCTGAAAAGGAGGAAGGAAGGAAGGAAGGAAGGAAGGAAGGAAGGAAGGAAGGAAGGGAGGGAGGAAGGGAGGGAGGGAGGAAGGGAGGGAGGAAGGGAAAGAGAGAAAGAAAGAGAGAAAAGAAGAGAGAGAGGAGACAAAGGAAGGAAGTCATCCAATGCAAAGGCAAAGAAGTGAGAGATGTAGCATTTTAAGGAAAAAGGAAGAAGGCCAGTTTGCCTAGACCATAGTGTTTTTGAAGGGTAGTAGTATGCAAAAGTTCTGAAAATGTAAGTTGGTTCCATATTGTGAAGAGATTTAAATGCCAAATAAGGGATTTTTTTTCCCCTAGAGGTAATAGAGAGCTATGGAAGTTATTTGAGTAAGAAGATGGCATGTTCAGACTTTCAATTGAGGAAAATCACTTTGGCAGCTGTGTGCAGTATAGATTGAAATGGGAAAAGATTTGAGGAAAGGAGACCAATTAGAAGTTCAAGTGAAAGTGTTGTTGTTATTCAATCATGTCCAACTCTTTGTGACCTCATTTGGAGTTTTCTTGGCAAAGATATTGGAGTGATTTGCCATTCCTTCTCCAACTCATTTTAAGTTGCCCAGGGTCACACAGATAGTAAGTGTCTTAGGTCAGATTTGAACTCAGGTGGGTGGAGCCAAGATGGTGGAGAAGAATCAGGAAATTCCACGAGCTCCCGCCACAACCACCTCCAATACCTGTAAAATATGACTCTAAACAAATTTTAGAGCTACAGAACCCACAAAATGACATAGAGAAACAAATTTCCCACTGAATCCAGCCTGGCAGGCAGACAGAAAGGGTCTATTGTACCCAGCTGGGATCTGAGCACAGTCCCACATGAGCCATGGGGTCTGAGAATAGGGTGGCCCTAACCAGCAGCCCAGACTGGCTAGAGCAGATTTCAGGAGATTGAATCACCAGCAGCTGTGGCAGTTTCCAGACTTCTCAACCCATAAATACCAAAGAGAAAGTAAAAGGTGAGTGAGGAACTCTGTTGGAACTGGGTGACAAAAGAGTGTGGTCCAACCCCCGCCCCCTGGGCGAGAGGTAGCAGAGGTGTGGCAACTGCAGCTGTTGCCACATGGCTGCATCCAGAGTTCCTGGCCTGCAGATCAGAGGGGGACCAAGTGACTATTCAGAGAGTAATCACTCTTACTTTGACCACCTTGGATCTGGGTAGCTGTCTGGGGTGGTGGCCCTGGGGTGAGAAACACCACTGTTCCAGAGCTTATGGTGATTGTAGAGAGGGCACTCTCCTCAGACCTCTCACAACATTTGCAAAAACCCCAGTGATTTGGGAAAAAAGCTCTCTCCACTTTGGAAGCAGAGTTCTACCATGGCAAAGAGCTCAAAAGTCAAGTAATTAGCTGGAAAGATGAGTAAGCAGAGGAAGAGCAATCAGACCATAGAATCCTTTTTTGGGGACAAAAAGGATCAAAACATGGAACCAGAGGTCAACAAAGTCAAAATTCCTGCATCAAAAACTTCCGAGACAAATATGAATTGGTTATAGGCCATGGAGGAGCTCAAGAAGGATTTTGAAAATCAAGTAAGAGAAGTGGAGGGAAAATTGGGAAGAGAAATGAGAATAAGGCAAGAAAATCATGAAAAGCAAGTCAACAGCCTGCTAAAGGAAACCCAAAAAATACTGAAGAAAATAATACCTTAAAAAATAGAATAACTTAAATGGCAAAAGAGGCCCAAAGAGCCAATGAGGAGAAGAATGATTTATAAAGTCTAATTGCCCATATGGAAAAGGAATTTCAAAAACTCACTGAAAAGAAAAATTCCTTCAAAATTAGATTGGAGTAAATGGAAGCTAGTGACTTTATGATAAATCAAGATACTATAAAGTGAATCCAAACAAATTTTAAAAATAGAAGGCAATGTGAAATATCTCATTGGAAAAACCACTGACCTGGAAAATAGATCCAGGAGAGATAATTTAAAAATTATTTCACTACCTGAAAGCTATGACCAAAAAAAGAGCCTAGACACCATCCTTCAAGAAATTCTCAAGGAAAATTGCCCTGATATTCTAGAACCATGGGGCAAAATAGGAATTGAAAGAACACACCAATCAACTATTGAAAAAAGATCCCAAAAAGAAAACTCATTAGGAATATTGTAGCCAAATTCCAGAGTTCCCAGGTCAAGGAGAAAATATTTCAAGCAACCAGGAAGAAACAATTTGAGTATTATGGAAACACAGTCAGGATAACACATGATCTAGCAGCTTCTACATTAAGGGATCAAAGGGTTTGGAATATGATCTTTAGGAGGTCAAAGCAGCTAGGATTAAAGCCAAGAATCACCTACCCAGCAAAACTGAGTATAATGCTTCAGAGGAAAATATGGTCATTCAATGAAATAAAGGACTTTCAATAATTCTTGATGAAAAAAACTAGAGCTGAACAGAAAATTTGACTTTCGTATACAAGAAGTAAGAGAAGCATGAGAAGGTAAACAGGAAAAAGAAATCCTAAGGAAATTATTAAAGTTGAACTATTTACATTCCTACATAGAAAAATGATAATTGTAACTCATGAGACTTTTCTCAGTATGAGGATAGTTGAAGGGAATATATGTGTATATATATATATATATATATGTATACATACATATATATGTTTATATAGGAGGGTGTATGTGTATATAAATACAAATTTTAGTGTGCATTTATGTGTATATATAGAGAAGGCACAGGATCAGTTGAATAGGAAGGGATGATCTCTAAAAAATAAAATTAAGAGGTGAGAGAGGAATATTATGGGAGAAGGAGATAGAGAGAGATAGAATAGGGTAAATTATCTCATATAGAAGAGGCAAGAGAGAACTATTACAATAGAGGGGAAGAACAGGAAGGCAAAAGGGAATGTGTCCACCTTACTCTCATTGAATTTGGCTTAAGGAGGGATTAACATACACACTCAATGGGGTATCTTGCCGTACAGGAAAGTAGGGGGGAAGGGGATGAGATGGGGGATGACAGAAAGGAGGGAAGATTGGGGGAGAGGGTAGTTAGAAGCACACACTTTTGAAAAAAGGACAGGATCAAAGTAGACAATAGAATAAGTGGGGGGGCGGGATAGGATGGAGGGAAATATAGTTAGTTTTTCACAATATATCTACTATGGAAACATTTTGCATAACTACAAATGTACAACCTACATTGAATTGCTTATCTTCCCAGTGGGGATGGGTGAGGAGGGAAGAAGGAAAAGAATCTGGAAATCAAAGTTTTAAAAACAAATGTTAAAAAAAATTATTTTTTCCATGCAACTGGGAAATAAGATATACAGGCACTGGAGTATAGATATCCATCTTGCCCTACTAGAAAGTTAGAGGGAGGATGGGGGAGGATGCAAGAGAGAGCAGATTGGGAGAAAGGGTATTCAGTAGGCTCGCTATTTTGGGGTAGGAGTAGGGGAAAGATGGGGGAAAAGTTTGTAACTCAAAATCTTGTGGAAATGAATGTTGAAAACTAAAAATAAACACATTTTTTTTCCATTAAAAAAAAAGATTTGAACTCAGGTCTTTCTTACTCCAGATCTGGCTTTCTATCTATCTCACCACCTAGCTGCCCATACATATAGACATGCATACAAACATGCATACATACAATGAAAAGTGAGTCTCCCTATTCATTAGTTCACTTCTTGTTTTTCTCATCACCCTTTTCTATTGCTTCAGCAGGATTTGAGAGTTCCAAATTCCTCATTTAATTTGATGTTTGTGATTCCTAAGCAGTTGTGATGCATAAAAGAATGATTTATTAACCAACAAAACCAAGCTGAATTGTGGAGAATGAGACTAATAGAGGCAGGAAGTTTTCCTTGAAAAAATGGAGACATTTTTTTGTGATCAGGAAAGCTGAGCTGGGGTAACAGCCCAGTGAAAGCAAGAGTGTAGCAGATTAACATGAGATAACTGGTGGCAGAGCTGATAGACTGCTGGGCCTGGAGTCAGGAAGACCCGAGCTCAAATCCAGTATACCTCTCAGCATTATTGTGAGGATCAAAGGAAATAATATGTATGAAAAGGTCTTAGCACATAGTAAGTGTTTTATAAATGCTTAGTCCCTTCTACACACATAAACATCACAAAGGTACCTGTGATCAATAGAAATACCTCTATATACCATTAGGCAAGGGAGCCCAACATCTCTTCCAAGCCCCTTTTTTTTTTTTTTTTACCAGCAGCTTGAAATAACAACAAAAACAAAATAACACCTAGGAAAGAACTGAGGATTTCCTATAAGCCCATTGATCTGAGTTGAAAGGCTTAACTATACAGGGGTTATTGTTTGTTCTTCATTCTTGAAGAGGACTATGGCATCAGGAAGGTGACGCTATAACTTGCAGGGAAGAATTTTAGAAAAAGGATGTCAGTCAGTTCTTTAGAATATCAGCACCCTGGACTTGGAGAGTGCCTCCTTCCCTCAGGAGCTCCCCCTGGCAGTTAGATATAAGGTCTTATCTAAGATTAAAAATTTTTCTTCTTTTTACTAGTAAGCTCCTAAACAGTTCCCTTGCTTATTTATCTCTCTTACATCCAGCTTTATTATTCACCAAATTCGAATAAATTTTAGTACACAGTTTTTAAATGTCTTGGCCACTCAAGGTCCCATTCCTACTACCATTTGGCATAGTAACTTTGAGCTGCTCCAATTCTGACCTAGGCCAGTTTATCCTTCCTTAGGCAGCCTAGTTCTCCCAGCCTCATCATCATATTAGTACCTGAAAATTTGGGCACTCTATTGGTTTTAACCTTACTGCGGTTCAGAACTCCAAAGTTCACGAAATATACCAGCCTCACTCTCCCCCAGCAGCAAGAATTAGAGGAATGAGTAGCCACTCTTGACCTAGATGTCTTTTGGAAGAAATTCTTTCTGTTTTTTTCTTTTTTTTTTAATATTTTCAAATATTTCATGTTTGACTCAAAACCTCTATAAACACTTATAAGAATACCATACATTGAAGAATAAAAGGGCATGCCAAAAAGTTCCCAATGTATAAGTAACAATTCATTATTGATTTAGTAATAATTGAGCAAGTTGTCTTAAAACACTGTAAGGTTTACACTGCCTTTATCAATTATAAGATCATAAATTTCAAACAAGAACAACCTTATAAATGATCTAGTGCAATTCCCATGTTTTATAGATGATGAACTAAGTAGGTCTAGAGAAATTAAATCACTTGTTCATGGCAACAAAGCAAATAAGTATCAAAGGTAAGATTTAAGCTCAGTTCCTCCTGATTTTAAGTCCCACACTCTATCTTTAATGCCCCACTACTCTTTAAAAGCCTTTGACACAGTTCTGAAATCATGCTTATTCACATACGTCAAATCCATAAGAGAGATCTAAGTATATTAAGAATACTAGAGCAAATGATTACCTTATGGGAAACTATTCTCTATTCAAAACATGCTGACAAATAACTGATATGACAGATCATCTTTCCAGGGGGAAAAGTTTGAGCTTGCTATAGTTCATCTCACAAAATCTTTCTTCAGTGATATCAATATCTTATTTGGAGTTGGTAAGTATAACATTCTTAATTCACACCAAGAAAAAACAGACAAATCTTTAAGTTTGAACTAAACTAAACTCATGAATGAATGTACTACTAAAAATACCTTATTTAAAAGTAGTGAAAAGATTGATGTTCTCAGAGCACATGATAGATAAGTTGAAATGTATGGAAATATTTCTGGAACTAATAGACTTCATGTCACAAAGATATAGTAAAGACTGACAACACATATACATCACTGAATTTACCAAATATAACCAAAAAAAAGGGTTTGTGTCTGGATGGAATATATGAAAAGCTAAGATCAAAGGGTAGAATCAAAAGATCTTATGTGATCAACCACCACATGAATTTAGTCAAAAATATGTCAACAAAGACTTTTTTTAAATGACCATGTAATGACTATTTACTTATATAAGCAGAGGGGTTTATGATAGTGATTCAGTATCAGAAGATTGTCATAAAAATTACAGAAAGGTTATCCTTAAGGTGCTTGGATTAATTAATTAATCAATAGAGCTTTTGCTAGTAAATGTTGTAAACTATACATCATATCACTGTAGGTCAGAAAAAATTAGCATCTACCAGATACCTTGGGGCATATAGATGGCTCAATGGATTGAGAGCCCTTGAATCCTGCAATTGAAAGCCAGACCTAGACTCATCTTCCTGAGTTCAAATCTAGCCTCAAACACTTTTTAGCTGTGTGACTTTGGGCAAGTCACTTAATCCTATTTGCCTCAGTTTTCTCGTCTGTAAAATGAGCCAGAGAAGGAAATGATAAATCACTCCAGTATCTTTGCCAAAAAAATCCCAAATGGGTTCACAAAGAGTCAGACATGACTGAAATGATTCAACAACAACAAGAAGATACAAAGAAAAACACTAGCAAATGGCTAGAATTATATTCCAGATACCTACTATACTTTGTAAACTAACAGAGAGAAAATCCCTGTGCTAAAAAAAAATAAAACTAAAAATAGCCTCAAGAATCCAGCAACTGAACTGGAGCTACATCATTACAGACAGAACTTTGGTTCTCAACTACCATGCAAATATAAGAATAGCAGTGTTAATCAGTGTCATCCATTGAATATCCATCATCTCTAAACTATACAAAATGAAAAGTTTTTTTTAACAATTAAAGCTTTATCAGAAGAAATTACTACTCTAGCATTCTTACTATGCTTAGATCTATTTTAGATATTTGTTACTAATTATTAAGGCATGGGTGTGCAACTGATTTCAAGGCTTTAGGCTAATCAGTGAAGGGCATGGGAGAGAGGCATCAAAGTGGTGCAGTGGATAGAATGCCACACCTGGAATCAGGAAGACTCATCTCCCTGAGTTCAAATCTAGAGCCAGAAACAACTAAAACTATTTGAACAACAACAAAAACAGCATGGGTAAATATTGTGATGCTCTCTTGGGTCTTATTTGATAATCCCCAGATTGGGAATGAATTCTTTTCTGATGACTGAACTCCAGGGATCCTCCTTTCCCTTTTTTCACCAACCTAGGGCTCCCTCCATACCTGTCTCTGCACTGTGATAATCATGGGGTTATACTCAAATTCATGATGTACAAGCCAATATTTCATAGCCCACATTTTCTGCTGACTTAAATCATTCAATTTATCCAGAACCAGAAGCATGGAAGGAGGAAGCTGATCTGATGGTCAAGGATCCATCAGGGGCCAATGTAGAAATAGGCCCAGGAAAATACTATTGGGATGAGATCAATTCTGGTTATAACAGATAACATACTAACCATGGAGTCAAAAAAGCCTGAGCTTGAATCCTGCCATATATTCACCAGTTTTGTGACCATGGATATGTTAGTTCATTTTCCTAACCGTTAGTTGCCTCATCTTAAAAAAAAAAAGTACAATTATAGTACTTACCTCAGAGGATAGTTGTAAGTATCAAATCAGATAACATATTCAAAGCTTTTGTAAATCCTAAAATTGCATAAAGATGCTGTTGTTGTTATTGTTGTCATTCAGCCATTTCAGTAATATCCGATTCTTGATGACTTCTTTTGGGGTTTTCCTGGAAAAGGTACCGGAGTGGTTGCCACTTCTTTCTCTGGCTCATTTTACATATGAGGAAGATCGAGTTAAGTGATTTACTCAGGGTCACACAGCTATTGAGTATCTGAGGCCAGATCTGAACTCTGGAAGATGAGTCTTCCTGACTCCAGGCCTAGCACTCTATACATTGGGCCAGCAAGATGGGATTTTTGCTGTTTTTCTTTTGAAGTTCAGTTTCCCAGTCCCAGGCTAAATTGTAAACTTCTGATGGACTAATCCCTGGCAGTCCACAACTGTATAGCATTAGGGGCTGAGGTGTGGCTTTCATGCCTTTGGCACTGGGCCAGTCAGGTGCTGAGTTTCCACACTACACACTGGGCTTGGCCAATCAGGTACTACGCACATCGGCTATGTACTTTCTGCACTGAGTCAATCAGATGTCAAGTAAAACCATATATAAACTGGAAGCTTGATATCACCTTGGGGTTCACTCCCTGGAAGAATAGTTGGCCTGAGAACTCTTGATATGCAGGAAAAAGGCTCTGGGTAGCCTTTGTTAAGGGCCCCCAGGCTATGAATGTGAACCCAGAGGAAGAAGATGAACATAGAGTGTTAAGGAGAAGAAAATGAGCATTGAGCATGGATCTGTAAAGCAACTGCAGCAGCAGCAGAGACTCCCTGGACAAGTCTCCTGGTAGTGAAAGTGAATTAAGCTGAAAAGCAGACACCTGCCCACAGGAAGGAAACTTAGTTTAAGCCCCTTTTAAGAGCGGGTTATCAAGGAGCCTCTGGGTTGGGAAAGTGAATTAAGATGGCTGTGCAAGGCAGGAGCAGAGAGAGTGCCAGGTGGGAGCCTGCAACAGCAGGGTGAGGAGGACACACCCCCAAGAAGACTTTACTTGGACATTTTGTTTGGATTGAGGGGATTGAAACTTACTGTGACCTAAGGGTGGAAGGTGTTGTGTTCTCTGTTACCACTGGGGATGAGTTGTTATAGGGAAGACTCTGGCCTGCTTCACCCTGAGTATATAAACAATCATTTTGGTGAATGCTGTGGTCTGAGAGCCATGTTACATACTGAGTGTTATGACATACTAAATGATATGTTTTGTTTATGGGTGTGTGGCCACTTTGGTGATAAGTTGTTATATTGTGGATTATTGTTATTGTTATTGGATTTTTATGGATTGTGAATGCTTTAGTTTATTGAATAAGGCTTAATTCTGAATAGAGAGTTCACTATACCTTGTGATTAGACCCTTAAATTATTCACAGCAGCCTTCAAGTGTGCTGTGTGATTGTTGTTGGCATTACAGCCACATAGCTGCCATTATCATCATCATCATCATCATTATTAATGTAGTTGTTGCTGTTACTTTGTTCTTATCCCACAGTACCTTGCTCACAGAAGGAATTGACTAAATATGTGTTAAATGAACAAATGCAGCATATGATTAAATATACTCACTTCTCACCTCTGCCTCCTAAAATCCATAAATTCTTTCAAAATACAGTTTAGGTGTCCCACCTTAGAGGTGCCCTCTAAAATCTGACCCATCCCCCAGTGGTTAATGGCTTCTCCCTCTTGAAATCACTTCCTCCCACTTTGTACATATTTTGAATTTACATGTATATGTTCAGGTTGTATCCCCTCCCCTAACAGAATTTAACTCCCTTGAAGGAAGGGAGATTTTGCTTTTTTTTTTCCTTTTTTTTTGTATCCTCAGCACCTACCATAGCTAGATTTTGATAAATATTTGTTGAATATAGCACAGAATCTAAATTCTTTGGGAATTGAGACAAGGGGAAAATTGCTGTCAGAGATGTTAGGAAAGTCAACATGGAGAAGGGACTTCAGCTATAGCAGGAAGAATAGAGCCAGATATGATGGAAACCAAGGGGAAAAGCATTGGGGGAGGGGGTGAGGAATAATAGCATATACAAAGTCAGCAAGATAGGAATGACCAGGATGCATGTACACCGAGGAAAGAAAGCTTGACTGCTCAATGGGTCCATGTTTGGGGAGCAATGCAAGAAAAATGTGGTTAGATAATGTAGGTTGGAGATGAAGGGACTTAAATATCCAGGGTCAAAACTGATCAGTGGTTTTATACTTATGCATATACCGAAGTATAAAACATACACAAATTAACACAAAGTGGTTTCAAGGAGAGACCATAAACAATTGGAGGGGTTGTTGTTTGTCCTTCATTGTTGAAGACATCACATGGTTAATATCTTGACTTTCCAATGAATTGGATTTAAGTGAGGCAGAGCTGAGTCATCAGCCTCACTATCTCCTCCAGGATCATTGGAGTCCAGTGGCAAGACAAAAGTCAAGATGACTGGTGATGGTCTAGGATGCAGTGAGTGACCTTGACCTGCTGGGAGGGTAGGGGAATCAGGAAAGGCTTCTTCTGGGATAGGGCACCTCTCTGCTATGAAGGGAGCTACAGCTTCTAACAGGGAGAAGTGAAGAATATGTTTACTTGATCCCCCAAAAAGATTGAGGGTCGGTCATTCATTTTTGTATTTATGCAGTCAGATGCATTTTTAGTCATAGGTAGTTGTGGAATTTCATGATGATGACTTCTAACAATACACTGTGCCTAATGCCTCTTTAAGAATAATTTCACTTTTCAACAACATCCACAACATATTCAGAGCTGACTTGCAACTGCTATCTGGCAGTCTCGATAAGATAATAGGCTCTAATCCAAGAGTTGAGGTCTCATAAACAAAGATTACAAGTAAGCAGAGTCAAAATTCATTCCGTCTACTTGGGGAACAACTCTCTCTTGTCTATACCATGAACAGTACTTTGTAGAACCATTCAATTAGAGATGTTCTTTTGGATTCTGAAATGCTAATGGCCCAGGATCACAGAGCTAAGCTATCTTAGCCCAATAGCTTCAGTAATTTTTGATTACTATATGAATTTCTCTCACCTTAAAGGGATGGTATATCTCACCAACTCTACCTCTGATCACACATTCTTCTAATTCTTTTGGAAGAAAAGACTCAGGCATTCTCAACTAGGAAAAACATCATTCCCCACAGGGTTCCATGATAAATTCAATAAAGCTAATTGTGGAGTTGGAAGAGATAAGATCAACTTACTATGACCTCTTTGTGTCAGAGATGAGGAAATGGAGTCCCAGAGAAGTTCGTGGCCTGTCCAAGATCATAGAGGTGCTAAAAGAGTAGACTTTGAACCCAGGTCATCAATTCTAGGGTAGAGGAGGGGAGAGTGGGGAGAAGGGAAGAAAAAAAAAGGAAAAAAGAAATTTACATGATAATTTTGTTGTATATTTGAAAGGAATAGCAAGTTTGCATTGTAGATTTGCAGTTTCATATGCAATCATCTTTTTTATTGTATCATATTATGGAAATGCTTATTATATTCTATAAATTAAAAATAAACTTAATTTTTAAAAAATGCTTAATTATAATGATCAATCTTGGTCCTGGAAGAGGTGAGAAAAATGCATTTCCCTATTTTTATTAGAGAGATGATAGGTCCAACATCTGTGGATATGGAATGTTGCATATCCTAGGGAAGGTTCTTTGGTGGAGAGAAGGTATATTTGGAATGTATATAATGTAAAATATATATATATATGCATATATATTACATTTGTATATATTTAGATTGTCAAGCCAATTTTTTTTATTTATCTCACTCCCTTTTTTTAAGCATGATGCTTTCTTCAGTCCTCTTCCAAGTGTTCACCCTTGAGGGTCCCATCATTTCAGGCTTCTTCTCTCTAACCGAGTGCTCTCATGCCCCTTCCTCCATTGCAACCACTTGCCCAGGGCTGCAATATTCCCTCTTTTATTACAGATGATGAACACACCTGGCCAGTATTTTGTGCTACAAAGTCTAGTTTTTGTGCCTCCCAAGGTAGCAGCTCATACTGCCCTATGATTAGAGGGAAGCTCCTAGAAAAACAGCACACTTTTATGTTGTCCTGGAAAGTACCTTTCATATTTGTTGTTCAACTGATCTATAGCTGTAACGATGGGATCAAGACAAGTAGGAATTAGGAAAGGAATTTTAGACAGAAGGGACCTTGTGGCACTTTTTGGATCCACTGTGTAGGTGCCCATACCTGCTTAGGTATAGTGGTCTGAGAATAAATATAATGAACTACCTAGGAAACCTTTGCAATGCCTATTTCCAAAGAAAAGAGAGACCCAAGAACATTTATTAAAGTGTTTCTGAGAGCCATGGAATGAATGCTTCACTTTGAGGTCCAGAAAATAAACTTAGGTTTCTGAGTCTATGTCTATCATTAAGTAAACACTTTGACCATATTTCTTACCAGTCAAACACCAGAGTAAGAACAGAAATTGCCTCCACCATCCATCTGACCCCTTTATCTTGCTTTAGCCATAAATGGTAGTCAGCCTATACCACTAAGAAAAGTTACTCCTATACCCTAATTCACTCATACTATTTGGTAGATTGTCATTGTTCAGTTGAATCCAATTCTTCATGACATCATTTGGGGTTTTCTTGGGCAAAGATTCTGGAGTGGTTTGTCACTTCTTTCTCTAGCTCATTTTACAGATGGCTAGCCACTCAGAGTGAGGGTGAGGGAGGAATGAAGGATATCTTGATAGTACCCTTGATATAATTGTTGTTTGTACTTCATTTTTGTAGAGAACCATGACTTCAGGAAGATGATGCCATGATTTACAACTGGATTAGATTTTAGTGAGGAAGCTGTGTAAAGTCACCAGTCTCACTTTCTGTTCCAGAGCCATCGGGGTCCAGTGGCCAGATATAGGGCAGGATGACTGGAGATGACCCCTGATATAATTAGGGAAATTTAAAAGAGAAAGGTTTGTGTATAAAACACTATTTACCTTTGAGGGTTATTTAGCCAATGCTATCTACTGATCTGGGGTAGCTAGATAGATACACCAGTCCTGGAGTCAGGAAGACCTGAGTTCAAAGCCTGACTCAGTTGGATGACCCTGAGAAACTCACTTAATCCTGTTTGTCTCAGTTGCCAGAATAAGTGACTTGCCCAGGGTCACACAGCTAGTAAGTGTCTGAGGCCAGATTTGAACTCAGGAAGATGAGTCTTCCTGACTCCAGGCTGAGCACTCTATCCACTGCACCAGCATGACTAGCATTTATTTAGTATCTTAAGGCTTGCAAAGCACTTCAAATATTATACTCTCTCAGTTGGTCCTCACAACCACCATGTAAAATCGTTATTTTTACAGATGGAGAAACTGATACTTGGAGACAGAATTCACATCTAGGTCCTCCTGACTCCAAGTCCAGGATTCTATCTACCTGGCCACATTAACTGCCAAAAGGACAATATGGAGATCATGATAGTTCTACTACCTATCTCATAAGGTGATGTAAGGACCCTACTTTGTAAACCTTAAAATGTCATGTTAATGTAAACTGTTATTATTTTGCCTGACCTTCATTTCACTTCACCAAAACCAACCTTCTTTTTTGTGGGGCCATCAAGGGTAATTCTATAAGTCTGAAAGTATATCTGGTTACCCAAGTAACCTCACCAGGTCTTCAGCTAGGTAATCTGATAAAGCAAAAATCTACAAGGAGAGGACTCCAACCCAAATCTAGTGCTCTCTCTTCTACATCACCCTGCCTCTAGCAAAGGGCACTACACAAAATGTCTGTGGGCTTGTTTTCTCTGACAACCCTGAAAAATAGTAGATTATCTGGGTGTAAGTGTGTCCCATCAAAAATCATGAATTAGAGAGACTTTGCAGGTTCCTTTGGGACTAATGATATAGCCTTTTGATATTGGTAAGCATTGCCAGAAGGGCACATAATTAATGAATAAAATATGCATATTAGTTTTGTACATTTCATCTCAGTGTCTAAGTACATAATGCTACAAGTATGATTCTTCATTGTTCTTGGAGTTATAATTGCTAACAAGGCCTGTCAAGTATAGCACAAAGTACCCCAACTGGATGAGAACTAAGATGGGAAGCAACAGCATTGTTTCCTTACGCGTGTCTTTCCAGTGATTTGCATCCCTAAGCAGCATCTGCCCTTACATTTCTGTTTTCTGCAGCTGTACACATTTGGAGTTTACTTGGTTACAGGCTCTCAGACTCAAACAGTTCCTGCTTCACAGCTCTTTAAACAATATTTTCCTATTTGGTATCTGGGGCTGGCATGATCTTCCCCAAGGGCGTTATTTTCCATTTATTCTAAAGCACTTCAATTAATAAATGTAGTGGAAGCACAAGGGTTATTATTCCCTGCTTTACTGACTTCAGATGCAAAAGTTGGGCAAGGGCAGAACTGCAGAAATGACTCAAGTAAATGAATTTTTAAAATTATATACCTGTTTTTAATTTTACTTGAATATGTTTAATTTGGCCCAAGTTGTCCAGGAAGAATATTTCTGGGCTCATATGAATGGGAAGTTTAATCTTGAGGGCTTTTCTCTTAGTTATCATTTTGGCCTTATGTCCCTACTTAGGTTTTCCCTCAAGGATATTTGAATTTGGTTCATGTCTTTCTATGAGATCTTAGCTTCCATATGAGTACCTGGGCTAACAAATTGTCACATATGTGTTTTACTTAACCCGACAACAACAAAAACACAAAGAACTCATATGCTAGCCCATAAACAGTCAAGACATCTCCCCTTTTTTCTGCAGTAGATTTCTACCTTTCTCCCGTATTTCTCCCATATTCTTTCAGATTTATAGTATTGCCCTGGATGATCCCATAAAAAGAAAGCTATGGGTTGCTAGGGAGTCAAACAACCTCTTTTCCCCACCACATCCCCCACTATTAGCTTTATCTTGCCTGGGGAATAATATACTCCTCTGAACATTCAGTACTACCTTAGGTGAAGCTCCTCCCCTGACTAAGGAGAAAGAATTTGGGGTTACTAAGAGATCAAGCAATCCTACAAACTCCATGTCTTACAGTATCAAGTGAAGTAGGTCATGGCTTCCTACCATGCCAATTATTCACTTTTCCATCTGGTGAAAGTTCTTTTCTCTCTTTTTTATTTATATGTTATAATGGTTCCTACATCTCTGCCTTGTCCTTCCAGAAAGAAGGATCTCTCTGGAGTGTCTGGTTCCTTCTTTTAAGAAAGCTTCCCTGCTCTCTACCCCTTCTCCATCTCCAGTAGATGCCCATTTCCCAGCGTGAGTGGTTTCTTAGAGGAGATATGGGGTTGCTCAGATCTCTCTCCAAAAAAAAAACCTGACTTTATGTGGCACCTCTCAGAGTTCTTCTATCCATGCTTTTTTTAAAGGCCAAGTTCAAGGACATACCTCAGGTATACAAGCTTTTGGCAGTAGTTTTATCAGAGCAGCACCAGTTCCCTCATGAGGATTTAGAACAAAGGGAAGTTATACAGGGTTCAAGGAATTTATATCCTGTGAAGTAAGTCCAAGAGGAAGGAAGAGGTCCCCCTGGGGTATGCCTGGGTAGCATCCCTACAAGCACAAGGAAATTACTTCTCAAACTTTCCCCAAACTGCCATAATATATTGATCACTGTTTTGAGAATGGAAGGAACAGATAAATATTCCTTATGGACCAAGAATTAAAGATTGGGTTATGAATTCACAAGAAGCAAAGTCAAGTAAATTATAATTATTTGGTAATTAACATATCAATTGATGTAATTTTCATAGAAATTTTTAGTTTCCATTTTCACTTGGTATTCTAACTTCCTTGAGTTATCTTTACAAATTTCAAATTGCTATGAGTTCTAAATACCAGACAGAGTACAAGAACAGGCAGATTAACCAAATATTTAGTTGGAGACTTCTGCTCTTAATCACAAGTGAAAGGTGGAATTTACATTTCAAGGACATATGATGATTTAACCAATCAATTTGCTTATTTAATGAATTACTAACATTTTCTAAATATTTGGTCATAATTTCCACAATAACCAAAAGCCTTTAACTCCTCCCCCTTGCCAATAGCAGATTTTTTAAAAAAAAGCTGCATTAACCAGATATTCTTTTGATCATCCATTTCACTTTGCCTGTATAGACATATACAAATGAAGCCTGAAATTTTTAGACAATAGTGTGGATCAGTTTGCATCATGTAAACTGAAGTTTTCTGTTTTTCATAAAGACTTCAGGTGTTAGGCAAAGTCAAGTCATGAGTTAAAGTTGATTGAGTAGTAAGAAAGGCTCTACCAACTTTTCATGTTTTCATGAAAGAAAAAATCAAACCAAATGCAGCCTTCAATAAAACCCTTTAACAGTAACAACCATAAAGTAACACCTTGAATCTTGTAGAAAACTAGTCTAAAAAATTACCTAACAATACTGCCATTTTGACTTTCCGTGTTTCTGTGTGTGACACCAAAAACAAATTGTTCTCAAAATAAAGTTTGCAAGTTTATATCTACCCACTGGTAGATTCAAAGCTATTCAAGAAAGGTTCATATCCAACTATATGATAGAAAAACATGTATGCAGTATGTCCCTTGCTAGGATGAATGCTGCCCAATCTACAACCTTATGATAATTGTTGATTTATATTTCAGTGAAGGGAAATAAAGTCATATATTTCATACTTGTCTATATCTATTTCAGAAAGCGAATAGAATGGCCTTTCATAATCATTTTGTAGCGTATCTGAGTTGGTCAGAAAATATTTTGTTTGATCATTTATGCATGTATATAAGAACTCAGTATAACAAGACTAGACACCTGTAATAAAAAAGTGGTTTACTATTTTAATTTTTTTACATAATTAAATATTCTTTTTTTCTTCTTTCTCTTTAAATAAATGTACAGATAAAGTTAAACTTTTTGTTTCCACCTATTTGTTCATTCATTTTTCCCCTCAGCTTTAACACTGACAGTACAATGAAATGAGGGATGAATGACTTTAAGATAATCTCATTCACAAAATCAAATTAACATTCTTTGAACATCAGTATTACTACTGCATATAATATGATGTAGTACCAAATCATGAGTAAACCAATTGGAAAAGAAAAACTGAGTAAAACTACAAAATAATATTGACCTTTCCAAAGAGATCATTATATTTTAATTAATCACATTCTGCCAGTTTTACATTAAAAATGTTAAATATTAGCTCTAACTGGCATATCACAAAATAAGTAAACTGATAATAATAATAAAATAATAGCAACGAATCATCTGTTCGGTGGTTCACAAAATACTGGTATTAATGGAGCCACAAATCCCAAATGCCAGGGTAAATGCCAAGAATATGTGTGTATATATATGCAAATTTTGTTGTAACTCATCCTTTTATGTGATTGATCACCAGCACTATTTAAATCAACAAGCATTCTTGGCTTAATGTAAAAAGGTCTGTCCTTCCTATAAACCGTCCTTCTTTTTATAGGCCTCCTACATGTAGAAAAAAATAAAGCAGATTTTTGTACCCAGCAGATGTTAGCAGGAAAACCACACATATAATCCCAAAGAACCCTAAATAACAAATACCAAACTGTACTCACTAATTGAGCAAAATCCTATAAACAAAGCCCAGAAGTTCATATCTCCTTTGACTTTACTCAGTCTTTAAATAATTATAATGAATCTGTAAGTTGTAGCCAGCACTGCTGTTTATGCATCATTAAGATCTAACTTCGACTTCTGCCAGTGTATTAAATTCTCTCTCTATTCACATAATTAGCACCTCATCATTTTATGCTATTCTGGGACTTCCTCACATCCTCCAAGTCTCACATTCAACATTGTGAAAAAGCAGTTACTACCGCATCATAAAATGCTGTTTTCCTTCATCTTCTGTTATTTTTCCAGTATGAAATCAGATTAAAAAAGAAGGGGAGGGTGGGCAGACACCAGCTGTACCAGTAAGTGAGTTTCAGCCTTTCAGCCATTATAAATAGATAGACAGACAGAGAGGTATAGAGATATATAGAGATATGGATAGAAAGATATAAATAATATGGGAGAAAATTTTCCCCATATTCTAAATTAATGTCAGAAATCCTATACAACCAAACCTAGGTCCCTGGGTCCTTCTTTTATCTCATTTTGTTGTTTTGTATTCAGTTTGTCTCCTTAAATGTAGAATTCAGTATTTTATATGTATCTATCATAACAAATCAGATGTTAAGGTTAGATAGGGTTTGTAGCAGTGGAGGTGGTTTTACTTTTGTTGTTATTTTGGTAAAAGCTATAAATTTTTATTGTGCTCCCTTTACTATTGGACTCAGAAAATGGAAAGAAACTATTCTATAAGAAATTATTTAATAATCTGCTAGCTCTTGGGTATTTTCTCAGTTGGGCATACCTCCTGGATATAGCTCTGGCTTCTTTGATTTCCCTCGAAGAGAGAAAGCAGGACAGATAGCGTTCATATAGCTGCCAAAGTTTCTACAGGTTCAAGTGGGATAGAGTAGTGTTTTCAGTGGAGTTGATGTGTCAGAGAAGAGAGCTTTCCCTAGTTTCTGGGTGACTGGCTTCTTACAGCCCCAGTGCCACAGGCTGTGGTCACCGGTCGTAAAATATGCTTCTAGGATCCTAGGGGTTTTTGCTTCAAAACAAAATTTGCAGCCCGCCCAGGCAAATTGCTTCTAGAGAGCAGAATTTGAGGCCACGTCTCTGTTTGAAGAGCTGAGGGAGCCAGGAAGCCAAGCTATTCCTTTCGGAGGTCACACAAGGACATCTGGTAAGAGGGACTTGTAGGTCCCCTGGATAAATAAAGGACGGGTTGGGACCGAGGGGAGAATGCTTATTTGTTTTGTTTTGTTTTGTTTTGTTTTGTAACTCGCCTACCTGGACATGATTATATGTCCCTAAGCAAGGACCAAAACTGAGAAGCATCCTTTTGGTCGCTAACACGGTGGGAGAAAACCCCCAGCATGGATAACTCTGAGACTTGGCCAGAAGTGTCATGCCCCGAGCAGACTACAGGCTGCGGTGAGGAGTCTGTATACCCCCAGCGTGGAAAGGTCCAGAGGAGCCAAAGGGTTTTCTTGAGACTGGGTGGTGTGGGGGAGGGGAGTAGATCTAGTTGTTCCTGTGTTCATCTGACTACTAAACACGGATCATCGCTTTAAGATAAATGCTTCTGGGCCCCTGCCGGAGTGCTTGGCACAGGGCCAACTAAACTCTGGGCCCCAAGAGGAACTTTTTGGAAAGATGAGAAGGAAGAAATCCCCCTGGGCTAGGAGAATTTGGCGTGGTTCCAGGATTTCAGCCCAAGTTGTGAGGTTCGCCCAACCCGATGGATGCTACAGTCCTCCTTCCTCTTCGCTCTTTTCCCTCTGCCATCCTCAAGCTAATTTGGAAAACTGAGGCTCAGCGGTTCCAGGGTGACTCCGAACCTCTCAAAATATGAGCTTTCTTTGAATGGGGCCCCTGAGCCAGTGCCAAGTTCACGGCTGAAGGGTCCTGCGATCTGCTGCTGCAGCTCGCGCACATACATACACGTGCCCACACTACAAACAGGCGCGGACTCACGCACATGAGGCGCGGACTCACGCACAATGAATACACGCACACACAGCCTAGATACACATACACACTGGCGTGCGCGCGGAACCAAAACTGAGCCTGGAAATTAGCTAAGAGAGCTCTTGGATAGGAATACATCAGAGGAAAACTGGTCTGGATTTAGCCTCGGGAGCCTAAAGTCGCGTAATTCTGCCTGTCCTCTTCTTGGGCCTTTATTTGAAGGTTTCACTGCGAGCTGTAGGTTCCTTCACAACTGCTGAAACAAATGACAGCTCTAAAGAGGAAAGGCGCCTTCATTTCCTCAGAGCCGTTGTAGTTAAATGTACCTTGTGTTTGGAGCCAGAGACCCCGACTTGGGTTTGAAGTTGAGCTCTGTCTTTTCATCACCTCCTCTGTGACCTTGGACCTCACCTCTCTGGAGCTCGGTGTTCTCACCTGTTCAAAGAAGTAGGGCAAACTAGGTTATATTTAAAGTCCCTTCCAACTCTAAAACTTGCGAATTTATTCTTGGAATAACAGTCTCTTTACCTCTTTCTTGAGACAAGCTTTGAGAAATTCTATCTGAATATTCTATCTGAAAAAAGTTCCTCCTCTCTTTCTCCTCTTTTTTCCTCCTCCTCCTCCTCCTCCTCCTCCTCCTCCTCCTTTCTCTCTCTCTCTCCCCCTCCCTCTCTCTCTCCCTCCCTCTCTCTCTCTCTCTCTCTCCCCCCCCTCCTCTGCCCCCTTCTTCTCTCAATGCTCCCCTCCCCAAACTGGGAAAACAACTCAATCTGTCAATTCCCACCCACCAACCCCAATCTCTGAATACTATGATGGCGCTCAATACACTACACCCTTTCAGAGAACATAGTGTCCTCAGCAAAGGGGGTGAAAAGTAAAAGACTCGTGGTCCATGGACGAATTAGGGAGACCCCTGTTTTCATGCAGCAGATACTTTCATCCTAAATCTGCTTCAGGGCATACTCTCTTGACTGGAGAGAAAAACATGCTTTGAGAAGGTTTGGTTTCTATGCCGGCATAGAGACGTGTCTCTAGTCAAAATGTGTCAAAGTACATTGCGGTGTTCTTACTTTACCCACCTCTGCAGAGATATCCTGAGCAGCAGTTCTGTCAGAAAGACGCTTTTCCCTCTGATTCTACTGCGGAAATCACTTCTGTCTCTCTAATTGAGCAAAACAATTTGCAATTAGCATGATTCATTTCTTTATTTTCCCTATCGCAACTCCTTTTTGGTGGCTGGATTTCATATTGGTGCTAGGAATTGAGAGACTACTCCTAAAAAAAAAAAAACCTATGGATTTCTCAAATGTAGAAAATAGATATGAAAATACATCCATCTAGATGAAGTGGTTTCCCGCTCCCCCCCCCCCCCAAGGCCATCATATTCCTTCAATCCAAACTGAGAAGAAAGGTTCTCAATTAGAAGAGAGGGAGGGAGGGAAGGAAGGAAGGAAGGAAGGAAGGAAGGAAGGAAGGA
>NW_027187391.1:7657298-7663280 GCF_028583685.1 Petaurus breviceps papuanus
GGAGGGAGGGAGGGAGAGAGGAAGAAGTGATAGATCAGGACCCAGGTGAATTTTTGACGATAGAGTAGAGCCCCCAGCGGGACTTAGTCAAACTTTGTGTACTGACTCAGGACACTGACACATTTGATTCAAAGATACCAGTTTCCAAATAGTCTAATGAAAATATAATTTATGTACATATATTTGTGTCAGCTAAATAGTGACCCAGATAGTTGCTTATCTTGCTCAGTAAGATAAAAATGTAATTACGCATCTTTCCAAAAGAATTGCTTGAATGCTTCGTTCTGCAAGTAAGTCTGTTCGAGCGATGAAGGAAAGGGGCAAGCTAGTGACCTTCGATTCTTTTCGGACACGGTAGCTTTGACCTTGCCCTTGAACGAAGACCAAGCTGTCGCCGCGCCCTCCACCCCTTTTTTTCTCTTAAAATTGTAGCGCCAACACCCTTCTCACTTTAAGTTCAGTATGCAAAAAGCATTTGTTCCAATGTTCCCTGTCTCCTCCCAGGCATCGCTAACAGGTCCACAGATGTGCCTCTAATTTTATCAGCCGATTAGGCACAGCGTCTTAAAGCACGAAAACTCTTGATCTCTACGAGGACCTTCCTCTTCCGGTGGGGCCTCAATTTGTATCAGTGAAATTGTCGGGTCTTCATTAACGTCTCCTTTAGACCTCGAGGCTCCTTAGAGTGAAAAGTCCCAGGTCCCTGCTTGTCAGGGGTTCCCTGATTGGTGTAGTTTTCCCTCTCTAGCCCCACCTCGAGATCTTTTTTTCTGCTTCTTCAAAGCCCAGGGAACCCGCGACAGACACAGAGGGGCAGGTTGTGTGATGCAAACAGTCAACAGCTGTAGATCTGGGACCTGCCGTTCCCAGAGTCCAGCACTACCCTTATCCTTCTTTAGTTTTTCCCACTTCTGGCTCACTCGTCCTAGGTTTTCAATCTCTTCTCCCCACCCCTTTATTGTCCCTCTCTCATTCCTTAAATGAGACACTACCAGTACCACCACCACCACCACCACCACCACCACCACCACCACCACCACCACCAAATAGGCTCCTGTATAACTCCATATACCCATTCCTCCCAAAGGGCTTAAACTTTCCAAGAGAACAAACTCATTTGCATATCCAGACCCAAGGGTTATTCTTCCAGGCCTCCTTTAAACTAATTACAGAAATTCTAAAGCAAATGAGGTTTGAAAATACTACTGAAATATGAGGTTGAAAATACTAGAAAATGCAGAATGGGGTAGGAGAGTCTTAAATTAGCTTAGGTGCTCTGAAAAAGCTCTGAAGCCTGAGATCTGAGATGCAGCCCATCCTTAGTCGGGGACCATTTTTGTCTTTTCCCACAACTATTATGACAGTGTTGTATAACGTGTCCAATCCTTCTAGGAGAGATTTATATTATTATTTTCTTTCCCTAATTCTCCCTGATTTACCTTTGATTTTAATTCCTCCCCTCCTCATGGAAAAAGAGATAATTACACATTTTGAGAATTTTCCCAGTTAATTTTCCTTTAAGAAATGGCAGTATAGCTATAACCTAGATAGATAGATAGATAGATAGATAGATAGATAGATAGATAGATAGATAGATAGATAGATAGATAGATAGATAGATAGATAGATAGATAGATAGATAGACAGATAGAGGAGAAATACAAGACACCCAGAAACAAAGACTAGAAAACTCCCAGTAGTTTCTGGGACAACCAAAGGAGTTATCAGCATTCAGAGAACTGGGTCGGTTTGCCTGTACAAATTCTATACTAGAAGATGGGGGGAGGGAAATAATGAGGGATCAATATCAAGAAAAGAAAAAGAACAGAATGTAACCTATTTTTTAAAAAAATGGTTAGAAAAAGACTAAAAAGAAAAACTCCCCAAAGCAATGCACAACATACCACCAAAAAAACTCTCTTTCACCCCTTGCTGCTCAAATCTTTCAAACTGTACTCTTTTACTCACTAAATAGTTCCCTAAAACTGTCCGCTGTTAGAGAATGAGAGAACCTGTTTTTGTTTTGTGTTTGTATTTGTTTTGTGTTTGTTTTTAATTTCATTCGCAATCGGTTGATCCGGTCCTTTCCAATTTTCCTTTTTTTCCTCTTTGGTCTGTTACATGTGATTCTGTTAGGGAAATTGGAAATGGGTCTGAGAGAAATAGGGAAGAGAAGGAGGGAGATAAAAAATAAAAACTCAGAAGAAGGCGTGAACGTAGAGCGGTGAGTGTGTCAATCAAAGGGTTTTGTGTCTCCTTGGCTCCTGACGGTCCATAGCAGAGGTGTCCCAGGGTGGCACCACAATGAATATGAATAGGAGTCCTTGCTAAATGGGACAGTCAAAGCGCACCGCCCTGAATGATGGCACGTCATCCTAACCAGACCAGTATAGATAGGAGGGCTCCTTTTGTCTCTTTTCTCTGCGGCAGCTCTATAAAAGCCCCTCTTTTTCAGCGTGAGGTTAGTTCAAGCACACACCAACTAGCTGTCCAGGAAAGACTCACTAACCAGAGAGAAGGAGGGAGAGAAGAAGGGGAAGAGTTCCCTCCGTTTTTCTTCCGTCTTGCAGCTGAGAAGTGCGTTCTTGTGTAGTTCGGTTTTTTTTTTTTAAACTGATTTGCTTTGCTTTGATTGCGATCTTCTCCCCTAAAAAAGCCTCCTGAGAGCAGGGATCCCCTCCAATAAAATGAATTCTGACTCAAGCTCTGTCTCCAGCAGAGCTTCCTCTCCGGACATGGATGAGATGTACCTGAGAGACCATCATCACCATCACCATCATCACCACCAGGATAGCCGCCTCAACTCAGTCTCCTCCACCCAGGGGGACCTGGTGCAGAAGATGTCTGGGGAAGGCCTCTCCCGAAGCGGCTCTAAAGCAGGAGGAGAGAGCAGCAAATACAAAATCAAAAAGCAGCTCTCGGAGCAGGACCTGCAGCAGCTCCGGCTGAAGATCAACGGGAGGGAACGCAAGAGGATGCATGACCTAAACCTCGCAATGGACGGACTTCGAGAGGTCATGCCCTATGCCCACGGACCCTCCGTCAGAAAGCTGTCCAAAATCGCCACACTCCTTCTGGCTAGAAACTACATCCTGATGCTCACCAGCTCTCTGGAGGAGATGAAGAGGTTGGTGGGCGAGATCTATGGGGGGCATCATTCCGCTTTCCACTGCGGGACTGTCGGGCACTCTGCGGGGCACCCAACCCACGCGGCCAATGCTGTGCACCAGGTGCACCCCATCCTAGGTAGCGCTCTCTCTTCCACCAACACCTCTTCACCACTCTCAGCGTCCCTCCCCGGTATTGGTACCATCCGACCACCCCACTCTTTGCTCAAAGCCCCCTCCACACCTCCGGCCCTACAGCTGGGCAGCGGCTTCCAGCACTGGGCCGGACTGCCGTGCCCCTGCACTATCTGCCAGATGCCCCCGCCGCCGCACCTGTCCGCCCTCACCACCGCCAACATGGCCCGCCTGTCCGCGGAATCCAAGGACTTGCTCAAGTGACCCATGGCCCCCCAGACTGGAGAGGATTCAACAAGAGGTGGGGTGGGGAGCGAGCGATGGCTGGAAGAGCAGGAGGGACCCTGAACCTCGGACGCCATTTGAGATGCCAGAGAAAACACTTTAAACTGGGGAGGGGGGAACAAATCTACCCGTGGTGGTGTAGGGGAATTCGAACAAGACGTCCTGTGTTTGCATGCATGCTTCTTTTTGCCATTGAAGCCACTTGCCACATGGTCTTGTCAAAACTGCATTTGTTGTATAAACAGGGATGAGGGTAGTGGAAAAAAAAATCGGCCTTGAAAAGGTAATGTCCTAGTTGGATCCTCAGGCTCTGTTTTCTTACCTTGGGGGGGAGGGGGGAGAGAGAGAAATATTCCTAATGTGAAAAGGCAATGTATATATTTCATTGAAATGGATGCAATTCTGATCATCACTGTACGTACTATCCACAGGTTCTTAGACTTCCTTTAAAACTAAACTCAATTTCGGGATCTCTTCCGCTTCGGGGTCCAGGGCGTGACTTCTTAGTGGATGATCCTTTGAAAATAGGTCAAAAGAATGCTTGCATGCTTCTCAATGAATCTCGTTTATTATTTCCCGGCCTTGGTGCCTAGCTCCTTGTAACAAGGATTTACTAGTGAATTCTCTGAAGTATTCCGTAGTCTCATCTGTGGCAGTTTGCAACGAATACGGGGGCATTCAGTTCAAAAAGCTCACACTCTTGAGCACTCACGCACGTCCTCCTCGGTCCCCCTTCCTCTCTCCAACGGAATATGAACTCTGCTGGCAGTTCTAGGCGCAGGCATTTCAGCCCCCTGGGCGCCCCCCACCCCCACCCCGCATTCACACTCCCACCCCTCCTTGGCCCTCATCTCCCTTGCTCAGCTCTTGTGCATGCAGGGTCGGCTCTGACAGGAGAGCAATCGGTATTATCAGATTTTAAAACATTTGGGTGTTTGGTTCATTTTTGTGTTGTTTTGAGGGGACTGGAGTTCTGTTTGGTTTTATTTTCCTGGGCATTTGCTTGAAATATTTTGTTAGGGCCTCAAAGACAATGCGTGTCTTTATTTTTTATATATTCTTGATAACTATCGATATATTTATTATTGGCCAGTGTTTCTGGATGAGATTTCAAATAAAATGGAAAAAAAACTTTAAAATTCTGGCTTTGCATTTCCATTAAATTTTAGGAAAAGAGGGGACAAGCTAAAGGTGGAGTGTGTTCATTTGGTGGGGAAGAGGTGAGTGGGGGGGGGTTATAATTTCTCTAATTCCATGTAGGGAATGAAAACACTTGTAAAGAGGGAACTGAGAGTAGATAAACTCCCTAACTACTAAGAATTTTTATATTTATACATATATATACATACACATGCATATACACAGATATAGGTATGTATATAACCCCACATATAACAAAAATATGCATATATACATATATATAGAGAGAAAGATAATCTCTGTGTGTTATATAATCCTAAATTTCCTTATAAGCATTGCTTAAAGAATTTCTTTTTTGTGGTCTAATACTGTTTGAGTTTTTCTGTCCCTACAGTAAGCAAAGTTGCCAACTCATCAAATGGGGGGGGGGAGTAAATCGGAGTACTAAAGTGACAGAAATAAGAGGCAGAATGGCAAATGTGGTACCCTGTGATGACAACGAACAGAGAAAACAAAGCTGTAAGTAACTCTTTTACTTTAAAGCTAATGCTTCAGATTGGAACTCCACTTTGTAGTGTTTTCCCCCAATTTAAAAATTAATTCACGTTTTTTAGAATTCTAACACCCCCACACTCATACCTCCTACCAATTCACTCTCACCCCCAGCCTCTTATTCTCCTGAGAAAAGAGAATAAAGCTCTCCTTTGTAAATGATGTTCTCGGGTTAATTCTAATGACCACCAAAGCCACCTAGTTCCCCTGTCTTGTAGATTTATAGTAGGAATCTAACTTCTTTTCCCCCTCCCATTGAGGGTCTGGAGGGCAGAATAAGAGGTAGCTGCCTTCTGTGAAGGGAACAGCCAAATAGTATGCGTTTAAATACTATTCCCCTACTGAACAATTTCCTCTTTCCTTCCATCTTACCTTTTTATTATTTTTTCCTTAAATAAAGGCAGAAAGAGAGCTTTATTGGGCAATGATTTTTAGAGACTTAAGGAAATATAGGGATAATGTTCATTAAATATTGCACAGTTGACAGCTTGCCCTGCTTCCCACTGAAATTCTCACTTAAATTTCATGAAACATCCCCCAACAAATTCAGGATGACAAAAATAATATTCTCTCTCTTTCTCCCCTCTTCTCTTTTCCTCTTTTCTCCCTTCCTCTTCACTCTGTAGAACTTTCTTCCCACTTTCTCTGCCCTATTGAGATTTCCCTGCAAGATGTTGGAATTACTACAGAAAAAGCTGACATGTAAGACATTTTTCCCTTTCCTTTCCTTTCCTTTCCTTTCCTTTCCTTTCCTTTCCTTTCC
>NW_027187391.1:7663290-7668104 GCF_028583685.1 Petaurus breviceps papuanus
CTTTCCTTTCCTTTCCTTTCCTTTCCTTTCCTTTCCTTTCCTTTCCTGTCCTGTCTTTTCCTGTCCTTTCCTCCCTCTTAATAAGGAGAGATATAAGTGACACAGATTTCAGAGAAACCAAAGGATTCCTGCATCGATGTGGGTCTAGAGGTCTCTGACTCCCCCACCATCTCCAAAGGCTGCCTGTGGAGCCAGTGGGACGGGGTGAAGGATGTAGTGAAGATTGGAGGTGGAGGAAAGGGGGAGAGTCTCCACTGAGCTAAGACAGACAAATGGGTGAATAATGGTCTGTTTCCCTTGGGTGATTCATTTCACTGGGTGAGGAAGGAGCTGTTGAGGATTTATTTGAAAAACGCACAAGGCAACCGCAGAGCCTTTCCTTGTGAGTTTATTATTTAGAAACAGGAAGGGGGAACGTTTCATTAATCAGAAAAATAGGCTCCTTTCCCTCACTAAGGCAGCTCGTTTCTGTCTTATTTTCGAAAGCCTCTTTGAAGTTTGCTTGCAGGTGCCTTCATGGCCTTGGTCTTCTCCCGTTCTGCTCCCGGGAGAAACAGTTAGACTATAGGTCACTTGGAGAGTTAGGCATAAACTTTACTGGTTTCATTGAATCCTAAAGTGTTCCAGTCAGAAGGAACACTGTACATCATGTAATCCAGATCTTTTTTTTTTTTCCAACAAGTAAACTAAAATTCAGGGACTTGAAGCAACTTGTTTCAAGGTCGCAGACCTAGTTAGTGACTGAGTTAGAATTCGAATTTTGGTCTCTTTGGCTGACCCCTAGTCCTGTACTTTTTCAGTAGTCCTATGCTCTTTCGGCAGTTAAGTCAATGATTTTGAAACGAACAATCTCCCGACTCAGTGGTATTCTTCTGCACCGGCAGTTTACTCCAGTGGTTGCCGGGCTACTGCTATTATATCTGGCTAAAGAATCCCACCAAGCTCCCTAAATTCCCATGAGCCGGTAAGCTGTTAAAGAGAACAGCTGAAAGGCGAGCTTCTTGGTTAATTTAGAGAGGAAGAGCCTTGGGAGTAGGGGAGAAACACGGTAGACTTTGGGAAGGACTCTGAGCTGATCTGAAAAGTGAGGACCAGTTTTCTAAGTTGCCACAGTTCCCATGAAAATAATGTGGATGATCAGAGCTGCTGGCCCATTTTGTGAGTCTTTCAAGTTCTATAGTAGTTAGAGGCAGATGGGGGTTGGAGTGTGAGGGGGGAAAAACCTTAAGGGGAAAGCAAAACCTTATGAAACAAACAGAAGCAATATGAGCCATATTTCCAGATTTCTCTATGCTCGAGAAACTTCTATATTAGTTTTTTAAGAAAAATTACTTAATACCATGGGTTCAATGTGAATATATGCTGTAGAGTGGGTTGACACACAGGTTTGTGTACCTTTCACTTCCATAATTTAGAGATATTATTAAATTCTCAACAGAATCATCTCTGGAGCAAAGTAACTTGGCATTATCTTTAGAATAAAAAGGCAGATGAGAACGACTCCAAACCAGTTTGAATGCAATAGGAAACTTCAAGATACCAATTGTCCTTACTTTAGTTTTCTTCTTAGTCCATAAATATCCATGGCTAAATGTATGATCCTATGAGCCTGATGACGGGGCTGTATGCATCACAAATTAAGTGATGCTTTTTTTAAAGTGAAGAATGTACATCAAAAACTTTCAAACCTATCAGGACAAGTGATTTGACTTTTCAAAAAGAGAGAGGGAAAAGGTACTAGCTCAAGTGTGGGTTAGAATTGTAAACGGTCGGCAGGAGTATGTTTGTTTAAGAACATCCCTTCCCAGAGACAAAAGCTTTGGGTGCCTTTGCTATGCCTCCCAACTTCAACTGGACACTTTTTTAGCTGCTCAAAAGAACTTTTCTAGGACTGGTACTAGGGAATCCTCATGAATCCTTTTGCTTTATCAGTTTAGCACATGGATTTCACACCCAGAGGAAAGTATTAATTCCTATTAAGAGCACAGGTAGAATTGCAAAAAAAAAAAAAAAAAAAAAAGCCTCCAGAGTGATTTCTTTCCTATTTACTCTCCCAGCCCTTTTTCCTACCTCCCCATCCAACATATTATCTATTGTTTTATTGTTCCGTGCTTCCCTCAGTCTTCAGGTTCATTCAGTTCATTGCTCAGTTAGGCAAATGTTTAAAACACACCACAGGCAAATAAACATGTGTAAATATGTACATATGAATGTATATATGGAAGAGCATGTAATTTATGTATATGCGTATATGAGGCAGTCAGCTGTTTATGTAGAGGCATATATACATATCTATATGTATCTTAAATGGAGCATTTCCTTAATTCCATTTGATCCTACTCCCCAAATCTCTCCAGCTAGAATGGAATCCCAAGGGCAGGAACTTGGGTTGCAAAATCTGCAGGTTCCTACCTAGGCATGGGTGAGTTAGAATGTTTTCCGAGGCACAACTGGAGGTCTTTTGGTGAGTGCAGCAGGGCTGTGGCCACTGTCACAGCAGGGTTCAGGGATGAAGGAGGTGGAGATCCCTCACTAGACCCTTACCCTAGGCTCTGCTGCTAGCATCCGACTGCCTCCAGTCACTTCTATTATTTTGTGGTGGAGAGACCATTTCCTGGATGGGTCCAACTCCCTTAGAGTTCTTCCTACCCTCGAACTCCTTTAGACTCTGCCTCTAAATTTTAGACCAGCTCCTACAAGGTTTTCCCTTGTATCGGGACCTATAAATCAATACCTCCCCCAAATTGTGCAGGACAGACTGACACTGGACATTCAAAAAATCTCTCTCAGGATAAGGCCCTGACTTGTTCATTAGACAGTGCCTACACTGGCCTACCCTGGAGCTGATGAAAAGGAGGCAGGAGGGATGGGGGAAGGGGAAGAAGGCCTGACAAGAGGAATAAACATGAAATGTTTGGGAACAAGGATCAGAAGTGACCAAGACTCCAGAGGAACCAGCCGCCTTCGAAGATTCAGAGCCTGGCTGTTCACCAACACCCAGGTTTCTGGCCTCATTTTCCTCGGTACAGAAATCACGGTATAACAAGCGAGAGGAAGAATCTCTTAAAAGAAAACATTTGTCCGAAACAGACGTTAAATAGGCACCTGCATATAAATATTGACAAATGGCATACCTATGAATTTTTCATTTACTGCTCATTTTTCATTACTGTGGGAAATACTGTCCACATCACGTGCACACACGATAGGTCAGTACATACAATAACATAGAAACACAGGCATGTGTACATTTACACATGCACACATGCTCCCTAACGATATGTGTGTATATACATATGTGCATACATATATACATGTATATACGCGTATGTATACATGCATACCTACACATACACACATACAAAGTTTTCCCATCTTCTATTGATTGAATAAACTTTCTGCTGAGCAGCACTGAGGTTCCCCATACAAGTTTTCGACCTCTCGCTGCTAAGAGAAAGCCACTTTTCGGTTTCCAAACTTTCCGGGTGGCTGGGGGCAAGGGGGCGGAGTGGGGCCTAGGAGACATTGTTTAGGTGGTTAACGAGGGAGGAAACAAGCTGTGAGTGGGGTACTTTAGGAGCTTTTTTGCTCCCACTTTGGAGCCCTCATTTCGTCGCTCGACGCTTTCCCTGCCCCTGAACAGCAGGAAAAGAGGCTTTCTGTCTGTGAGAAGGACATCGTGGTACCAAATGCATTTCCCGGTTTTGAGTTCAATTATCCGCTACTGCGCGTAACCCAGCCGGGCGAATTGTGTGTGTGTGAATATAAGTGTCAGTGGGATTCTGAATATGTTTGAGTGAGTTCATTTGTGTGCACGGTTTTATGGAGAAGGAGGTGAAGGGGCTGGGGCGAAGAAGGCTTACAATGAGAAAATATTCGGCCACTGAAGAGCTTGCCAGCGAATACAGAACAGCCTCCCTCCCAGTTAAGTGAGAAATTCAAGTTTCCAATTTCGCACAGCCCAATCCGAACCTGTTGGGCTGATTTGTCCAAACCATGGCAAGACTTCCTTTGGTCTCCTGGCTTTGACTGCTGTTGTCTCCAGCAAACAAGGGTAAGGATTGTAGGCAGTGGATCCGTTTCCAATCTTCTCCTTCTCTCGTCACTCCCATTCCGTTACTCTGGGGATACCGAGTGTCCCTGTGGAATAATTTTCTGAAAGGGGATGAGAGAGAGAGAGAGAGAGAGAGAGAGAGAGAGGTGTAAGACGACAAAGACGGGTCAAAAACCTTTATTATCAAAACAAGCAAAAAGGACCCCAGAAGTTCGAACAATGTGGACAGCGAAAGAAAACCTAGGATAGAATGTTGGAAATCTATACGACTTATTCGTCATTCCTTCCCCCTTCTCCTCTTCCAGGCTACTTCGGAACATTACAAGTCTTTGTAAAGTGTAAAATGCCATGTGCATGTGAACTATGATTATTATATACTTCAATTTTACAAAGCATCTATAAAAATCTATATCTGGGATAAGTGTAGAAAAATGGGATTTAATTCCATGCCCTTATACTTATTTCTCTTCGACACGGTCATCCATCGGGATCTCAGTGGGAGGCAGGGATGTTATCTACCACCACCAACATACCACTACCAACCTTGACCCACGGTTAGTCTACTTGTGGCCCAAGTGACTTATCTTTTAATTTCTCCTAAGAAGTGGCCAACACTCCAAAATCCCTCTCTTCCAATCCCAAACCTCAGAGAGTAATCAGAGGGCCAAGGAGAGCAAACCGAGGACAGTGAGCTGGTGAGAGACAAATGAAAGGTCTGGTGAGTACTCTGCTCTTACTAGGAAAGTAAGAATAAGGCTAG
>NW_027187391.1:7668204-7685949 GCF_028583685.1 Petaurus breviceps papuanus
CTCTCTCTCTCTCTCTCTCTCTCTCTCTCTCTCTCTCTCTCTCTTTCATTGTGGCCTGGAGTCCTTCTCTCAGAGATTGCAAACCACACTCAGACCACTTTTCCCAGCATCTCATGGTTCTTTTATGTTCCTGGTCACCTCTCGAGCTTTATGCACTCGCAGCCCTCACTAGCTCTAGGCTCGACCGGGTAATCTAAACACTCATCGGAAAGCTTGTAGTTTACATCCCTGGGAAGATGTAACCTATGGGCATCTCACCCCTCTAAACTGTCTCCAGTGAGTGGAAGCAACTTTAATGTTAGTAGATTGGCTTTGGGAATCCCTAGCTTCCCTCAGTATTTGACATTCCTGCAGCCAAAGAAACCCTCTCTGGGCGATGCCAAACCCTTCCTTTTCCTGGAGATAAGCTAGGTGCCCCTCCCGTCTATAGATTCTCATTTAGGTAGGTCGGAGACCCTTTAAAAGGCTCTATTTTTGCCCCTCCTGTCTATGAAGACATTACCTCTCCTTCCCCCAAACCTGGAATGAGTAAACAGGAAAGATTGATATATTAATTCAAATACTGCAAGCGCACAGCGAATCCAACAGCAGTGCTAAAGTGGGTGTTTCTGCAGTACTGATCATGATTTTACTCCCCAGCCTTGGGGGATGATGCTTTGAATTCGGTCCCTTCACCCTGATTTTGTTAGTCCCTCCGCAAAAGAGAGTGGGAGCGTTGCAGATGCCTTTGATTAATATGGAAATAAAAGGCAGCAATTGCGGCCGGACTTAGTTTTCAGGGCAGTAGGTTAGAGATTTATTGACACTGAGATGAACACCAAGTCTGGGAGTATCTCAGTAATTCATGCCCCCATCACTTATTACCAAATGAGCAAATCGTTTTTCTCTGAACTGCTGGGGGGAAAAATAATAAGGCAGGTTGGGGTGGGGGCAGAAGGGGGTGGGAGATCTTTTTTTAATGGGATCCAAGTGATTGCCCTCCCATTCTCGTTGTCCCTTGAGCTGCTGAAACTCTGCATATCAGCACCAGGGTTCACCAGGCGGTGTTCTAAACATAAAACAATCCAGTAATTTCCTTCAAGAACAAAAGTTCTCAAAGAAATGACCTGCAAGGAATCCCTCTCAATAGAGCAGTAGCGACTTAATGGTCTGTTAATTACTCTATCTCTGCAGGGGGAGGGAAGTTTTCAAATGGAGTGCTGCAAACCCTCTGTTGATTGAAGATGTGGTTTGTCCCCAAATGTTACAGCTGAGTTTGGCCCATTCAAAAGGCAGACAAAACAAAATCGTTGATAAATAATCCTACCTAGAACACAGAGCTTCATTGCTGGATGCTGCCACATATCCAAGGACTAGGGTGGGTTGAAATAGATTTTCTGCAGCTCCAACATTTTTTAGGACTTAAAAGATTTCCTTGTCACAAGTGATAAAGGCTGAACCACTGAATCTGTCCTGGGACCTTTCTGTTAAACCTTCTTTCTTTCTATAATCAGATTGCACACTTTCTCAGACTCTCGTTTTGGAATTAATAAGGTTTGTTTTACCACATCATCTGTTTAAACAAAAAAAAAAAGAGAAAAACAAACTCGTGATCTTTCCCAATCATTTTCATTTCTATGACTGTAGCTCCATGAATATAGAATGAAATATTACCGAATGGTAGGAGAGGAATAAATATTGCAACAAAAATAAACAGGAGACAATTTGGGGTGATTATTTAATTCTGTACAATTTGAATGTATTAGTTACATGGGGAGAGTCTTTAAAAAAACCTAAAATCATAGTGAAGGGGGTTCTTTAAAAATATTCCTTATTTAATATATATAATAAGAATATTCCTTATTCTGATTTTTTGCTGAAATACTCTGTTCTAAAAACAAATGTGTATCCCCTCAAAAAAGAGAGTGTGTGCATCAGAAAAAGTCAACTTGAATAACACTTTTAAAATTCAGTTTTCAATAAATCAACCAACATATATTTGTTAAGCATCTATTATTGTATTGCCAGACACTAAAACAGGTGCTGGGGATATGAATATAAAGAATGAAATAATCCCTGCTCTCAAAGAGCTTACTTGTGGTGACCCCCTACCCTTTAATTGTAGGACACAAGTACATATATAAATATGTATATTATAATATAAATATAGAGAGGTTAAAATACAAGGCAGTTGTGGGGAGGGCACTAGCAGTTAAGAGATATCAAGAAAGGATTCATGTAGAAGATGGTGCTTGAGTTTCATTTTGAAGGAAAATAGTGTTTCTTTCTGGCAGAGGTGAAGAGGGAGTGCAACCCAGGCATTGGGGGTTGGCCAGTGAAAAAGGCAAGGAGATGGGGGATGGAGTACTATGTGCGAGGAACAGAGAAGGTTAATTTGGCTGGATCTTAGGTCCAAGGAAAAGGAAAGCATTGTATCCTGTATCCTAATCCTCTCTCTCTCCCTCCTCTATCTGCTAAAATTACTACAAATTGTTTCAGTTTCATTTTGGGTGGTTGGGCCTGACCTGAGTAATCAAATTTAAAGCTTCCATAATCGTGAAATTAAACTGTGAAATATTTGGGTAATTTAGAAATGTTTCTGATTGAAACAGAGGAATCATCTCTGTAACTAAATGAACTGAATCATATTTTAAAGTATCTTTGCTACAGAGAAAACTGTGAAACAAGGTCAACTCAGTGTCTATCTTGCAAGATGTAGGAAGAATACTTTCTAAGATTTTTTTTTTTTGGTCTATAGAATGTCTGCTGAAATGATTCAAGGTAGAGACAGAATGGAGTCAGGAAGATTCACCATCATGAGTTCAAATCCATCCTGGGACACTTACTAGGTATGTGACCTTGGACAAGTCACCTTACCCTATTTGCCTCAGTTTCTTCATCTGTAAAATGAGCTGAGAAGGAAATGACAAATCACTCCAGTATCTTTGCCAAGAAAACCCAAAATAGAGTCGCAAAGAGTTAGATATGACTGAGAAAAATGACAAAATGCATACCTCCTTTCTTCCTGTCTCTTTTCTGGCTAGATAGTTCTGTCTATCCAAACTCTAATCCTCACTCCTAATCCCCAGAGCTCCAATGAATGTTGAAAACAAAAAGTTGTATGAACAATGATATTCTTATATCTACTGAAGGAATTTCATCAAGGAATTATCCACAGGTGAACACAGAAAGTTTTCATAGGTAGTCTACACAGCATGGATTTGGCACATCAACAGGATGTTTGAGTCAGATGAAACATTAAAGATTATCCACCCAAGCCCCTTCAGGAGGAAACTGAAGCAGAGAGAGGAAATTACTGATTGCCAAAGATCACCCAGTAATTTAAATAGCAGACTCGTAAGTCAAACCCAGGCCAAAGAATGATAAATGTAGAGCTGGAACAGACCTTAGAAGCTACTTAGTCCTACCCACTTTTTTTAACAGATGAAGAAATAAGGCAGACAGAAGTAAAATGACTTGCCCAAGGTCACACAGCTAATATGAAGCAGAGCTAGTATTTGAATGCAGGTCCTCAGACATTAAATCTGGCACACTTTTTGCTGTACCACACTCCCCTCCCCAAAAGTGCAAATGTAAAGGAAAAACTCTCAAACAAGAGAGTCACTTTGTAATGCTTCCAAACAATGGGAAACCTAAGATCCTTTGGAATCCATGAATTCTATACTTACGCAAGAAAAAAGCCTGGGCTTGAGGTGGTTGGTCTTGGCAGTGCTTTGCTTTAGGTATGGGATAATTCCATTTTTTTCCCCACAGTTTTTCCCTGACCTTAACCACTGAGAATCTAGAAGACAGCAAAAGTATTCCCTCCCTCTTAATTATAGTTTCCACCCCCTTCTTAATTATAGTTTCAATTGTACTTTTGTATAAATAATGTCAAAGAAGGTTAATTTGGCTCATTTATTGTAGTTGTTGATATTATTGTTGTTGTCAGTATAACCAATAAAGTCTCATGTTGTTTTAACTTTTGGAGTTGCTATATTACACTGTTAACCTATATTGAGATTGCAATTTACTAAAACCTCAAGTTTTTTTTTAAGACAGATGTTGCCTATTCATGACTCCCCATTATTCTTTTTAACACAGTAGAAAGAAATGTTGGATCTGATACACAAGATTTTAGTTTAAGTTTTGACTGGTACTTCTTGATTCCATGGCCTTGAATCACTGATCCCAAGTTTGTTTATCTATAGAAATAATGGTAATAATATTTGTAATACAACAATAACAGCAAGCTATTACCTCTGCAGTACTCTTCTCTTCAAGTACCCTGAAGGATTTCGGGTGGAAAATCTGGTGAGACCTAATTCTGTTCTGATCTACTCTAGACTACTTCTTGACATTATTCATATGAAAGTGTAAATGAAATTATAATTAAGAAGGGAGTGGAAGAGGAAGGGAATGATCTTGCCATCTTCCAGATTCTCAATGGATAAGGTCAGGGAGCAACTATTGAAAATTAGAATTTCTCACTTTAGTGAACCTCACCTTCCCAAAGAGTTGCAGATTTATAATATACAGAAGTCTATACTTAACATGCTAATTTGTGGAGCCCCACTCCTCACCCCCTTGAAGGAAATGGCTCTCCCATTTGGAGAACAATCCTCTCATTTGTTAAAGTTTATGTCCTCTTCAAGATACCTATCCAGTCCTACACACATGTAACCCAAGCTGGCTTTTGAGCATGCCTAGTTTGGCTAATATGGAGGTACTATATCCCTACCCACAGGTGAAGGTAGTCTCTTTGATTGGCTGACTATGTCTTGAAAAGTGGAGAAATTGAACTGTTTTCTCTTTTCTATCATCTTTTCAGCTGAGCTTTTTTTTGATGACTCCTATCTTATGAGCCCAGCATGAAATCCATGGACTGAACTAATGAGGGAGAGGATTTCTTTCTCCTGATCTTTTTTACCCTGGTTATGAGAAATGGGTCAGGGGAGGTATTTATTTCTGTTATGTGTTGTTTTGTCCTCATTTTCACTTACCAGAGATGTTCTCTATGGGACCAGGGAGTTGTACCCATGGCAACCTTGGAGACAGGATTGCAGGTAGCACCTGGGACTTGAGTCTGGGTTTTTGAATTTGGATCTGAGACTAAAGGTGCCCTATAGGAACCAAGCTAATCTATGAACCTAATCCTCTTTCCTTACCCAGGAGCTGAGGTGGTGCAGGGGGCAGGCAGATTATGAATCCCTCCTTCACTTAAATCCAATTCCCTTGCAAGTCAAGACATCACCCTCCTGATATTATTGGTCCTTTTCTAGACTGAAGGATGAACAACAACAATGTTAGAGGGATTAAATTTGCATATTTATAATCATACCTTCTGAAGTAAATGTTCTTTTGTAAAATGCCTGTTATACACTTATTCCTTGAGTTTAGTAAGGGGAAAACCACCAGGGGGTCACTAGTGAATTATTTCCCTGGATTTCTACAATCCTCATAACTTATGTTAACCAGTGATGGACAGGATCCAGGTTTTATCCTGGCTCTGTCCCTAGCCCTAACATCTTATTGGTTAAGGAGTTCTTTCTCTTATCCATGAATCACTCTGCTTAGTCCATAAAGCCTTTTGCTAGTCTGGGGTCTTTTTCCTACTTTTCCCTGGATGTTCTTCTAATGTCAATGAATGTTCCTGCAACCTCCAATTTGACCCAAGAACTCTCTGCTGCTGTACCACTACCATTCATTGGCCACAAGAATGTTTGTTTCCTTCCAAGAAACTCTGTGTGTTTGTGTCAGAGAGAGAGAGAGAGAGAGAGAGAGAGAGAGAGAGAGAGAGAGAGAGATGGACAGACAAGTGTTCCAGTGCTGGAACTTCCTCTGTTCAGCCTTCTTTGTTTCTGCTTCTTTCTAAAATAGATACATTTCATTTTAACACACAACTTTTCAATAAACCAAACCCAATATACATCACCATAACAAAACTGCCTAGTGTGATGATTGCAATTGATGGCACATGTAACTTTCTGTTTTTGTAGTTTGTTAATAGAAATACAAACACATACTTTAACTTTAGCAAATTGTAACTAAGTTTTTATTTTAGAATTTTTTTTTGCCTTTAAAGTTGTTTTGATTTATTTTGCTGTAGTAATTGTATACATTATTCTCTTGGTTCTGCTTTCTTCACTCCGCATCAATTCATATAAATCTGTTTCTGTTTTAATGACTTATTCATGTACTTCCCAACCCCATATTCATGAAGCACAATAATAGTCCACTACCTTAATATACCACAATTTGTCCAACCATTCTCCAACAATAAAGTATATGATTTTGGTTTAGCTTTTTGGCACATTTGGGACTAGTCTTTTTGTCTTTATCATCCTTGGGACATGAAAGCATTAGTGGGATCAATGGATTAGAGAGCATAAATAGTTTAATACATTTTATTGTATAATTACAGAATGTTTTCAAGAACAGTTGTATCAATTCATTGCCAGTCAGTGAGTTCAACTATCTTCCCACAGTCTTATCAGCATTGACTATTTCCATCATTGCTAGTCAAACAGATATGGGTGATACCTCAGAGTACTTTAAATTTCATTTCTCTCATTAATAAGTTGAAACGTTTATATGAATGTTGATAGTTTGTATTCTTCTTAGGGGAAATATTATTTCATATTATTTTATCACTATTCTATTAAGGAATGCATTAGTTTTAAAGATTTGTGTTGATTCCAAGTTTTTGTCAGAGGTATTTCAAAATATTTTCCCACAATCCATAGTTTTCTTGTTCTGGCTGCACTGAATTTGTTCTTTGGAACATCTATTTCAAACTCTCTCCTAATTTAGTTACTGTTACTATAGCTTTGAGAAGTAGAAGGTAAGTTTAGGATTTAGCAGTTGAGGCTGACATTTTTTGAGAATCTAAGAAGAAAAAATTAATGGATAGTTTGATAAAAACTGTGGAGAAGGAAAAGAGAAAGAACATGAGGAAACATTTTTTTCTTGGAACAACCATCAACTATTATTTTTTGAAGAAAGAATATAAGTTGAATTCTAAAAGGAGTGAGTCTAAGGAGAGATTGTTTTCCTGTGATGATTTGAGAGAACTGGAGAAGACAGAGCAAATGAAAATGGAGAAATCTTTTCTAATGGAACAATTTTAAGGAATTCTTGAGAAATGACTTTTCTTGGGACCTTGAATAGTAGAAATGGATTTCTAGAAGTAAAAAGTCACTTGCTGTTAAGGTGGTGGTAAGAGGTAGCTCTGGTTATGATTTTTTCTCACACATAAAATATTGCAATTGGTTATTTGTACTTTTGTGTTATTGTTGACTATATAGTTAGTAAATCAAATAGTCAATTACTTTGATATTGACTCAATCTAGGTAATGAGAGAAAACCACCAAAATAAGGATGTAGGAAGAAAAGAAATTCAGCTCCTATTCCTGTTGGCATGAATTGTAGAGAGAGGAGGATTAAAGGAGGACTTTGAATACACAGGTATTAAATATTGCTAAGATGTTTATGAGGTACAAATGATCTTTCCCCATTGTGCCCTGAATCTAGCAACAAGATCCTGCTACATGGCTACATTAACTTAATGGAATCATGCATCCCAACTCTGCATTAACTACCATATACTTGAAAAGTCATAGAAATGAAGTCATTAAGCCAGAAAGAAAAATTACCCAAGAACTTGTTTCATTTTCTTCCTGGAGATACATTCTACCCCTGAAGCATGGACATTACCTTTCAGATAAAACTCTTGAGAACTCTCTATCCAATAAGTTACTTAATAGTTGCACATCTCAGTTTCCTCATCTGTAAAATGAGAATGTTAAACTAGATAGTCTCTGAGATTACTTGGAGCTTTAATATTCTATGAGCTATAAGCACAAAGCAGCAGACCAAAAAAGATTCTACCAATGTAGCTCCCAGAACAAAGGAACTCTCTTTATTTTACAGATAAGGAAACCAAAATTCAGGGGAAAAATAGGTGATTTGCTCAAAGCCACATAGGTAGAAATAAAAAGTTAGAATATATGAAACAGTGTTCTGATTGTTGGGTGGGGGCTGGGAGTAGGGGGTACCAGGGAGAACCACAGAGGAAGTGTTAGCCTGTCTGAGATTTAGTTCCATTTCAGTTTATTATTTACTTGGAGGGAAAGAATAGATGTTAACTTTTTTTTTGTATTAATTACTAGAATTGAAAAAATTATTTGGTATCAAAATTAGAGTATTGAAATGTTGTTTTGAATTGTGTTTTTATTAGTAAGGATGGAGAAAACATAACAGGAGATAGGGAGAACTCATCTTTAAGATATTACATATTTCATTTAAATGTTATATTGAAAAAGTCTCTGAATGGTTTCTAAATGCCACATTAATTTACAGTTCTCAATTGAATCCAGGACAGTCTTAAAGACAATTCATAAGGATTTAGCCATCTTCTCTCAACATAGTAGAGTAGAAAAAAGGTCTAGATTTTGTTGGAGGACCTGGTTTCAAATCCTGACTCTATCACTAACTGCTTATGTGGTCTAGGAAAATAATAACCTGGAGGCCTCTATTTCCTCACCTGTAAAATGAGGAGAGTAGAACTGATGTCTTCTAAAGCCTCAGTGGCAGGGAGTCCTGAGGAGGTATGAGTTTCATAGTTGACAGGATCTTTCAGGAAGATGAGTTTCTGGGGAAAAAACAACAACAACAGCAACAATGGAACCCTGATAATGTCCAGAATGGCAGCCTGATCACATGGGAAATGAACGTGTTATGAAAATATGAAAAGAAAAGAGAGGGTTACCAATATGTTTTTAAGTCCCATCTCTAAAACTATAAGGAATTCCATGAAGGATTATTATTTCCATAAGCACAATGTCTGAGTAATTATTTGTAAGTGTTGATGAGCTCATTTCAAATGCATTTAATTCGAGTGCATTATGCATTATAAAAAAAGGAAAAATGACTTCTTTTGGATACTTTATACAAATGGCAAACTATTTGTAATTATAATGAGAGCATTTCTCCTTGGTGTATTGGCTAGGACCATTTTGGCCATTTGGAAACAGGGCTTAAAGACCCTCTAGGTCTTTGGAATATATAGGATAAAAAGTCTTTCAAATAAATATATAATCACATTCTCTTATTCTCATATACTATGAGATGGAATATTTACAGTACTACCAAGGTTCTTTTATATTAAACTTTTCAGGATGTGAGATGTAACAATAGAAAGATTAAAGACTTTTTTGGTGAATTCCATTTTGTGTATTTTTTTTTACCGTGACTATAAATTTGAGAGATTACAAATTGTTTTATTTATTCATTCATTAAGCAAAAATGTATTAACAGCTATGTGCAAAGTATTGCTTGAGGTCCCAAGGAAGATAATGAATGCATGGCCCCTGCCCTTATGGAGCCTATTGTCTAATAGGAAGAACAGAGCAAATATGAAAATAACTATATGACAAAAAAAGAATATGCTAAGATCATAATCAAAGTACAAAATGTAATGTAAGACTGAATAATTAATCAACATAATTTTGAAATGCTATCCTCTTTATTGGCCCATATGCAATCACCATATCTGAAAAGGGATCCTGATCTTAGCATTAAAGTCCCTTCATAATCTGACTCTGCCCCATCTTTCCAGTACTAACTCATAAATTCCTTTATATATGCTTCATGATGGGTAAACCTGACTTGACTATTCTCTTTACCTCCATTCTTATCATACTCTCTGTCATCTTCATGTCTTTGGCCATGCTATCTTTTTCCTCCTAGAGGGAATTCCCTCCTGGATCCATCTTCTGTCGAAGTCTTTTTATTACCCCAAGGTCCAACATGGTATCATCTTCCATTAAGCCTTCCCACTTTCCCTCAGTTCTTTCTTCTCCCTCTCTCCCTCCTCAAAGTGATCTTTCCCACCTTAAAATTCCCAGATAATTTTGTCTGGACTGTTCTCTTGCACTTGTCATATTTTCCTTTACATCAGAATAATTTGTGTACTCTTCCTTTTCCCCCACTCCCCACTGCCACTTAAATTAGATAATAAACTTGTTGAGGTAAGGGTTTGTGTTGGTATCCATCATTGTGTCCCCATGGCTTTATATCAAATTATTTCTTGCACATAGTAGACACTTAATGAATGATTGTTGGACTGAATTGAGGATAGAAGGGAAATCCATTTGAACATTTTGTATTGAATTTACTTCATATTTGAAGTTTACCTCATGTCAGATTTCATGTGTAATAGGAATTTTGCATTAAATAGAATTTTTGTTCTTCTTGAGAGAGAAGTCAATAGGTAAGATACTTCTTAGATGCCATTAAGTCCACAATAAAATGTTCTTAGCCTCTCTTTTTGACTCCATTTTTTAAAAGTGGAAAAAACAGAATTAAAAAAGAACATTTATCTGTATTTTGCTTTAAAATACTTCTTAGAGTAAAAATATCTTAAAATAAGAACATGTATATTAGAAGGCTGACATATGTGTGTATAAGTATACATATGTATATATATATCAGGGTTACCATCCATCGAGAATCACATGTAGCACTTGTGTCTGTCATATATATTGTCATGTGGTTGATCATTCTGGAATGATCTTAATTTAAGATAGTAGATGAATTTTAAGGCATTTGCTACTAGGGATCCCAGTCTATTATCTTATATGGAAGTCAGTTACCCCAGGGTTACAAAAGAAGACAGCCATTCTAGCTGAGTGGGTTACTCTTTCCACCTGAGTCTGGGTTCACTAACCCCTCCTGGAATGGGTCACTGGAGTACGACTGCATCAATGAAAGACAGCATCCAGGTTCCTAGGATCTGTAGCCAGATTCCCTCTCTCCACATGTTGCCAAGTATAGTAAATGTATTTGTGTCACATAGTACATTGTGTGGACCCTACTTTCTCTCCCAGGGAATCTAGAGCCAGGCAGAAAAATCGTCCCATTTTTTTCCTATTTAGGCCACGTCTCTAGTTTTTCTTAGTCTCATCTAGATGTGACTATTTTAGGAAGATTAAAAAAAAAACAGAAATCCCACATTCTATTTCTCTCTTTTGAGATAGGACTTTAAATTTATTTATTTTATTATTAATTTAATAAACATCTGTACACACAAACACCCAATATACAAGGAACAAAAAAAGATTATGTAGGAAGGTATGAACTTTTGTTGCAACGTTTTAGAAAGTGTATACTAAATTTAATAAGTAACCAAAAAATTTAACAACAGTAACAAAATTGGGTTGTTTGTGTCCCTTCCCTTTTGAATTTCTTTTTTTTCTTTTTTATAGCCCTGATAGAATTTTTAGAATAAACAAATTACCATAATCTGAACTTTTTCTTTTTCATTTGAGATACTCAAAATCTTTTTTAATAATTAAAAGTAGGATGCTGAAAAATATTTCCCTGGTCTAAAAGGTAAAACCTGGAGGATACCTACAAATCTATTCTTTTCTCTATGTTTAATGAGTACACAGAGTAGATGAATTAAGCAAAAGTGAGGACTCAGGGATCTGATTTTATAGTTGGGTCCTTTAGCTAAGACACCATCTTCTTAGACTACAGAAATCACCCAGGACCAAAAGAAGGGGTCTTTGGAAAGTCAGTCACTTGGGTTGACTACTAATAGAAGAGTTTGAGGGTAAATGGATTAAAACCAGAATGTCAATGATGTGAATGAATTCAAGGTGTTCCACCCATGTCTAGGAACATTTCTTATGGCTATCCAGTCCATCTGGGAAGGTGGTTTAGGAAATAAATCTCCCACTATCTCCCTGGTATTATTGTCTAATGTCATTTTCTATAGTGTTACCCTTTCAGGAATTTATAAGACCTTTGTTTTGGACTGATGACACAGACGAACATATGATCATTGGAAGAAAGGTTTATATTAGTCCTTAAACTGGTGCAAAATTGCCAGAGAGATTATAGTCATACCTCTGGTGAGCATTTAACAGTGACTCGAATTTCCTGCAAATCTACATACAAATAATTTTACACATGATTGGTTTCAGGAGAAAAAAAAACCACAAAGCAAAACAAACCAAAACAAAAAGCAGGCCTCTTAAATCTCTGGCTCTTAAAAGGGGGTGCTTGCAGATAGACAAGGAAGTAAAGACATTAAATCTCTGTTTCTTGTTTTTAAAGTGCTTTACATCTATCACCACCAACCAGCATGTAAATTTTAGTCAGACCCTGAACCAGTCTTTTAAAGGGACTGAAAAATGTCCCTGTGTCCTCAAAGGACACACCTGTTATCTGAAACAGTTTTTAACCAGCTTGTTAAGCTGCTTTGACAGATCAAAGCCCCCAGACAATGGACACCAACTTTAACAATAGTTTAGCCTTGAGCAAAAGCTTCAGTCAAAGGCAGGCTTGTGCCAGTTGCATTATAGGCAGCAATTGAAAATAAATTTTACTTGAATAAGCACCTCAGCCTGATCAGAGGCACTGCCGCCCCTGAAACAAAAGCAGTTGGGGATAAGTTATTGACTCCACTGACAGGCTGAATGAACTTCATTATGCCAGCCCACTCTTGGTAAATGTGTCAGGTTTTAAACTGAATTAGGTGGCAGGTGCACGGACCATTTTCCTGCCCCCCTTGAGACAGCAGAGGGCCAATCATCACCTGATTCTACAGACAAATGTTTAGATTTCTTTTTCATATTGCACAGCCATAAGTGAAAGCATATTTAAATCATAAGGCACTTCCTCCCAGTCCCCTTGTGCTTCCCCCACCCCACTCCCATGTCACTGGTTTGTTATGTTCCCATGGGCGGGTCACAGAAGCTCCCTCGTGTAATGTGACTCATAAAGGGACTGAGCTGCTACCCCCAACAACTCCGCCTGCCACAGCACAGATTGCAATGATGTTACGGATTCATCATTATCATAGGTCACTTGAGCTTATTGGATTTCAGCTTGTGCAACCCACTTCTGTCATGGGAGATCCAAAGGCAATGGAGACCATCCATTTTCCTTCAGAAAGTGACTGAAACTATCTCAGGGAAGCCACCAGGCTAAATTTTTCCTATGTGCTTGTCCTAGTTAGAATCTTTAAGAAATGAAATAATAACATCAGTGTGGAGCTGGCCTTCACAACACTGGGACTCTTCTCACAAAAACCTCATTCATCCAAATGGGGAAAAACTCAAACTCTAGCAAATTTCTGTCTCGGTACCACAAAAAGATTATAATCTCAATCTTTATTCTTTCTCTTTTTGTCCTTTCTCCTATGCTGCTCTCCCCTCTCCTTCCTATTTCTCCCTTTCTTTCCCTTTCCTATCCCTCCCCTCTTCTCTCCCTTCTCATCTCTCTCCTCCCTTCCTTTTCTTTTCCCTTCCCTTCTTTCCTTCTTTTTTCCTCCATCTCTCTCCTCCCCCACTCCTTCCCTCCCCTTCTTTTCCTTCCCCTCCTCTTTCCTCTCCTTTCCATCCTCTCCCATCCCCTCTTCTCCTCTCTTCCTTCCTCCTTCCCTTCCTTTCCCCCCTCCTATCATCTATTCTCCTCTCCTCTCTGCTTTCCTTCTTCCCTTAATTTCTCCTTCCTTTCCTCCCTCCCTTTCTTCCCTCCCCTCTCTCTTTCTGTCCATTTACTTCTCTTATCTCCTTCCTTTTCCCTCCCTTCTTATCTTTCCTTACTTCCTTTTTTCTTCCCTCCCTTCTTCCTTCTTGCATACCTGGCTTCAAAACATTTTGTTTTATGAGCTGCCAGGGCCCATAAGGATAAATGCAAGATCAGCTGAACTTCAGATACTTTGAGTCCAATTCTCATTATTTAATCATGAGACAGAGGACTAATAAGACTCCTAAAAATGAAAACCTTGTCTTCCGACGAACAAGGGAAGAGCTGGCATGTGCATTTGGCCATGTGCCTTATTTAAGTTAATGAGAAGAAGAAAAAAAAGATTCTTTCTTCCTGTGCTGTCTAGAGTGTCCTTTATCCAGCCTGAAATCTTTGCTCCTACTTGAAGTCACTCTTGTTCTTAGATAATATTCACATCCTCTGACGGTACGTGTCACATATGGACTGGACCACTGTGGACACACACTTTAAACTGATTCTTAGCAGCATTCCTGGTTGAGGGTGGCAAGCCTGCAGATTCAGGTTTAACAATATGATTTCAAACCCTAAACAACTAAGGAAAGTGGAAAGCCGGTATCATTCATTAGGTCTCCTCTCTTACAAGGTTCTCACAGTGGCTTATACAATTTGGCTCAAGTCTTTAAAAGAACGTTGTTCAATTTCAGGCTGTATTTACTTCCCATGCATCATATTGCTGGGTCTAATGTTTCAATTATAGCATATTTTTATGCAAAGAGATCATGGGCTCTTCACTTCTAGACCATCAACATACAACGTGTGTATGCACGTGCAAGTGCACACACACACATACAGACACTGTACATACTATCTAGGAACACAAAATCGACTCCTCCTTTAGGGCTATCTAAAGACTGCTGAGTGTCAACACAGAAAAATCATTCTGCACAGTGGTATCACTTGCTGGAGACGTTCCTTCCCCCATCTACAGCAGATGGTGTTTCATAGTTGGTCACAAATGGCTGTCAGTGAGTGTTTGTCTGCATGCCAGTAACCTGTAGTTCAGGGACTCCCTCCGAGAGTGTACGAGTACTGACTCTGCTGATAGCAGCATCTGAGAAAATGATCCATCCTTTCTTGTCAGGCACAAAATTAGCCATCTCACTTTCAAACTGTTGACAAGGGGAATATGAAAGAAATCAGGACTGTGCCAGCCCAGCTGATGTTTCTTGAGCTCTGGTTCTTTGGACCCAAGACAGACCAAATCCAAGAGCTGCTCTGGATATGAAAGAATGGTGCTGGCATCTATTGACATATATTCTTTTGGGCTGTAGTCCCAGTTTGGGTACCAATGTGAAAGGTGAGCAGTGACTTGATCCATAGAATCTTTTCTTGGACAAGTTTGGACTTTTAAAGTTATGGGTATTTTTCTCCCTCCTCCCTACTCTCAATCAGCATTTATATGGAAATGACCTTTAGCAACATTGCTGGGAAGGAAGTAAAAAGTCCAGAGTATGAGTAAATGTCCCATTGCACCCATTATTGCTGCTGTTGGCCCCATATCCAGAGAGAAGGCAGGGAGCCAACCTTGCAGCCTTTGTGGACAGAGCACTGTGTGCTGAGCAGCTAGTAATGAACACAAGGAAGGGGGGGATGGGGGCATTGGATTAGGGGAACAAGAAAGTCCAAGGGAAACCTCTTCCACTTTCAACAACTCACTTTACTACAAGTTCACAGTCCTGTTACTCAAATGGTTTGTCAATATTGTTTATAAAGAAGCAAACCACTCTAAATTATAATTATATCAATGATATAATACTACTCTTTGGCAAAGGATTAATTTGTGGTGGCTGAATAGAGCACACAGAAGGCAGCTATGTCATATGAAAAGGAACTCAAGAATTTAAATCAGATCAGTATTTGTATCTGAACTCTGTAACTTGCTAGCTGTATGACCTTAGGAAAGTCACTTAACCTCCATGAATCTCAGTTTCCTTATCTAAAAAACAAACCAAAAAACCTGTATTGGTAATACCTCACGGAATTGTTTTAAAGATGATATGAGAAGATGTATGTGCATAATATATACATATATGATATATTCAATAAAATAAGCAATGTTGCCAGACACTATGCCAAGTGCTGGAGATACCATTAATTAAAAAAAGACAGTCCCTGCCCTCAAGGAGCTTATAATCTAAATGAGGAGATAACACACAAAAAGAGTCAGGAAAGGTAGGGCAATACCAGGGGATACTTGTCCAGAAAGGGCATCTTCTTTCATGGAGCCGAAATCAGGTAGAGCAGCAGAAGCAAAGCAAAGCAAGATGAGTTCACTGTCTACCCTCTATAAAGGAAGGCATTGGGAGGAGTTTGATACTCTGCCCTCCAGCCCTGCAATCAGAGGAGAAAGGAGGTTGAGTGAGATTGTGTCAATAAGGCTTGAGTTAGCAGAGTGGTAGTAAGATTACAAGTTATGAGTTTATCCTTAGAGGAGTAGTTTGTTTCATGAAATTGAGACCAGGCAGAACAGCAGATGCAAAATTGAGTGAGATAAGAATTCTACAAGCTGTTGTTGTTGTTATAGTCACATATGTATATACAATATACATATACATATGCATGTGCATATACACACATGTATATATATGTGTGTGTGTGTATTCAATATTTTTAAAACTGAAATACTATATAAATTTCAGTTATAATAATAGTGAGCATTTATATAATACTTTAAGGTTTACAAAGTACTTTACAAATATTATCTCATTTTGTCTTCACTTCAACCTTAGGAGGTAAGTCTTACTATTCCCATTTTAGATATGAGAAAACTGGGGCAGACAAAAGTTAAGTGACTTGAACAGGATCATACAACTATTATTTCTGAGACTGGACTTGAAATCAAATCTTCTTGGCTCCAGTTTCAGTATTTGTATTATTTTAGTAATTCAAAGATTACCCTTAGTAGTACTCTGACACAAACTAGCTGCTTTATCACAGACAAAGTTCTTAGAAACTTAGTGCTCCAGAAAGTTCTCTGATACTGTAGTTTGCAGATGATTTGCCAACCTGCATTGAAAAAGGGCATTTCCATAATGGGAGTTCCCAACAGTAGTGAAACCACAAGTATGGACCAAACTAACCGTGATAGCAATGACAGCAACAAAAATAGAGTTTATGAAAAGCAGTATCTTGTATAAAGTGCCCTAGGTTAGGATCCAGAAGACCTAGATTCTAGCTCTGATACTAGCTGTCCAAAGTAAGTCACTTGTACTCACTGACCCAGTTTTCTCTTTGGAAAATGGTGATACTAACAATGGATGGCCTACTCAACAGGTGTACGTGAGGATCACATGGTGAATATAACACATAATGTTGCATATAAAAGTACTCTATAAACTATAAGGTATTGTACAAATGTAACATTACTAATATATGTAGAAGCTTTATTCTTAGATCAGACTTGATTTATTTAGATACATACGCAAGAATGCATGGGTAGATTTAGCTAAGGGTTGAAGTTGATTTAAGTACTTCCAATTTCCCCCTTCTCTTCTGATTTTACTTTTTCCCCTCTCCTCATGCCCTTGAAGAACTATCTTATGAAATGACCACAATCTGGCTAGGGGAGGGATGCCATCCTTTCATTCTAGAGTGAACCAACTCCTCTTTAATCAAAGTGAGGACCCAAAGAACCATTAGAATGAGTCCTCTTTAAACAATACTTACCTTCTGTCAAATGAGGTCAATTGAACCATCCACATACACACAAAACAATCCTCTAGCCATCTAGGAGAAACCAAAGGGGCTTTTTGCCAGTTGCTAATGATGATGGCCTTATAATTCATAGAGCACATTTCACCCAGAAGGATCCCAGAGTGTTTTACAGATGCCACAAATTGCTTTACCAACCCGGCACAGTAGGCTTTATGTTAGCTGCCTCTGGAATGTGGCCACCTCTGGGGAATGTTTATCCTTCAGATTAAAAAAAAAAATGGGTTGTATTTATAAGACATAGGTGCACTCTGGTTTTACATGACAGATAAATGGGAGGGGCAGGGAGAGAAGGTTGAGAACAGGGTATGCTTTACAAAAAAAAATTTTTTTTCAGTGGTCTCTAAAGTATGATTCTCCCTGGTGAATTTATGGTTTACAAGAGAGACTTGAGCTGTTTAGTTTAATCCAATTCAATTAAAAAAACATTATGCTGTGAAAGGCTCTCTGTTAAGCTACAAAGGAAATACAAAA
>NW_027187391.1:7685959-7730298 GCF_028583685.1 Petaurus breviceps papuanus
GATTTCAGAAATCCCCAGAGACTGACCATGTGGAAGAGAGTGTTTGAGAGAGATTTAAAGAGAGATTTAAACTTTATGACAATTGGGAGAGGGCATTCCAGGCATTGGGAACAGGGTAAGAAAAAGGTTGGTTGAAGGTCAGAAAGCCATTGGGCATACTTAGGGAACATAGATGAGTAGACCAATCTGAATGATGTGTAGAATGCATGAAAAGGCAAGATGAGATAAGGCCAGATGGGGAGATTGGAACTAGATTGTGGAGGTCCTTTAATGCCAGGCTAATGACAGCTTTAGGCAATGGAAAGGGAAGGGGAAGGGAAAGAGAAAGAGAAAGAGAAATGGGCAAATATTTATATGATGCCTATTATGTTCCAGGCACTGTGCTAAGTGCTTTACAAATATTATTTCATTTCATCCTCAGAACAACCCAGTGAGCTAGATGCCATGGTTATTCTTATTTTACAGATGAGGAAATTGAGGCAGACAGATTTTAAGAGACTTAACAGTGACCCTAAGAGTAAATTAATAGTAAGTTAACTATTAGTTAAGTGACACAACTAGTAAGTGTCTGAGATTGGATTTGAATGCAGGTCTTCCTGACTTCAGATTTGGCTTTCTATCAGTTGGATCATCTAGCTGCCTCTAGACTAGACCTTTGTAGAATGGATTAAATTAAAGCACTTGTGTGGTTGTAGTCTCTATTCTTTGTTGGTCTCATGGGGTCACTGCTAGACATTTCTCTGTTAATCCTGTGGTCTTTCCTAGTCTCCAACAGGTTTGGGTCATGAGGCCTTTCAAATAAGATTAGGGACAAATCAATATTGTCCATGATCACTACTACTATTTAAAATATTGCTAAAAATTGCTAGCTATAGTTAAAAGACAATTTGCAGAAATTGAAGGCATAAGTACAGGCAAAAATGAAACAAAACTATTATTTTTTTCAGATGATGTGATTATCTAGGTATCTCAAAAGAGTCAAATAAAAATAATTGCAATAAATAAAACTTCAACAAAGTTTCAGGTCATAAAACAAATCCACACAAATCATCAGCATTTCCCTATATTAACAAAACCAGGAAGAGGTAGGGAAATTCCAATTTTAAAAAACCTACTAAATATATAAAATGTGGGAGTTTATCTACCAAGAAGGAGGCAGCTTGGTGGTTTAGTGGATAGAGTGCTGGGTCTGAGTTCAGAAAGACCTGAGTTCAAATCTGACCTAAGGCATTTATTAACTGTGTGACCCTGGGCAAATCACTTAACCTCTGTTTGCCTTAATCCATGGCAGAAGTAAATGGCAAACCACTCTTGTGTCTTTGCCAAGATAACCCCATGGACAGTATGGGAATGCTATGGTCCAAAGGGCCACGAAGAGTTGGATTTGAGTGAACAACAACAATCTACCAAGAAATAATAAAAAATATGTTATGAATACAACTACAAACCACTCTTTATAGAAATAATAATTCCTCAAACAGAAAAATATTGAATTACTCATGGGCAGGCCAAGCCAATTTAAAACAAATGTAATATTACCTAGATTAATTTGCTTATTCAAAGACATGTTGAATAAGCAAACTTCCAAAGGTTTATCTTAAAGAGCTAGGGAGGGAATGATTATAACATTCATCCAGAGAAACAAAATATCAAATATCTCAGAGGAAATAATGAAAAAACTGGAAAGGCAGGGAACCTAACAACACCATGTTTTGAACTATACTGCAAAATAGTAGTTGTATTTGTTACCAGGTTAAAAATTAGAGCAATGAACAAAGAAGGGAAAGAGAGCATCAACAGAAGGAGCAAAGGTAATTTTTATTAGATAATAGTTTTTAATTTGCACAAACAGAATTCAACTCAAGTTAGAAAGGAAATAGTTAACTGGGGGGAAGGAAATCTTTACATTGAGTTTATAAGTCTCATTTCTAAGATACAAAAGGAATTGATCCAATTTTATTTTAAAATAACAAGAGTCATTCCCCAGTTGATAAATGGTCAAAGGACACAAACATGCAATTTTCAAAGAAAGAAATGCAAGATATCAATAGCCAAAATGTTCCAGAAAATAGAAAAAAGTTCCAAATCACTAAAACTTAGAGAAATGCAAATTAAAGCAATTCTGAGGTTCTATCTCACACCCATCAGATTGGCGAAGTTGGAAAAAAAAAAAGGAACATGACAAATGTTAGATGACCTATGGGGGAATATGTGCATTATATTAAATTTAGTGACAAGAAACCATCCTTTTATACCCATTTTACCATATATTTTTACAGTACTGATGAGGGAGTACACATATGCAGAAAAAAATACTTTTATCTGGGAAACATGTATTGCTGGGTCAATTCTATATCTTTCATGGTGTCTAGTTAAAATTATTTCTGATGATGTTATTATGCTGATTTTTATTTATTCCCTCTGTTCTCTGCTGAACATTGCATATCTTTCAGTCATATCTCTGTTTTTTGCTGAGCATTAAGTCTCCACTGGGTTTTCTTAATGGTCTCTAGTGACTGGGTTTGCTGAACTGCTCTTAGGCATCAGTCTTTGGCTATTTAGCCTCTTTGGGTTATCTTTTGCTCTCTGCCACCATCCACTTGGGTGCGGTGGCTAGAAAGCATTTCCCTTTTGAGGGAAAGTTAAAGTGCATTTATTCTGTGTAGCCTAAGGCCGTGACAACTCCACCAAATCAGGCATTCGCCAAAAGCTCTCAGACTGGGATTGAATCTGTTCTTTTTACCAGACCCTCTCTTGTTCTCAGATTCCCTAGCCTGAGTGAGCTATCTGATTTGGTTTAAAAATTTCTCTTCCCACCTGGCAATTTGTCTATGTCACCTCCTTCCATTTCAGGGAGTCCACCTCAAAAGCCTGGAAAAAAACAGCAGTGTTGGGGATTGTAGCAGCTGAGTATGTTGTGTAGTCTCATTATGTAGTCCTTCCCATTCCCTCCCCCCAATATATATATTATTTTATTTTCTAAAATTCTCAGTTTCCCTCTTCACTCCTGATATACTCTGGTCTTCTCCACCTTCACACAAGTACATGGCCTCATGATGGACCCAGCCATGCTGCTCACTCTCCATTAACAACTCATATTCTGGTTTAGTCTATCTCTTCACTGGCTATCTGGCACCTTGGGGATGGTGATCTGCTTGAAATGGTATCCCAGTGGTTAGTATGTTCCCAATTCTGTCATATTTTTCCCATTCCATGGCTCTCAGCATACAAAATTCATTTCTTCCCCCCTCACTACCCATTCCCTTACTTCCATTCCCCTCAACGTGACTCCCCCAACAAATCATTCCAAGTTCATCCATACCTTCCACTGCACTCTGTGGGATACCTTCTTCATATGTAACAAAGCTATTTTCATTTTAAGCTTTTTTCCTTTTTCTTCTTAAAACTTTTCCTTTGTCCATCTCACACTATCTAAGACCTGACTGATTCCTAATGATATGGATCCTACCCTTTCCTGCACTGATTGGAAAGACTAGCCTTTTTCATTCACTGCTCCCTATAGAAAAGTCCTAATACCCCTTGTTCCCCACGACTTCTTCTAGTCCCTCTATCTATCACCATCACTCAATAAACTTTCTTCTTTAAAATTCATTCAATCCACATTTATCATTCATTCAAGATTCTGGTAGCTGTTCTCTACCAAGCCTCAGGCATTTTCCTTCCTTTCTCAATTCTTTGGTGCCTGACTCAGTCTTTCTTCCCCAACTCCTGCCCTCATACTGGATGACTTCAATATGCATATTGATACTCAGGAAAATCTCTTAGCCTCCTACTTCCTCAATTTATTCATTTCCTAAGGCCAATTCCTTCATCTCCCTCAGCTAATATAGAGATGATGATATTCTTGGTCACCCACAATTATCCCACAGTCGATTCATTAGCTCTTAAATTTCTTTATCTGATCATGATCCTTTATCATTTTATCTTTCCCTCTGCCTTATAGCTCCCAACCCTACTCTTCTTCCTTACTGTGATTTACAACCCTTCCACCTCTCAATTCTTTCCCAGGCTATCCATACCCTGGCTGTATTCTCCTCCCTTCCTATCCTGATCCTCTACTCTACCTTCTATTCTCAAACCCTTTGTCTCCTTAACCTAACACTGGTCACTCTCTGAAAAACTGCAATTCGGGGTTATTCCCACATTCTAATATTGTCACATCTAAACATGTGAGCTGAACAAAGCTGGAGAATATCATAAAACTGTGCTGCCTGGGTCTACTACAAATGTTTGTTATATGATCTTAACTGGCTATTTTACTACGATAATTGCAATCCTCTTACATCTTTTATACCATCAGCAACTTTTCTAGGTCTTTGATCTTTTCATCCCTCCTCAAACTTCCTGGGATTCCCCTCCCCCCACCCTCTTAGCTAAGAACTTTATCTCCTATTTTACTTTTTAAAAATTGAGACTATCAGGTGAGAGCTCCTTCTTCTCCCGTTTTCCTGATCTCACATCATTCAGATGCCTTCCCTCCTGTTCCTCCTTAACCCATGTCTTACATTTAGAAGTGGCTTTTCTCCCTGCCAAGGCAAATCCCTCTCTGTGTACATATGATCTCATTCTGCCTGTTGGATATCTAGATATTGAACATTTCAGGAACATTTAAAAAAACCTGTAAGAAACAGCAATGATTGTATCAGCTGAGCATGTTGTACAGGTTCATTGTGGGCTCATTGGTCATTCCTCTTCTAATACATAAGTAATTTCAGTTTCTAAAATTTTCAGTTTCACTCTTCACTTTTTATTGTTATCGAGTCATTTCGGTCCAGCTCTCTGTAGCCCCATTTGTGGTTTTGTGGCAAAGATACTGAAGTGTTTTTGCCATTTCCTTCTCCACCTCATTTTACAGATGAGGCACTGAGCCAAATTGTGTTGAGTGACTTGTCCAGGGTTAGTTACATAGCTAATAAGTGTCTGAGGAGGGATTTGAACTTGAGTCTTTCTAATTCCAGGGCCAGTGCTCTATCCACTACACCACCTAGCTTCTCTCCCTCTTCACTACTGGCTCCCATAAACATCTTTAACTCTTGTCCAAAACTGGGCTCATCTTTCCTCCCAGACCTTCCTCTCTTCCAAACTTTCCTATTATTGTTTGAGAGTGGCACTATCCTTCCAGTCCCTCAGGCTCATGACCTGGGTATCATCCTTGACTCCACTCCCTCTCTTCCCCTATATCCAAATTTGTTCCAAAAATCCTGTCAGTTATACCTTGGCAACATTTCTGCTATGCATGCCCCCTTCTCTCCCCTGACACTGTCCTCCCCTGGTGCAGGCCCTCATTATCTCATGTGTGGACAACTGAAATAGGCTTCTGGTTGGTCTTCCTGCCTCTCTCTCCCCACTACAGCCCCATCTTCTACTCAATTGCTAAAATGATCTTTTTGGGGGGTGGGGGGAAGGGGTAAAGGCAAGGCAATTGGGGTTAAGTGACTTGCTCAAGGTCACACAGCTAATGTCAAGTGTCTGGATTTGAACTCAGCTCCTCCTGAGTCCAGGGCCAGTGTTCTATTCACTGCACCACCTAGCTGCCCCCAAAAATGATCTTCTTAAAGCACAGGTCTGACCATGTCACACACATTTTCTCCAGCATTACCCACAAATTCAACAGATTCCAGTAGGTCTCTATTACCTCCAGGATCAAATATAAAATCCTTTGGTCCTGGGGTGGCTAGGTGGCACAGTGAATAGAGCACCAGCTCTGGAGTCAAAAGGACCTGAGTTCAAATCTGGCCTCAGACACTTGACACTTTACTAGCCATATGACCTTGGGCAAGTCACTTAACCCCAATTGCCCTGCCTTCCCCCTCCAAAAAGAAAAAAAATCCTTTGGTCCTTCAAAGACCTTTCACCTTCCAAGTCTTTCTCCACACTCTGTGATCCAACTTTTCTGACCTCTTTTCTGTTCCTTACACATGACACTGCATCTCCTGACCCTTTTCTTTTTTTGTATATATTTTTTAAATTTTTATTCTTGCTTTTTGGAGGGGGGCAGGCAGGGCAATTGGGGTTAAGTGACTTGCCCAAGGTCACATGGCTAGTAAGTGTTAAGTGTCTGAGGCCAGATTTAAACTCAGTTCCTCCTGAATCCAGTATCAACACTCTATTCACTGCACCACCTAGCCGCCCTGACTCTATCCCTTTTCACTGGCTACCCCCCCCCCCCATATCTGGTATGCCCTCCCTCCTCATCTATGTTTCTTAGTTTCCCACATCCTTCTTTCTGCAAGAAGTCTTTTTGATTCCCTCTTCACGTCAGTGCCTTCCCTCTGAGATGGCCTCCTATTTATCCTAAATAGATCTTGTTCGTACATAGTTATTTGCATAATGTATTCCCCATTAGGATGTAAGCTCCTGGAAAGTAGAGAACGGTTTTGCCTTCCTTTGTATCCTCAGTGATAGTTAGCACAGTGCCTAGAACAGAGTAAATCCCTAAAAGAAAGTTTGCAGACTGACTGACTACTGTAATCATAAAGCTACCATCAGGCCCCATACAAATCAGTCTGGCTTAGGAACAAAAGACTAAGTGAAGCTACGGGTTTTAAGCTTTGGCCTTAAAGATTTTACCCACCAGCAACAAAACTGATGGTCTTTCTTTAGTATTCTTACCCAGTTATCCTTTCTACATTATTATTATTTTTTTAATTTAATAGTCATTGTGTATATTACTCTCCTGGTTCTACATTCTTCATTTTGCTTTAATTCACCCAAACCTTGTCATGTTTCTCTGAATTACCATATGCTTTGTTTCTTATAGCACAGTAATATTCTATTTATTACATTTATGCATGGTAACACAATTTGGCCAGCTATTTCTTAATTGATAGGTACTTATTTTCTCTTTGGATTTTTGCTACCTTAGAAAGTACTGCTATTGTGATTTTTAGTATATATTTTTAGAATATATATTTAGTATATATTTCTGTCTTTGACCTCCTTGATGTTCATGCCCTGATCCAAAAGAGTTAGGCCAAGGGTTATAAATGTTTAAGTAACATTTCTCTCATAATTCCAATTTGTTTGTATAACGGTTGACAATCCCATCACTAGCACATTAAAATCTATAGTTTAATACTATTTCCATCTCTTATCAATTTTACCAATATGATAGGTGTGAGGAGAAACCTTAAAATTGTTTTAATTTCCCTCTTCTTCTTTTATTCATGAATAGGAATCTTTTTCATACTTTTGTTAATGATCCATAATATTACCTTTGAAGACTATTTGTCCATATCCTTTGACCACTCATCTATTGTCAAACCTGGTTTTCTTCATAGATTCTTCAATCTAGAGATCTTCTAATCTCATCTAACCTAAAAGGCAGAGACAACATGGTATATTGGGGAACGCTCCTGATTTGGAGTCATGAAAGACTTAGGTCTGAATCCTAATATATATATATAGTGATTGTCCAAGATCTGAAGTATTCAAGTGATTGAATGTATGTCTATGTAGCCCAATCAAAAAGATGCATTCTTATTATTCGGTTAGTTTTCCCAGACTACTTCTCTTTGATTTCATGCAGTGCTGCTCAGATTAAAAGCCCTCACACCTCCTACTGTCTTGCTAAATGGCTTATGATCTAAAATTGAGGGTGACTTTTGTTAACTTGGTCATTAATAACATCTAATAATAGCTAATGTTTATGTTTATATTTATAATATATTATTATATTATATATTGTTTATATTAATTTACACTATATTTAACATATTTATATTAAATTATTATGTGGTAGGCACTGGGCTAAATGTTTTACAATTATTATCTTGCTTGAGCCTCACACCAACTTATTATCCCCATTTTACAAATGAGGAAATGGAATCAAACAGAGGCTAAGTGACTGCCCAGAGTCACACAGCTAGGAAGTGTTGGAGGCTGGATTTGTACTCAGGTCTTCCTGAATACAGGCATGGCACTCTATTCACTATACCACCTAGCTGCCCCATAGCAGGCTATACTGTCCTTGAAGGAGAAATAACTGTTGAGTCAGCAAAATTCAGAGTTTTGCTTTTGGTGACTTGGTGTAGCCCTGGTGAAACAATATGGAACAGCTCTATAGTAAATGTACCTTATGGCACAGTACTGATCTTTTAAGGCTGTGGTTCTGAAACATGGATCTTGTACCAATACTGTGATATGAGATATTGCCCCGGGCTGCTTATGCAGAGTAACATGCCAAACAAGATTGGTTCCAGGCATGGAATCTATTGCGTTAGTATCACTTTACTCAGCCAGTCACATCTTATTAATGGAGGATGTCAAGACTGTCCCAAATACTTTTCTACATCGTATTTTCCAGAGAGAAGCATGTTTGCATTAGATGTCTCATTAAGTGACATGAGGATTCCATAAAGTTCTAAGAATCATAATTCTAGAAGAGAAAAGGCCATGAGAGATCACCTAACTCAATCTTTTCAATTTACATATGGGGAAATTGAGTCCCAGAGACATTAAGTGACTTGCTCAAGGTAGCAAAGTCTGGAGACAGTAGAAATTGGATTTTAACTTGAGTCCTCTGTCTCCAGGCACAGGTTTGGTTGTCTTGCTGATAAAATAAACCAGGTAATTATTAAATATCTTCTTCACTTTGAGCTCAGTATTGATACTAAGGATCTCTGCCAATAGATTCTTATTTTTAACAAAGTTATAGGCAAATATGCCACTTTCCCAGAAAGTTTCCCTTTTCAGGGTGAATTAATATCCATGCACTCATCCATAATTGGTTGTAATCTCTGTACTGACTGAGACAAAGGGGAGCAAAACTGCCATTCTCACATTCAATATTCTTTTTAATTAATACAACATATATGTAGGGCTACTAATTAACTTGATAGAAAACTGATGTCAATGCCAATGAGCATAAGTATTGATACTTAATGACATTTTAGGAAAAGCACCAGTGAGTCAGAGTGATTCCCAAAATGTAGTTTATATAGTTTTTCAAAAACTTATTCCCATAAATAAGAGAACTAATTCATTTAAGTAATAACTATCAGGTTTGGAATGAGCCATTAAACTCTCACTTGTCCAATTTTCTCACATTTTTTGCATTCTATCCTATATGTTTGCATTAAATTTTTATATTAGCTCTATTTTTCTACCCATACTTAAAGAATTATTGTATCTATTTTAGAAATTGGCATAAAGGGAAATAATACAAATAGTAGATTTTTGTGAGCCTCCCATCCAATTCTTTCTTTCAAATAAAAACTTAAGGCTCATTTTATTAACACTCTGAGCCAGATGTTCTTTGCTGGCTTGCATGCTCCAAGTTATGTTTATTTACAGAAGTTTAATACCAGGAAGAACAATCTGGTGATTCAAGAGGTCAGATTTCTGTGGTAGTTGCATTAAATGTAAAATAGCCAGTTTGTTCATTGGGAAATGACATGACTCATAATGTTTAAATTAAATAACAAAAAGGCTCAAGTGGGTATTAGTAAAAACATAGAGAGAAAAATTTAATCAGGGACTGGAGAGCCTATTAAGTGATTGCAAAGTACAATTCCAGAGGTAACTTGTTTAAAGTCTGTCATTTCATTTCCTTTTCAAAATCTAACTCCTTTCTTTAAAGCAAAAAAAGGAGAAGCTACTTTTGCCTCAGTTATCTAGAATGGTTGACTGTTGTTTGCCCTTCATTTTCAAAGAAGACCAATGACCAATCATGGGATGATATCTTGACTTGTGCATGAATTATATTTAAGTGAGGCAGAGTTGCACAAAGCTGTCAGCCTCATTCTGTCTTCCACAGTCATCAAAGTCCAGTAGCAAGACAAAAGTCAAGATGACTGACATGGTCCAGGGTGCAGTGGATGACCTTGATATCTTTGATATCTTACCAAACTCTAAGCACTATGCAATGCCTGTTTCAGCCACCTTCATGGCCTTTGGAACAAATTGTTCTCATACATCCATCCCACTGAGGGAAGTCTTTAAATGCTTGAAGTATACACCCCCTCCAGCTCACTAGTGGGTTTGAGGTCTGTCAGTTACCCTCAATTGGTTGATCAAACTGTACCCAAATCACTAGATAATGGTCCATGCCTCAGTGGCCAGAAGGGAACCAAATGGAATTGGCTATATGATTATTATTGATATTTTGCTTTACATAAATTATCTTATTTGATCCTTATATGACACAGGCAACCCAAATAAAATAATTTCCATTCTTCACGTAATAAATCTGAGAATTAGAGAGGTTAAGGAACTTGCCTAAGTTTGCATATCTAAAGTTGGACATGGAAGTTGAACTTTGAACTGAGGTCTCCTAACACAAGCCCTGTGCTCTTTTCACTTTGTAACTCAACAAATATGTAAAACCAAAGCAACCAGATGAAAAGTGAAAAATCCAGTATTATATGTGTGTGTGTATATATATGTGTGTGTGTGTGTGTGTGCATGCACACATATATAAATATCTGTACATATGTGTACTTATATACACATGTGTATATATTTGTCATTAAATAACTATTTAGAGAAGTATCATAGTACAGTAGGTAGAGAGCTTGCCTCAGAGTCAGGAAGGCTTTGATTCAAGTTCTGCCTCTGAACATAAAGGCTTTGTGACCTGAGTGAATTACTTCATCTCTTAGCTCCTCAGGTATATCTCTAAGACTAAGTTGCAGAGCACTTATAAGTCCTGATGTAACTATCATGGCAGATTCTTCTGCCTTATTAAGGGATTATTTAGGCTTTGTGTAGACATAGCTGTAAGGGCTATGGGATTTAAAGATCTCCCATGCCCCATGGACGTGCTGACATAGCAGAGCAAGAGAAAGTGAAAAGCCGAGCTAACAGTCCTGCGGTTGGCAGTTGGCGGCGGTTGCCTTTTTTTTTTTTTTTGAGTTAGGACTCCTGCTGAGGACTGCCAGGGGCCGGAGCTGCTGGGAGCGCTCTTCTAGGACACTGGGTGGTTGCTGTGAGTGGGGAGAGGAGGACCTTTGCCTGAGGTAGCCTGTTCTGTTTTAAAGGCTTGAGAATGTGGGTGCTTTCTACTTTATCTACCTGTGCCAATGTCATAACTACTCTGATGGCTTTCACTTTCTGGTTTTGGGACTCAGTCTTTTGGTATCTTAATAAATTTTCTAGTTTATTTCCCCAAATGGCAAACCTGATGTATTTTGTGATGGATAATTATATCAGCATATTTGTAATCTCTATAGGCATTGTGAATATGGCATTGCTGATACAATAGCCAAAAGTAGCATATATAGATATAGATATAGATATAGAGAGATATAAATATGTGTATATACACAAATATATATATGTGTACAACTCTACTCTTCAGGACACCACCCCAAACCAGAAGGCAATCTAGGTTAAGTAAAGTTTAAATACAAAACTTTTTAGAAACTTTGAAATTCCAACATAGAGTTAAGAGAAATATATACATACATATATATATATACATATATATATAACCTAAATGAACATTACTAAAGAATTAAACAAGGACATATTACTTACACTCAAATATGGTGGAATAATACACATGACTCCTCTGAACCTTGTTATCATTAAATTTTATAGAGGGAATCTAATTAGACAAAGCAAGATTGGTTCTGTTACATTAATGATCTTAAGAGAAGAATGGAAAGATATGGAAGAACAATACAGAGAGGAAGAGTGAAGGGAAAGGGAAGTTAGGGAAATTTATCTTACATAATCTGCAACAAGCAGGAAGGGGTGGGGGAGAACAGCTGACATTTGAACCTCACTGTTTTCTGAACTGGTTAAAAAAGGGAAGAAAACACAAACACTCATAAACTTGTGTACAGAAATACTTTACACTCAATAGGAAAATAGAAGGCAAAGAAAAAAGGGCAAAGAGGAAATTAAGAAAGAGTAGATCAAGAAAGGGATTAATTCTCTTTTTAAAATTTTATTTAATATTTTGGGTTTTTTCCCAATTACATGTAAAAACAATTTTAACCTTTTTTTTTTTCAAATTACAAATTCTCTCCCTCTCTCCCATCCCCTTCTCATTGAGGAGGCAAGCAATTTGACATAGGTTATGCATGTGTAGTTATGCAAAACACATTTCCATGTAAGTCATTCTGTGAAAGAAAACAAAGACCAAAAAAATCACAAAAAAAGAAAGAAAAAGCATCTTTGATCTGCACTCAGGCTTTATCCGTTCTTTCTGTGGAGATGGACAGTACCTTTCATCACAAATCCTTCAGGACAGTCTTGGATAAGTGTATTGCTGAGAATAGCTAAATTATTCACAGTAGATTATCATACAATATTGCTGTTATTGTGTACAATGTTCTCCTGGTTCTGTTTATTTCACTTTGCATCAGTTTATGTAAGTCTTTCCAGGTTTTTCTGAGAGTATCCTGCTCATCATTTCTTAAAGCACAATAGTATTCCATCACAATCATATACAACAACTTATACAGTCATTCCCCAATTGATGGACATCCCCTCAATGTCTTTGCCACTACTAAAAGAGCTGCCATAAATATTTCTGTACACATTGGTCCTTTTTTTTTACTCTTTGGGATATAGACCTAGTAGTGGTATTGTTTGGTCAAAGGGTATGCATAGTTTTATAGTCTTTTGGGTATTGTTCCAAATTGCTCTCCAGAATAGTTGAATCAATATACAATTTCACCAATAGTAAATTAGTGTTTTAATTTTTCCACATCCCCTCCAACATTTGTCATTTTCCTTTTAACCAATCTGATATGTGGGATGTAGTAGCTCAGAGTTCTTTTAATTTGCATTTCTCTCATCAATAGTGATTTAGAATCTTTTTTTTAATATGACTATAGATAGCTTTGATTACTTTGTCTGAAAACTTCCTGTTCAAATCTTTTGACTATTTATCAATTGAGAAATGGCTCTTATTTCTATAAATTTGTTTCAGTTTTCTATATGTTTGAGAAGTGAAGTCTTTATCAGAGAAACTCACTATAAAAACTTTTTTCCACAGTAATGATTACCAACTATGAATTTCCCTTCATCCTCCCTCCCCCACTTAATCTACTCACTTACTTTTCTCCTTTTACTCTGTCCATTATCAAAAGTGTTTTTCTTCTGACTTTTACTTCCCCAAACTGTCCTCCCTTCTATCAATTTCCCCCTCCTTCTCTTATCCCTTTCCCTTCCTACTTTCCTGTATGGTGAGATAGATTTCTATACCCATCTGAGTGTGTATATTATTTCCTCTTTTGGCCAATTCTGATGAGAGTAAGGTTCATGTGCTCTCTTCCCTGCTTCCCCCATTTTCTCCTCCAGTGTAAAACCTCTTTCAGGTCTCTTTTATTTATCCCATTCTATCTCTCCCTTTCACCTTCTCCCACTACATTCTTCTTTCTCATCTCTTACTTTTATTTTTTTTTAGATAATCACACCATCACATTCAATTCACACCTCTGCTTTCTATGTATATTCCTTATAACTGCCCTAATAATGAGAAAGTTTTTAAGACATAATTTATTATTATTCCTATGTAGGAATATTCCTATTGCCATGTAGGAATATAAACAGTTTAACCTTATCAAATTCATTATGATTTCTCTCTGCCGCTTACCTTGCTGTGCCTCTTCTGTATCTTTAATTTGAAAGTACAAATTTCTATTCAGCTCAGGTCTTTTCATTAGGAATGCTTGCTTAAAAGTCCTCTATTTCATTGAATTTCCATTTTTTCCCCTGAAGGATTATACTTAGTTTTACTGGTTAGATGTTTCTTGGTAGTAATCCAAGCTCTTTTACCCTCTGGAATATCATATTCCAATCCCTTTAATCTTTAATGTAGAAGCTGCTAAATCTTGTATCATCCTGACTGTGGTTCCATGATACTTGAATTGTTTCTTTTTGTCTGCTTGTAGTATTTCTCCCTTCATCTGGGAGGTTTGGAATTTGGCTATAATATTTCTGGGAGTTTTCATTTTGGGATCTCTTTCAGGATGTGATCAGTGAATTCTTTCAATCTCTATATTACTTTCTGGTTCTAGAATATCAGGACAGTTTTCCTTGATAATTTTTTGAAAGATGATGTCTAGGTTCTTTTTTTGATCATCACTTTCAGGTAATCCAATAATTCTTAAATTATTTCTCTTGGATCTATTTTCTAGGTCAGTTGTTTTTCCAATGAGATATTTTACATTATCTTCTAATTTTTTCATTCTTTTGATTTTTATTGTTTCTTGATGTCTCATAAAGTCATTATTTTCCACTTGCTTTATTCTGACTATTCCTCTTTTTCAATTGGCCATTGTGCTTTTCAAAACATTCTTCTCTTCACTGGATTTTTGTGCTTCTTTTTACCATTTGGTGTACTCTGTTTTTGAGGTGTTATTTTCTTCATTTTTTAAATACTGTCTTTACCAAGCTGTTGACTCATTTCCCATGCTTTTCTTGCATCACTCTCATTTCCCTTCCCCAATTTTTCCTCTACATCTCTTACTTGATTTTTAAAGTCATTTTGAGCTCTTCCATGGCCTGAGACCAATTCATATTTTTCTTTGAGCCTTTAGATGCAGGAATTTTGACTTTGTTGTCTTCTTCTGAGTATATATTTTGATCTTGCTTGTCATCGTAACTTTCTGTGGTCAGATTTTTTCCTGTTTGCTTGTTTTCCAGCCTATTTCTTGATGGATTTTAAATACATATTTGTGGTTTAGTCATTTCAGTCATATTCAACTCTTTGTGACCCAGCTTCAGGTTTACTTGGCAAAGATACTGGAGTAGCTTGCCATTTCCTTCTCCAGCTCATTTTTTACAGATGAGGAACCGAGGTAGAGTTAAGTTACTTGCCCAGGGTCACATAGCTAGCAATTGTCTGAGACTAGATTTGAATTCAGATCTTCCTGACTCCAGCCCAACACTCTATCCACTGTGCCACCTAGCTACTTCACATGTATTATATTATATCCCATTATGTCATATCATATCATATGTTATATTGTATCATAATTTTAAAAAGTCAAAGTAAAAAAATCTGATAAGACAGTTCTTGTCCTCATGTAGCTCACAATGTAATACAGAAAAAATATTTTAAAATCAATTTTTATTTTATTTTTTCTTAAATATATATAAACAAACAGGTAAATTATATACAAAATTCACTATTATATGTTTGGGCTTAAGAAAAAAGTAAATAATTGTTGTATAATAGGGCCAGGGAAATGAAGAGTATTATTAATTGTGAATTGGAGGAGGGTAATTTAGAGCAGGGAGGGATAGAGCCCAAAGAGGGAGAAAAGGTTGATAAGAGCAGAGGTGTCTTCAAACCCATTTCTTACCTTAACTTTACTAACTAACCTTAGCTCTGACTTAAAAAAAATATTTTGTTGATTTCTTAAATATAGTTTTTATTGCTTCCTGAAGATTAAATTGGGAGGAGAGAAAAAGGAGAGATTATATAACTGAAATTGTAGTATGGACAATAGAAACTGTGATTTAATTTTTATGATTTAATTATTATTAACAGCAAAATTAGTTTACATTTAAATAGCATGTTACAATCTACAAGGCAAATACTTTAAGTGATATCTCCATTTTGAAGATGAGGAAACTGAAACACAAAGTCTAATTACTTGCCCAAGCTCACATAACTACAAATGTCAGTTATAGGGTTCAACCCGAGATCTCCTGACTCAGAGACCCATGTAAGCTCCTTCAAGGCAGAGTCTATTTCAATTTTATCTTTATATCCTAAGTATTTAGCACAGTGCCTGGCACATAGAGAGTAGCTAATAAATGTTATTCTATAGTCTGATTGGAGCAATGCTACACTGTCATTTTTTCCATACAGCAAGGTATTACTACATACTACTTATGATGCCATTGATAAAACTGGTATAGTTTTGCACATGCTGTTGAATTAATGAAATCACTTTTTTTTCAGCTGAAAATTTTCAGTTGTTAAGCTTTCGTTTCCTCTCATTAGTGACATGAAATAAATTCTCACTGTCAATATGCTCATGACTAAGGGCTGGACTATATCTTTTTTTTTTTTGCTTCTTATCAAAGAAATTTATTTGCAAGTAAATGAACAGGCTCTTTTGTAATGTTTTATTAAAAAATGAATCCACAAAACAGATTTTTGTCTATTTAAAAAAAAAAGAAAACCCCAAAGCATTTACAAAATTGCACAAACAAAAGTCAAATTGGAAAATATTCTGTGGTGATTTAGAAAAGACCCACCCCTGCTCCTGATGCACATTTCTAGACTCCAGAACTGGACAAGTTCAGTTCCTTCAGTTTAGCATAATTCCCACTCTGACTTTTGACATTAACCCCCACAAAAGATAAGAATCCAAACCCCAGGGAAAAATAAAGACAAAAATATCCCCTCCCCAATGTAGGAGAACACATGCCCTTGCAGTATAAGTAAATATATCCTTTACTAGGGCATCTTCAAGAAGTGATTCAGTCATGGATACTGCATGACTCATGGGCATCCTGAAAAAGTTTGTGCTAACTGGAGTTCATGATATTGCCGTACTGAATTTTCTGACCTGGACCTTGGGAAGGAAAATCTTATCAGTATAAAGCCAATAAGCTCAATCCTGGTTTTGGCAAGTAATACCCTGCTCCATATTTCCCTCTCAAAACTTTACTTTAAAGACACATTGATTTGTCTTTGTTTTTTTTTTTTTTGGATTATTTGAAATCCTCATGTGCATTGGAACAACTTGTTTTCTTTTGACTAACTGTTCCTAAGAAGAAAACCAAAAGACAAAATAAAATTTAACTTGATAAAAGAATTGAGGATTGTTGTCTCTTCTGTTGTGTTCTTTTTTTGGGGGGGAGGAGAGGGTGAAAGAGGGGAAATATAGGGAATCAGGTCAAACTAAATATACACAAGACACCAGATGAAGAAAGGTATAGTACATGGAGATTTAATTTCCTTGCTATTTGAAAGAGGAGGAAGGAGGAGTTCCAGACTTGGTTTATTTCACCTCTTCTCCTCCATCCCATGGAGAAATGCAGTGCTCCCTGGTTGGTATGTAGGGTGCAGCATGTTAGCCCCAGCTTCCTGTTAAGCAAGTTCAGATGTTGGGTCAATGTGATGGGTGTGCTCATCCCCCAAATTCTGTGGTTAATCCTTTGTCTACATGAACTATATCTTTAACAACCTAAAAATCTTGTTCAGAGTCACATGTCACTTTTCATAACAGGTGGTTTGAAGACTGCTCCCTACACTGACATTCTGTCTCATAGCTCATGAGTTCTGAGGGTGGAGAAACCAGTGGGAAAGGTAATGAAATTTTGAACAGTTGGTTTTTATCATACAATTTATAGGTTAAAATATTGAATGATAGTTCCATAATAGAAACCTAGAATGCTGTAACCAACTAGTGACTTCAGGTCATAATACTTGGGTCTCAGTCTTGGCTCTGAGAGTGAGAAGACCTACATTTTTTGTGCCAGTCACAAGAATCGCAAAATGCCTTAGTAAGAATGGAATAAAACATGACCTGAGGTGATGCTGAGGAAGCAGGAGTAGATGGGGTTGATGTTGGCATTCTAGGGAGGAGCTCACTTGTGTGCAGCTGCTAGGATAGTGGGGAAGGAAGAACTGAGTCATCTGGCAACTTGCTATCTTAATAATTAGTTTTGCTAACTAGGTGATAAACTGAGTTGATTTTACCCTGGAAAAGGTCTACAAGTGCTATCAGCACACTCTAAATCTCAGCACTTTAGGGTGAAACCCCAATCACTCCACCCTAGTTATAGCTACTTGTCAGCCAGGTAAGCCCATTAATCTTTGTGAACCTTAGTGCCCACTTTTGTAAAATGAGAACAGTGATAACTGCCTCAGAGGGCAATTGTTAGCAGAGGGCTGTATAAACTTTAAAGCACTATGCATGCAAATTAAAACAACTCTCAGGAACCATTTCAAACCTGTCAGATTGGCTAACAGTGACAGAAAAGGACAAATGCTGGAGAGGATGTGGAAAAATGGGTACATTAATGTGTTCTTGGTAGAGCTGTGAATTGGTCTAAAGGATTAGTAAACTGTACATGCTCTTTAACCCAGCAATATGCCTACTTGGTCAATACCCCCAGAGAGATCAAAGAAAAAACAAAAGGACCCATATGTGCAAAAATATTTATAGCAGCCATTTAGGTGGTGGCAAAAGTTGGAAACTGAGGTAATGCCCATTAACTGGGAAATAGCTGAATGATTTATGTATATGAATGTGATAGGATACTACTGTGCTATAAGAAATGATGAAGGAGATGGTTTTAGAAAAACCTGGAAAGACTTATATGAACTTGGCAAAATCAAGTGAACAGAACTACCGGTAGGATAACAATGTACACAATCCCAAAGAGCCCATGATGTAAAATGTTATCCATATTCAGAGAGAGAATTGATGGACTGGACTATGAATGCAGGTTCAAGCATTTTTTCCCCTTTATTTTTCTTGCATTTTTTTGAACATGGTATGAAAGGGGGCAGAGAAACCACTGTTGAAACACAAGCCATCATCATACCTTTTGCTGAAGCCTATAGGAATGATAGTGTAGTGGAAAAATCCTGGTTAGGGATTAGGAAATTTGGGTTCTAGTCCTGGAACTACCACTTAAAGTTCTATGAATTTGGAGAAGTCATTTAATCTCTCTGAGCTGGTTCTCTCATTCCTGGAAATGGGAGTAACAGCTGCCCTGACTATTTCATGGAGTTGTCCTCAGGATTGAATAACATAATGCACACGAAAATGCTTTACATACTATAAAACACTATGCAATTGTTCATGATTACATTAGGCATTATTAGGACAATAAATACACCCTGGGTGACAAGCATCAAAACCTGGGACTCTGAAGAGGAGTTGCATTTTCCAGGTCAGCATAGAAAGTATGCCCTAGAGTTAAGAATTTAAACTCCCTAAGGACATGCACAACGTCTAATGCATCTTTTTGTATACTTTAAAGTCCTGAGCACAGTACCTAGCACTAAATTGGCACTCAATAAATATTGAATGAATGAATGTATGAATGAAATGAATAGATACCGCAGACAGTTCTGAGAGTGACAGTTCCTTTTTACCTTGGGTTAAATATGACAGAATTCAGCTCCCATCCAGTACTTCCATTTTTGTCCCTCCCTAGACCAGTCCTTCTGAAGACTTTGATTATTGCTGTGCCTGTGGGAAGGATGTGTTCTGGGGGAGCGGCCTGATATGAGAGATGATATCAGAGATTAGTTAACCGTATGGGCTGAGTCCCGGGGGAGGTGTGTGAAATGAATCAGATTAAACAAAATTGATAATGTGAATACTTAATCAAACAGACAAAGGTAGTCTGCACAGCTAATTAGGGGCAAATAGAGCGTCCCTCTTGTACCTCATTTAACTGACAAATTGTGCAGACAGTTTTAATGGGAGTCTGTTTAGCAAAGAGAAGGCTGTACAGTTGACAGCTTGGCAAAATGTGGTTTCTGTAACACCACATGATGCTTATGGAAATTAGCTGGGGTGCAGCTGAGCTCTGAGTAGTCAAGGGCTGCCCAAACTGCAACAAAATGGACCTTACTGGTCACTGAGTTCTTAAAGGTATAGGACTCTTCTTTTTTTTTAAAGCATCTTTGGAAGAGAAAACCTGAATAGAAAAACAAAGTAAAATTTCATGTTTCCATTCCCTCTACAGAAGATGTAAAGGCATGTGACTGATGGAAACATTTCACCTGGACTATTAAAGGGTAAGAGAATCAGTAGTCAAATTAAAGGAGGGAGAGTTAAGGTCTTTGACAACTTGCAGTAATGTCTTACCTCTGTCATCCTCAATTCATTCATTCATTCATTCATCAAGCATTTATTAAGCTACTATCTGCCAGGCATCACAAATTCTTCTGTGGTGGGTTCAGAAAATACAGCACTAGGGACTAAAGAGGTCTTAAAAAGTTTAAATTGTTCCACGTCCATTCTGGCTTTTGACTTGGTTCTCTCTGTCATCTCTTCATCCTCCTTTTTCTTCCCCACCTTTGATGGATACTGTTTTCTTCTTTTCGTAAAATCAGTCTTTATTTTCTCTAGTATTTTTTTTTTGGCTTTTTGGATGGCAATTAGGATTAAGTGACTTTCCCAAAGTCACATGGCTAGTAAATGTGTCAAGTGTCTGAGGTTGGATTTGAACTCAGGTCCTCCTGACTCCAGGGCTGTGCTCTTTTCACTGCACCACCTAGCTGCCCCTTCTCTAGTATTTTCTAACCTTTGGGAAATGTCCTACTATGTGGAGAAAGAGCAAGACTTGTTGGGTCAGGAATTTCTATTACTATGAGCAATTTGGCCCTTTTTGTTCCTGAACTATTGATTCTTTTGCTTTTGCACAGAACAAGGTGAGCTTGGAAAGGACTCATTAAGTAAGGCAAGGGTTCTCAATCTCCACTCTAGATTTCAAGGGATCTATGAACTTGGAAAGGAAAAATTGCATCTTTATTTTTAGTAACTTTGAACTGGAATTTAGCATGCCCTTTAACTATGAATATAGGCAACAAATATTATTCTGAGAAAGGGTCCATAAGCTTCATCGGGTTTTCAGAAAGGTCCATGACACAAAAAAAGATTAAGAACCCCTGAATAAGAGAAACAGCCATAGGCAGGTGGAAAAACCAGTGGATTTGTAGTCAAAGGCCTGGTCATGAATCCTGGCTGCCACTTATCACCCAAGGGACCTCATGCAAGTCACTTTACTATTATGAACCTCAGTTTCCATATTTTGTAAAATGAGCAGATAGGACTAGATCTGAGATGTTATCTAAAGTCCCTTCCAGCTCTAAATCCGATGAATAACTAATCTTCCAATAAAATGTAAGCTTCTTGAGGGTCATGATTTTCTTTTTGTCTTTGTATTACCAATACCCAACATACTGCATTGCAGAAATAGGTGCTTTCTGGTCCCTAATAAATGCTTATTGATTGATTGACATGGGACACTATTTACAAACAGGAATAGGGTGAATCATCATACTCCATTTGGAGTTGTTGTTTTTGAGGAACCTCATTTAGCTAGGCTACTTCCATGTCATATAGGTTGTTGAAATAGAAAACAAAGAAATGTGGGCCCAATCATCAGTAGTAGAACTTCCATGATAAAAGAGGAGCCCGTTAGTATTAGTGAGTATCAGGGTCTGGGTCATTGTTTGAATTCAAGAACTAGAACTTGGAGTTTGCTCTGGATGTTAGTCCTTCCACCCTCTGGTCTTCTGTACCCAGACATGGTTCACAGTTTCTACCAGGCTAAAGGGAATAAGGATGTGCATGAAGAGTGTTAGTTTAATGAAGTGATTTTTGTGAATCACTCCACCAGTCAGACATGTTCCCTTCCAGAGCCTGAACAGTTTTGCATAAAACGGTCCATTAGTGTCAATGGAGAGGGTCTGACCTCCTTTAGCTACTCTGTAAGCCTAGTCAAGTGGAACTATTAGAGTTGTGCTTGGACTGGAACAGTAGGCCTGTTTATCCCGGGAGGGTTTTTTTCCTCAACATCATTATGCATTCAGTGCAAAAATCTATGATATTGCAAGCTCATATTTGCAAATTCAGAAAAGTTGGGTAATTGCTTTAATACACTAGAGTACATATGCTTTATGCTTAATTACAATGAGCTCCCTTTTTATTGACTGAAAAAGCAATAATATCTTCAGTATTGTTTTGTCATTTTAATTTAACTAATACCATTTAAACACATTTAAACGTGCGGGCCCATGCACACACACACACACACACACACACACACAAGTTCACTTCAGGAGTTAAGTCATTCATATTTGATTCCTGCTTTTGGTCAAACTTATCAACTCATCTGCAAAATCTCCACTTCAGTCTGTTGTTTTCTTGAATAATAAATCCATGGAAGTGGCAAAATATTTGGGGGCATAGTGGGAAAGACACTGGATTTGGATTCACAATAGCTGGTTTCAAACCATTCCTCTACTATTTATTACCTACATGTCCTTGGACAAGTCACTTAACAGTCTATGATCTCTAAGTTTCCTCTTTCTGTTCTAAATCCCATTTTCATAGGAATATCTTTTAGGTTCTGTATTAAAATTCCTAAGTGATGTTTTTTAAGAATAAGATAAGGGGGAGAGTACTTAGAATATTTTTTAAATAAAAATGGAGTTTTCAAAGGTATAACTTTGGAATTACTACTTTTCAGGCTGCACCTAAAATTTTTCTAGAAAGTAGGTTGTGGGCCTTTTTTTTTCACTTTTGCTACTTCAATCACCTTTAGAATATATTACATCACAGAAAAATTGTCTTGTATTCCAGATTCCCAGTATTATAACCAAGAGTAAGTTTTATCTATCAAGAATTCTCTTGCAAGGCTACATAAAAGAAGTAATTGAAATTATGCATATACAGGAAAATCTAAGTTCAGAGTTGCAGCTATTATCTTTAGTTCTAAATTCCAATAACCTAAGTTTTTTTTTTCTTTTTTAGGGAGGATCTGTATGCACTTGTGCATGGGTGCAGAATCATCACAGCTGTTTGCATAGTTCCATGGATCAATTTTTCACTTTGTTCTGCCATTGGGTATACAAAACTTCATTTTTCTGATTTGTGGATAGTCTTTGAGGTAAATAGTAAATATGTATGTATTGCAGAAAGGACAGAAAGAGGATAACTGGTTAAATTAGGATTGGGTGACCATGACAACAAACATCAGTAAGAACAGTCAAAACTGTTGCCCACAATATCCTGGAAATGACATTGTTCCATAACAATTTAAGAATGATATGTTTAATAGATATCATTTTACCAAACACTCACAATTTCCAAGTTATATAGAATGAAAAACTTTTAAAGCAGGGAGATGTAGATGAAGAAAACAAAACTATATGGGAAAAGGATAAGGCACATATCATCTCCATCATTCCCTCTACTACTGGAGTTATTCCCAAAATGCTTTTGGTATGTCTACAAAAGATAAGCTTACATCCCAAGATTATAAGGGCCTGAACTAGGATATTGTCAGTGTGAATGAAGAGAAGGGTACAGATGAGGGAGATGTAGAGGTAGAAACTATAATATTTGGTAACCATTTGGCTCAATGAGGAGAAGAGTTGATGAGACCAAGATTGTGATTCCAGGTGACTGGGAAAATTATAGTGCTGTCAGTAGCAATAAGGACGTTTGTAAAAAGGATAGATTTTAGGGGAAAGATAAGAAACATGATCCAGATCCCATTCCTTCCAGATCTGCTCATTCTTTGTGACTCCATCTGTCCTTCCCAAAAAGAAAAGGGAGGGGGCGCAGGGAGTCGAGCTCTTACTCAGTGTTCACTGCCCGGAGCAAAGTAGGGAGCCCACCCTACAAGGTATAGTTTGCTAAAGCTGTGAGGTGAGCTGAGGGTATTCGATGGTGGGGGGTAGAATTTTCCCAATGGTACCTGCATAGATGCCATTCACTTACTATATGCCAGGTACCATAAATACAAAGAAAGGCATAAACAGTCCCTGCTTTTGAGGATCTTACATTTTAATGGTGGACATAACATACACAAAAATAAGTATTTACAAGATAAATACAGATTATGGGACGGCTAGGTTGTGCAGTGTATAGAGCATTGGTCCTGGAGTCAAGAGGACCTGAGTTCAAAATCCAGCCTCAGACACTTAACACTTACTAGCTGTGTGACCTTGGGCAAGTCACTTTTAACCCCAACTGGCCATGCCTCCCCCCCTAAAAAAGCAAAAAAAACCCAAAATCCAAGAGGACCTCTTTTAGGAGTGGCTAAGTGCCACAGTGAATAGAGCACCGGCCCTGGAGTCAGGAGGACCTGAGTTCAAATCCGGCCTCAGACACTTAACACAAAAACTAGCCATGTGACCTTGGGCAAGTCACTTAACACCAACTGCCCTCCAAAAAGCAAAAAAAAAAAAAAGATAAATACAGATTAGACAAAGAGATAGTAGGAAACCTATAGATAGGGAGAGAATGAAGATTAAAAAATATTTTAATAGAAAAATTAAAAAAACTTCTTTGTTACAAGGGAGGTTTTATTGGATAGGCTCATTTGGAATAAAACATAATTTTAAAAGTAAAGAAAATCTCCAAAGTCATAATCACACAGGGAAATTTGGGAGATTTTTTTTTTTGTTAGGCTACCTGGTCCCCAGCATAATTACATAAATGTTAAGTCCCCATAACTACCTCCAGGGCAAATTAATACAGAATTCCTTCATGTGCCTACACGTTCACCAGATACCTAACTTCCTTCCTCTATTTATACCAAATGCAATTTTCTCTAATAGAAGCAGCTAGTTAGGTTTGTGGTTCAATCATGTCTGACTCTTCATGAAAACCCCCATTTAGGGTTTCTTGGCAGAGATATTGGCATGGTTTTCCATTTCCTTCTCTAGTTTTTCTTACAGATGAGGAAACTGAGGCAAACAGGATTAAGTGACTTATCCAGGGTCACATAGACAGTAAGTGCCAGGGTCACACAGACAGTAAGTGTCTGAGACTGAATTTGAACTCAGGAAGATGAGTCCTCCTGACTCTAGCCCTGGCACTGAGCCACATAGCTGCCCCTGCTAACTAACTAGAGAAGTGGGTAGAGTGCTGGACCTGAAGACAGGTGTTTAAAAACCTCAGACACTTATAGCCGCTGGACCCTGGGCAAGTCACTAAATCATTGTCTATCTCAGTTTCTTCACTTGTAAAATAGTGATAATAATAACTCCAGGGATTGTTGTGAAGATAAAATAAGATAATATTTGTAAGAAGTTTTGCAAAACTCTTAAGCTCTCTTCTCTTCTTCCTCCACACTATTTCATTTGGCAATCTCCTTAGCTCCCGTGGATTTAATTACCGTCTTTATGCTGAAGATCCTCTCTCCAGTCTTGCATCTCCAACTGCTTTTCAGACATTTTAAACTGGGTGTCCTGTAGACTTCTTAAACTCAATATGTCCAAAACAGAATTAATTATCCTTCCCCTTAATCCCCCCGCCCCCTCCATTTTCTCTATTACTGTTAAGAGTAGCACCATCATCCCTGTCCCCCAGGCTCAGAACCTAGGAGTCATCCAGGATTCCTCATTATTTCTCACTCCCCATAACCAAGTTGCTTCCAGGGCCTGCCAATTTCATCTCTGCAACATCTCTCAAATTAGCCCCCTTCTCTCTTTTGACATTTCCACCACTCTAGAGCAGGCGCTCATCACCTTACACCTTAATTATTATGATAACCTGCTGGTGAGTCTGCCAGTCTCAAGTCTCTCCCCACTCCAATCCATTATCCATTTAGTCACTAAAGTGATTTTCCCAAAGAACAGGTCTATCATCATCAACACACACACACACACACACACACACACACACACACATAACTCAATAGACTCTAGTGGCTTTTTATTACCTCCAGGAGCAAATATTAAATGCTCTATCTTGGCATTCAAATTTTAACTTCTTAAACACTACCTTTCCAGTGTTTTTACACCTTACCCCCAACACATACTGTGATCCAGTGACACTTGCCTTGTGACTGTCTCATGAATAAGACATTTAATCTCTACTTCAGAAATTTTTTCTGGCTATCTACCATTCTGGGAATACTCTCTGCTCCCAACTACCAACTTCCCTGGCTTCCTTTAAGTCACAGATAAAATCTTACCCTCTATAGGAAGCTTTCCCCTGACTACTTGTAATTCCAGTGTCCTTCCCTCTTTTGATTATTTACTATTCATCCTGTTTGTAACTTGCTTTGTTTATTTTTGTTTGGGCTTTGTCTCCCTCATTAGATTGTAAAGTACTTGAGGGCAAGAGCTGACTCTTGCCTCTTTTTGTATCTCCAGAATTCAGTATAGTGCTTGATACATAGTAGATGCTTAACAAATAGATGGATTATCTTTCTGAGAACAGTTCAATGAAGACACTGAAGAGTTCTCCAGTAAAAGGAAGAAGTGGGGGGGGAAGGGAAGGAGAGAGACACAGAGACAGACAGAGAGAGAGAGAGAGAGAGAGAGAGAGAGAGAGAGAGAGAGAGAGAGAGAGAGAGAGAGAGAGAGAGAGAGCCTAGCCTTATTCTTACTTTCCTAGTAAGAGCAGAGTACTCACCAGACCTTTCATTTGTCTCTCACCAGCTAACTGTCCTCGGTTTGCTCTCCTTGGCCTTCTGATTACTCTCTGAGTAATTGGGATTGAAAGAGAGGGATTTTGGAGTGTGGAGGTCCTGGGGTACGTGACCAGCTTGCCAGAGCATGTGGAGGCTTCAGAGAGGGCACCCAACTAACACCTCCAGCAGCTGAAAAACCCCCAGCATTTGGTATGAAGCTCCCCTGTCTGGTAGCAGAGTCCTACTGTGACAAAAAGCCCAAAAGTCAAGTGACTGAGTGGCAACATGACCAGGCAAAAGGAAGCAAAGCAAACAGAAGGATCCAACATTAGACTCCTATTTTGGGGACAAAAAGGATCAAATCATGGAACAAGAGGAAGACAGTGAAGTCAGAACTCCTGCACCAAAAGGTTCAAAGGAAAATAAGAGCTGGTTACATGCCATAGAGGACCTTAAGAAGCAGATAAAAGAAGTGCAGGAAAAATTGGGAAGAGAAATGAGAACAATGCAAGAAAATTATGAAATGAGAGTCAACAGACTGACTTAAGAAAATACACCTTAAAAAATAGACTAACTCATATGGCAAAAGAGGCTCAAAAAGGCAATGAGAAGAATGCCTTAAAAAGCCAAATTTGCCAGATGGAAAAAGAATCTCAAAAGCTCAATGAGGAGAATCATTCCTTCAGAATGAGATTGGAGCAAATGGAAGCTAATGACTTTATGAGAAATCAAGATGCTGTTAAACAGATCCAAACAAACGAAAGAATAGAAGGCAATGTGAAATATCTCATGGGAAAAACCACTGACCTGGAAAATAGATCCAGGAGAGATAATTTAAAAATTATTGGACTACCTGAAATCCATGATCAAAGAAAGAACCTAGAAATCATCCTCTAAGAAATTCTCAAGGAAAACTGCTCTGACGTTTTAGAACGAGAGGGCTAAACAGAGGTTGAAAGAATCCACCGATCACCTCCTGAAAACAATCCCAAAAAGAAAACTCCTAGAAATATTATAACCAGGTTCCAAAATTCCCAGATCAAGGAGAAAATATTACAAGCAGCCAGGAGGAAGCAATTTCAATATTGTGGAAACACAATCAGGATAACTCAGGATCTAGCAGCTTCTACACTGAAGGACTGAATGGCTTGGAATATGATATTCCAGAGGGCAAAGGAGCTGGGATTAAAACCAAGAATCATCTACCCAGAAAAACTGAGTATCATGTTTCAGGGGAAAATATGGTCATTCAGTGGAATAGAGGACTTTCAAGCATTCTTGATGAAAAAACCTGAGTTGAATAGAAAATCTGACATTCAGATACAAGAAGCAAGAGAAGCATCAGAAGGTAAACAGGGAAAAGAAATCATAAGGAACTTATCAAAGTTGAACTATTTACATTCCTACATGGAAAAACGATAATTGTAACTGATGAAACTTTTCTCAGTATGAAAATAGTTGAAGGGAATACACACACACACACACACATATATGTCTATATCAGGTATTCGGGTGTATGAATACATATGTGAACATATATATATATATATATATGTTTACAAGTATACATAGATAGAGGGCACAGGACCAACTTAATAGGAAGGGTTGATACTTAAAAGGTGAAATTAAGAAGTGAGAGAGGAATATAATGAGAGGAGATGGGGAGAGACAGAATGGGGTAAACTATCTCATATAGAAGAGGCAAGGGAAAATGGTTACAACGGAGGGGAAGAATAGGAAGGCAAAAGGGAATGGGTCAACCTTATCCTCACTGAATTTGGCTCGGGGAGTGTAATGTAATGCCAAGGAAAGGCAACTTCCCAGGTTCAAAATACCAGCATAGGTGCTCTCCATTTTATTCAGTGACCAACCAAGAACAGAGAAGATCAAAACATGACATCATTCCAAATACAGCATTTACTAAATGTGATTAAATAATCTCCAAGGACTACCCCACCCCAGGACCTTCCAATCATTCAATCAATTACAAAGTCTCTGTTCTAAATACTTCTCCACCCCTAGGCTATACCTTAATTAAGTCCACCACAAAACCCCTCTTCTCAAATGGAGATTAGTTTCCAAACATAAGGTCAAAAGTTCCCCACCCCTGGATCACAATTGAATCTACCCCAGAGTTACATCAAGTTTAAACACAGCACTTAATACCCAAATGGAGGTCTTTTCTTCATCTTGACTCGAGGCAAGTTCTCAGCAATCTTAGTTCCTGGGGAGACAAGGCTTAGCAAGGCCATAAGATACATTGCCAGTCCCTTCATGAATTCATCCTCTGTCTGAACAGTCCTAGAACCCCTGAACACATTAGCAAAGCCCTCTCCCAGGATTTCTGTAAACATACAACAAGAAAATCCTTCTTCAGGGCTTCTGAACCAACAGAAAGGCTCCCAGACCCCAGCAACAACAGCACTGTCCTTCACCAGTGGACAGTATTCATTCTGTCTGCAGGACAGTCTCCAGACCCCTGCAACAACAGCACTGTCCTTCACCAGTGGACAGTATTCACTCTCTGTCTGCAGGACAGTCTCAGGGCTTCTTAGTGAACATCCAGGTTCCAGGACTTCTTCAACGAAAGGACTGTCTTTCACCAGTGGACAAATCTGGCAAAACAACATCAAAACAGACAGACAAAGTACCAGCAAAACAGCCATGTCTCCTCAGTCCTTGGCAGCTCAGAGGGGCAGGTCTCAAAAGTCCAGGGCAATTCAAAGCGGCCACCAGCAATTCTCTTAGTCTCTCTCTCTGCCTCCACGTGGGTGCTGCTTCCAAAAAGGTCTTCGGCCTCTCTCTTGTGTCTCCAAATCTACGTCACCAGCTCCTCCCAGTTCAGGACTTTCTTTTCACATCAACAAGTCCATCCCACAGGTGGGATTAACAAGCTCTGGGTTTTAACACAATCAATTTGAAAACCAAGCCAACACAGGGGAATCTTTAATTGCCATTACTATCACAGGGAGGGAATGAAATTCACACTATATAGGGTATCTCACCCTACAGGAGAGTAGGGGGAAGGGGCTGAGAGGGGGGATGATGGAAGGGAGGGCAGGCTGGGGGGAAGGGAAGTTGGAAGCACCCACTTTTGAAAAGGGATGGGATCAAAGTAGAGAATAGAACAAGTGGGAGGTGGGATAGGAGGGAGGGAAATATAGTCAGTCTTTTACAACATATCTACTATGTTAATGTTTTGCATTAGCTACACATGTACAACCTATACTGAACTGCTTATCTTCCCAGTAAGGGTGGGTGACAAGGGAGGAAAGAAATGAATCTGGAATTCAAAAGTTTTAAAATCAAATATTTAAATATATATGTATATATATATATATATATATATTATATATACTATTATTAATACTACACACACACACACACACACACACATACTATTATTAATACTGTTTTACCTGTAGTTGGGAAATAAGATATACAGGCACTGGGGCATAGAGATCCACCATGCCCTACTGGAAAAGTCGAAGGGGGTATGGGAGAAGATATGGGAGAGAACAGATTGGAGGAGGGGATATCCTGTGGGACTGCTACTTTGGGGTGGTAGGTAGGGGGAAAACAGGGAGAAAATTTGTAACTCAAAATCTGGCGGAAATGAATGATGTAAATCAGAAGTTAATAAAGCATTTGAAAAATGAAAAAAAAGAGGAAGTGTCGAATTCTCAGGAAGTCTGTACCATCAGATATATTTGAAAAATACTATGCAGCTATAAAGATCCAAAAAGAAATGATAGATCTTTTCACATCCTGAGTGAATGAATTTCTAGTTTGTTCATTAAGGGACTGATTTTATTTCTCTGATCTACACCTCCACATTCCTTTCATTTCAGAGCCAACTACCTATAGGAAACAACCTGTCAATTCAACCAAGGAGGAGAGATCATTTAAAATGACAGGCTTTTTTAAATTGACAGAAGAACTGATTGATTGTTTTCCCCTTTCTCTAGGGGTAACAGCAAGAACCCTAGCATACCTAGGATTTTTGATCTGTTTTTCTAGAAAAGACTGCTCAAAAATGGGTTAACAATCCTACTTTTATTTACATTCACTAGTTCAGGAGAAAGGTCAGTACCCTGAACATCAGAGAAAATGCAAGTAGAGAAAATAGACCAAGACCAACGACTGGTCTCCAGCTGTTTGAACATAGAAATGTTGCTATACACTTTGCATACATTACTGGATAGAGGGAACTCAGACATCTAAGCAGTGGGGGTGGGGGGGTGGGGGGAGGGGGCTCTGAACAAATGGCTACTCAGAATTTCAACCAGGAAATTGAAAGGTCCTTCTCATGAGCAAACCAAGGAAGCAAAATGACAACCTCCTGAAATATATAACGAAGGCTCAGCCCCTGATTGGCTCAGAACCAGAAGTTACAAAACCTGACTGACTCAGCACAGCTGTGGATTATCAGGGTTCAAAGGAGATTAATCCTTCAGATGTTTGCAATTTAGCCTGAGCCTAGGAAACTGAACTCCAACGACAAGAAGGAAAAAAAAAAAAATCCCACCTTGTTCACACTGGGCAATACTCCAAGTGAGCTCACTTAAGAGAACTAGGTCATACAGTGGATAGTGCTGGATCGGGAGTCAGGGAGATCTGAGTTATAATCCAGTCTCAGACATTTACTAACTGTGTGATCTTGGGCAAGTCACTTAACCTTTGCCTCAGATTCCTCTTCTGTAAAATGGGGATAAAAACAGCCTCTACTTCTCAGGGTTATTGTGAGAAAAAAGTGAGATACTCACAAAGCACTTTGTACACCTTAAAGTGGAATAAAAATGATAGCTATTATTGCAGAAGTCTCTTTAATGTACCTTAGATGGGTTTGGGTCACAGGTAATATTATAGGTGATATTAATAAGTTCTATAACACCATGTAGAAATTCCCTTTTTCAGACATGAATCCCTTCTATGTATCTCAAAAGACAAACCACCCTACCAGTTGGACACCCTCAAACTATGATGCTTACCCAGCATAGAATGGGGGTGAGGATGATGTAGCAAGGAAAGAAAAAAGTATTTGAAGAATTAAGGGAGTCTCTTTAGTACTAGAGATGAATTTGGGGCCAGAACTGCTTTACTTTTATTTTTTTTAATTAACAAGTATTTATTTTCTCTCCCTCCTACCCTACTCCCCATTGAATGGGGGGGGGGGTGTAAACAAAATCCTTGTAACAAATATGCAAAGTAAAGAAAAACAAGATGCCACACCAATCATGCCCCCAAATGTCCATGCATCTTGAGTCTAACCCTTCCCTATGAGGAGGCAGCTAGAATGCTTCATCATCTGTCCTGACTGCTGTTCCAACTTGCTGATGATTCATTGTTTTGGGTATCCCACAACCCAAAGTATCTTTGCACAGCTTCATAAGCATGATCCAACTGAAATGGCAAGGAGGGGTCCTGTCACTGTCTAAGCAAAGCTGCTTGAGTTAATTGATAAACCTTTCCTTCTATTATCAGTGCTAGCCTTCTGTCTAGAATGACTCCGCCTATTGCCCCTGCAAGGCAATGAGATTTCCTTGTGGGATTCTAGCAGATATTGGAAATTGTGCTGGCAAATTAGCAGGGGCCACAGACCAGAAGTGACAGCTTCAGTGCCCTGACAGAGGGAGTGCAGCAATCTTACCCTAATAGCAATTGGCCAGACTTATCATATGGACTAATCACAACAGATCTGGGGAAATAATAGGCACCAGATGTTATCGCTTTGTAGGCTTGGATTCTCCAGAGATTAGAGCTCTGATAGGAAAGCTCCCTGAAAACAGGAGCACGATTCTGCCCCTGATTAATCAAACAGGAAGGGGGTGGGGAGGGGAGGGTGACCATCAACTGCCTCCCTCCTCAGCCCATGTTCTCTTTCTATTATGTAGAGGAGGATGAGAAAAGAAGTTTCCAGGCTGTTAGTGTGTGTGCAAAATAAAATCAAAACAGTTAGTTTTGTAAACTTATTTTCCAGGATCAAAATCTCTTTTTCTTAGAAGGGCATTAATGTTTCAAGAAGATATTTTTAAAAATGAATAATTTCCCACCACCCAATTCCATATTTTAAAAGCATTAATCACTCTGAACTTTGAAACAATTTTACTCAATTTTTTTTTTTTGCTTGCGTTCATGTGCTTAGAAAGTTGAGTTGAGAGACAGCATGGTTTAGTGAATGGGGAGTTAAGATCTTGGTTGGAATCCTGTTTCTGACATTTGACCACCTGTATGACCCTGGGTAAGTCACTTAAAAACCTTCAGTCTCAGTTTGCTTATCTGTAAAATAAGGGTTGCAATAATTCCTACCTTATGATGAGGAAAAAATGAGGGAATACATGTAAAATGATTTGAAAACCTTATAATGCTGTATAAATAAAAGCATTATTCCCTTTGTGGTCTCAGAGTATATTACTCAGCAAGTCAATTAACCCCTTTAGTTGGTTTTTTTTTTTCATTTCTAAAAGAAGTGGCATAAGGGATAAAATGCTGGATTTGGAGTCAGGAAGACATGGGCTCAAATTCTGTTCTAGTTGTGTGACCTTAGTTAAGTCACTTAACTTCAATTTCCTCATCTGTACTTTGAAAGAGCTAGACTGGAAGGCCTCTGGGGTCCCTTTCAGTTCTAAATGGATGAACTTGCTTTCATTCATCACTTGGACAATTCCAATGGCTTGTGGCCCTTAAACAAGACAGAGAATACAGTTCCACACATTCCATTTTTAGGGTCAGGCATGATAGCCACTGTCATTTGAAAAATTCAATCGATGCAAGGCTTGATGCAGTTAAAGAAGCAGATAGAATTCAGGGCTTGGAGTCAGGAAGATGTGAGTTTAAATCTTACCTCAAGCATACCCCCTAGCTGGGTGAACTGGGCAAGTCACTTAAGTGCTCTCTACTTCCGTTTCTTCACCTGTAAAATGGGGATAATAATAGCAACTATCTCCCAAGGTTATTGGGAGGATCAAATATTTGAGCTAATATATGTACTTTACAAACTTTAAAGTCATGTATAAATCCTTAGCTATTTCATTATTATTATTACTTATTATTTACTGTGCTAATTACACGAACCAAGAAGAAAGGGTTATAAACAATTAAAGAACAAAAGAATTTCTATCTGAACTACAGCATATGTACAGGTACAAATGTGCTGAGGCGTTCACTCACCTCTCCTTGAAATGCTCAATTCTCAATCAACTCCTGATTTGATCTACTATTGTCTGTCCAGGACCAATGAGATCTACAATGACCTGTTTCCATTTAAGTCCAGATACAACAAAACACTTATTAAGCATTTATTCTATGCAAGGTATTACTCTCAGTCTGGAGGTACAAAGACAAAATGGCCAGTCCCTGCCCTGAAGGAGCTTCTATACTCAGGCACAAGGAGGTCACCAGAACAACCCACTCATATTACAGATGAAGGAGCTATGGCTAAGGGTATGATAGATGTGCTGGCACTTTGCAAGGCACATTGTTATTGATCCTCCCTCTCTCTCCTTTCAGTTCTAAATGGATGATCCTGCTATCACCCTACTCTTGGACAATTCCTGACCCTTATGGATAACACCTTAAACACAGCAGAGGATACAGACCACACACTGCAATTTGGGGTTAATGACAGTTATTGTCATTGAAAAAAATCTTATTCTACAGTGCTAGAGGCAGGTGATGCAGAAGATAGAGTCAGAAAGACTTTTTAATATTTGATTTTTTTTAAACAAAATTTTGAGCTCCAAATTTTCTCCCTCCTCCCCCTACTCCCTCCCTAAGACAAAAAGCAATTTCATAAAGATTATATATATATATATATATGCGATTGTGTAAAACGTGAGCTAGGAAGACGAGTTTTAATCTTGCCTCAGACACTTTCCTAGCTGAGTGACATAGGGGAAATCACTTAACTGCTTGTGCTTCAGTTTCTCCCCCCAGAAAAAAAGTGCCAGTAAACTCAGTAAAACTTTGTAGAAACATCCATATTTCTGGGTCTTAGTTTCTTCTGTACAACGAGGCATTTAGATAGGTTGATTCCTAAGCTATCTTTAAAAAAAATTAAATATTTAGCATTTTATTTTTTCCCAACTACATGTAAAAGCAATTTTTAATACTTGTTTTTATAATTTTGAGTTCCAAATGCTCTAAGCTATCTTTTTATCATAAATACTATTTTTGTAGTCTTTTGTTCTGTGTATTGAGTGACATAAATAAAGCAAACCTAGAAGCTGACTTTAATGATTTTAAGAAAAAAAGTATATGGAGGGTTTTTTTTTATTAAAGGGAGGGAATTTGGGGTTGGAAGTAATAGCAATGTGTTTTTTAAAAAAACCTCAAAGCATCAAGAAAAAGAAATGCTATAATTAAACAAAAAAGAAAATAAGCACTTTTAATTGAAAACTTTTCCAAAAAAACTGTTTTGACCTTTTTTTAAAATCAGAAAATATAATCACCACACACATAAACTCTTTTGCAAAGAACAGGTAAGAGAAATTCTGTCATTCTAAGTTGACAAGGCATTAGACAGTATTAGTTGAGAAGAATGAATGGGAAGGTCTGCAAAGTGACTGAGGGACTTCTTTGTGTGTTTTTCAGATGGGCTTGACTGGGGTATATGGGGGTTCAGGGAGGACTAGCACCTCTTTAACAAACAAGGGTTTGTTAAACTCTTTTCCTGGCTATTCATCCACCTTTTTTTTTTTTTTTAAAGCAACTGGGGTTAAATATCTTGCTCAAGGTTACACGGCCAGGTGTTTCTGGGTGGGTGCTAAGTGTCTTCTGAGCCTGGATTCGATCCCAGGTCATCGGGACTCTGGGGCCACTGTGCTACGCTCCTTCATCCACCTTTCCTGTCCACCTGATTCACCCAACTCTCACCTGTGGTTCCAAGAAACTGTAGCATGGGCATAGGCCACACCCAGGTAAAATCCTCTCAGCATACAGACTAAATCAGGTTGAAGGTAACGATAGGCTTCAAACCAGTCAGTGAGTTAGCAGGATATCTAGTCCAAATGTAAAGACTTCCCCTAGCAGAATGGGCAAATGAGAACAATTTGTTTCAGCAGCCCTAACAGCGGCTAAAGCAGGTGCTGTGAGGTGCTTGGAATTTGGTCAGATATTGAAGACACCAAGGTCATCCACTGAATTCTGGACCACTGCCAGTAGTCCCAGCTTTTGTCTTGCCACTGAACTTTGGTGACTTTGTGCAACTCTGCCTCACTTAAATCCAGTTCACACACAAGTCAAGACATCATCCGATGATATTGTTGGTCCTATCTGAAAATGAAAGACAAAGGACAATGGGTTTGATGAGAGAGACAGAGAGAGAGACAGACAGAGACAGAGAGAGAGAGATTAGCTAAGAGGCATATTTCCTTGGGTTGAATCATCACAAAATTGTTATGGTACTTTACCAAGGAAGGGGTGGTGGCAGCATCGGTAAAATGTGAATGATACCTAAGTAGGCATAAATGTGAAAATAGCAGCAGGGATGACAGTGTCCTACTGAAATGCTTAGCTGCATATACAGGACAAGGAAAAGGAGTGACCCAGAGGACCAGGAATTAATGGCAATGAAGCAATGCAGCATGAAAAGGGAAAGAAAGATCAGCGGGGCAGAGAATTACGACCTAAGGACCAGTGGTAGGAGTAAAGGGAGCTGGAACTCTGGAACTGAAGAATACCATAATACTGTGCATAGAGCCACAACTAGGAGGAAACAAAAACCATATTTTGCTCTTAACTGGTATTATGAGTCATGTGGACTATAATCGAGGATGTACCAGGGCAAGCTGGAGTCAGCTAGATATACAAAGTCCACTGTTAAATGGTCATTGTGAGTATTTACACCTCAGAAGTCAGATCACTGCAAATCAGGGTGAGATTGTTTTGTTAGTTATTTGGACTTTTAAAAGTGCTAACAATGCCGATTAAATTTAAAAGTGTGTGTGCATACCCCCCCCCCCAGACTAATTGTTAAATATTTACTAGTACACTCCTTTATTACTTTAGAAACATTGCCTAAGCTCAGCTGGAATGCAGTAGGAAGCTCAGAATCAGGTTTACCTTTAGGGAAGCCTAGTAACTATAGGCTAAAACAGTAATAATAATAACAGCAACAACAACTGTCATATAAGTGCTTTACATTCATTATTACATCATTTGAACCTTACAGTACCCCTTGACTATACTTCTAATTTTGGAGGAACCAGTAGTTTAAAAAATCTATTTATAATTATGAAGCAAAATTGTTTTTTCCAAAATTTAGATATGAGGCCTTTCCATTTTGATGGTTAGTATAGATTGTTAGTTATTTTATTTAACAAGGCACATTTTGGTTCATATAGAAGCTTATTCATAAAGTCAGGATTGTACAAAGTTATATTCTGGTCAGCTATGGAATTTAGATTGATGATAAGACCTATAGTTCTGTACAATTTAAAGAAGATTAAAATTCTTTTTTCAGTCAATTAATAAATCTTTATTAAGCACCTACTATGTGCCAGGCAACGTGCTAAGTGCTGGAGATACAAAAAGTGACAAAAGCCATTTCCTGTCCTCAAGGAAGTCATGGGAGACACAACATGTAAGCAAATAAACACAAAGCAAGTTATATGCAGAATAAATAGGAAATAATTAAAAGAGGGAAGGCACTGGAATTATGAGAAGTTAGGAAAGGCTTCCTGTAGAAGATAGGATTTTAGCTGGGACTTAAAGAAACCAAAGAGGTCAGTAGTGGTGGTGGAGGAAGGAGAGTGTTCTAGGCACAGAGGAGAGTCAGAGAGAAAACCTGGAGCCAAGAGATGGAGTATCTTGTTCAAACTGAACAGAACAGGATCAAAGGGTACATGTTGGAGAGTAAAATGTAAAAATACTGGAAAGATAGGAGTGGACTCATTTATGAAGGACTTTGAATACCAAATAGAGCATTTTGTATTTGTTCCTGGAGGCAATTGAAGCCATTGGAGCTTATTGAGAAGGAATGTTTCATGATGGGACCTGTGCTTTGGGAAAATCATTGTAGTGGCTGACTGGAGGATGGATTAGAGTGGAAAGATACTGGAGGCAGGCAGACTCACCAACAAGCTATTGCAATAATCAAGGGGTGAAGTGAGGAGGGCCTGCACTAGAGTTATAGCAATGTCAGAGGAGAGAAGGGGGGCAGATTTGAGACATGATGTCATGTCTCAGGCACATGTCAGGCACAGATGAAATCAATAGGTCTAGGCCATAGATCAGATGGGTGGGGGAGAGAGGAAGGAGGAAGGAAATAGTGCAGGAATTGGCATAATTAGTTAGAAATAATATTAATAATGAAATTCATACTTTGATGGCTCTTATTTCCCTACTTGAGGAGGACTTAATCCCAGATTGGTGCTAGCAGGGTGAGTTACTTGAATCCCTAGTATCCTAAGTTCTTTTACTGTATGGAGGACCTTCAACCCTGGGTTGTAATCAGAGTTGGAGTGGCTACACGGGTGCTTGGGAGAGGTGGGACCTAACTGTGGAAGAAACAGCTACTTTCTCCATTTTCTGTTGTGTACCTATCTTGTGCTTTATGCCCTGTGAATTTATAAGGGAAATGAGAACATCTAGACAAGACCTAAGAATAAGTCAAATTCATATGTTCCCAAGGGAATATAGGACATATGCCACAGAATTACTATCCAGAAGTCTTCAAGACTGAACTCATCCCGTGAGACCAGAGCTGACCATCCAGTCAGATGGGCCTTCAGTTACATTTAGGTTCACTCTGGCAACATTTGTCTGACTTAAAATCAATCCATGAGTTTGTCAGTTAGCTATAGAGAGTATTTCTTGTTCCTGAAGTTCTATCTGTTGTTGTTTTTGTTTATCCTTTGTTTTCAGAGAGGAACAGTAGAATCATCATGGGGTGATGCCCTGACTAGAGCAGGGATTGGATTTAAGTGAGGCACAACTGCAAAGCTGTCAGCCTCACTCCCTCTTTCAGATTTATTGAAGTCCAGTGGAAAGACAAAAGTCCCATCTCAGGTCGCAGTTCTTTTACCAACGTCCCAGACTCACTGCACCCACTACCCAAGTCAACAAATAAGAGGTAACCCAAGGCCTGCTTCCTCACCCTTCCCCTTACTCCCACTGCTTCACCCCAGCCTTACCAATAGCAACCTTACCATGTACCAAAGTTTCCATCAAAACAAAACAGATCCAGAAGTTAGGAGGAAGAGAGAAGTAGGATTGATATAAGCATACCTCCTCCTTCCTTTCCCCCTATTGAGTTCAGAACACTTATTTTCACTTGTTTGATCACCACTGGATCATCAGAAAATAGTTATGGCACTTTGGCAAGGAAGGGATGGTGGCGGCTACATAGAGGCTATGTATCCACTCTGAACTTCCAGATCCTGTAGATTGTGAATGTGAGCTTGTGGGGGGTGGGGTGGGGGCAATCTATTTATTTAAATAAAATTCCACAGAATGTTAGAACTGGAAAGGACCTTAGAGATCATTTAGTCCAAATTTCTCATTGTACAGATGAATAAAAAGAGGCCCTAAGGAAAAGTGATTTATTCAAAGTCATACAGCAACTTATTGGTAGAGTCAACGTCATAACTAACCCTTTCAGCCTCTAGGGCAAGCTTCACAGAACATACCCTCAAATTAATTTTTAAGACACATTTAGTTGGAAATGAGAGATGCCCTGGGATACTGTCCTATAGTGGAGGAACAGACACCCCAGAGTAGTGGCCTGCATGGACATTCCAGGCCATGGTTGGGAAGAATAGGGCGGAGATGGATAAGAGTTCATCTGAGGCTCTGGCAAGGGGGTAAGGGAGAGCAAGCAAGCCATCAGATTGCTCCTTAGAGGATTGCTGAGGGAGAGGAATGATTGGAAGTCAGGAGTCTTATGAAGAGGCCAAAAAAAGGGGGGATGAGGACCTGTACTAGGTTGGTGGCCTTGTAAATGCGGGGAAGATACTTCAGTAAAAATAGATCCCTTTCTTGACTCAGTAGTGCCCCTTGTGATGTCTCTAAAGATCTTGTAAGTGTTCAAGGGTCTGCTAAGTCTACCCTCTACTTAATCTGCCTCCTTAGGAAAAGGTCTTCTAGAGTCATTCTGAGGTAGAGGTGGGTGGGCCAGGGGCACCCTGCAGTCAAAGTTGAACCTCAGCATTTTGTTTTGTTTGAGAAAGTAACCCCTCAGCATGTAACTAGTGACAGAGACACTCAAGGCTCTTTCTTCTCCACAACTAACCCTTCATAGAGCTGCCAAAGTGATTTTTTGAAAACAGAGAGCTGACCAAGTCATTCTTCAAATGAGTACAATCCAGAGATTCCCTGTTGCTTCTAGAATCAGGTACAGACTCATACTTAGCATTTATAAAGGCCTGGGCAAGCTGACTCCAACCTAACTTTCCAGCTTTGTAACTCACCTCTTGCTTTCATGATCCCTACAGCCATGGCAAATAAGCCTTTCCCTTCTCACATTATCTTTCATCTGCATTCTCTTGCATTCATGTGCACCATACCTAAAAGGCACTTCCCTCTCACTTCTGCCTCTTAAACCTCTTAGAGTTGGGCAGAATCGCTCCTATCAAAAAGAACACTTTTAACTAGTTGTTACCCCATAGTCATTTAAATATCAAATAAAATGAACTATATTAAAGTGTTTTGTAAACCTTAAAGCACTATATAATGCTGGCTTATTATTACATAATGAAAAGTTCATTATGATTTGACTAATTAAGGAATAGTAATGGGGGGACAGGGGTTGGGCTGTATCTTGATTTGGTAGTACCTATAAGGGAAAGGTTTGTTAAGAAAATAAATTGTGAAAATAAGGCTAAAAGGGGAATTTTTCAGCCTTTTAGGAAAACAAACTGTTTCCAACCTCTTTCACATACAGCTTCTGAACTGGAAGGCTCCTTGGAGGTCATCCGGTCTAATCCATTCATAATAAAAAATGTTTATTCTAGAATCAATTATCCTCTGTTCTTATACATGAATCCTCTGTATTATTATTAAAGAAAGTCTCTTTAGGACCCTAGTGCTAAGAGATAATATTTGGTTAGCTTAATTATCCTTATGGTATACTTGAAAGTGATAAGTAATATTCTTCAAGGGTGGGGTGGGGAGGCCTGATTAAAGCACTCCTGGTATAGAAACTTCTTCTACCAAGGAAGGTCCAGTTCACTGATAGATATTAGATAAATCCTAGGGAGTTGTTTGAATCACATAGAAATTAAGTGATTTGCCCATGGTCTTGCATCCAGAATATCTCAGAAGCAGGATTTGAACCCATGTAAGATGCCAAGCCTGACTCTCTGATTATTACAACATAGTACCACTATAATAAAATGGCTTTTCTTTAAAAATATTCTGTAATTCAGATATTTTACTAACTTAGCTAGCACTCTTTCAAATTAGTCTAAGAAAGTTATGATCTCATTGCACGATTGACATACCTTCTTTTTATATGTAAATAATTTTTCTCTATCCTAAAATTATGATTTTAGAAGAAAATCAGCCCTTATTTTGAAGCAAAAGTCTGTTCTTATCTAAAATGACTGATCAATTATTCCTCTTAATCCTTCTCGTTAGACATCTTCCAACACTACCTGTACTCAGTCCCTAATTCCACTTTCCAGTTTCTGGTCTTAACTCTATTTCACTATGAAAGAGGGAAGGGAATGGAATAAGTACCTACTTATGCCAGGAACTATACAAAGTACTTTAAAAATATATAATAAATGTTATCTCATTTAAAATTAACTGTAAGTCTCTTGTGTTCATTCTCCCAAAAGTTTTCTGATACTCTTCTCCAAAGACACATACAGTTCCTGCAACTCTGGAAGAGATGAAGCCTGAATATGTAATATTCCTCCTCAAGCAGGGAAATAAGAGCCATCAATGTATGAATATGATTATTAAAGGGAGAGAAAAAGAAAGGAAAGGCAGAGGAAGAAGAAGAGGGGAAGAGAGGAGAAAGTCAGAGGGAGAAGAGGAAGACACAGAGGGAAAAAGAGGAGGGTGAAGAAAGGAAGGTATGTCTATGTAAGAAAATGCACCAAAGAGAAACAACCAAATCAGGACTAGGGAGGAAGGAAGAGAAAGAAAGAAACTAAGTGGATGTAACAAGAGGTAAGGAGAAAATAGAAGGATGTATCAGTGAGCTCCTGTCAACTTTTGACAGAACAAGGACACTCTTTACATTTCCTGAAGAGCTGCTTTCCCCTCTCAGCAGTCATTATCAGTTCTATGGTTTCTCTCCATCTGTCATTATTTCTGCAATTCAAAAGTCAGAAAAGAAAATTATTTTCACATTAGCAACCTATTAAATAGCTCCATATTTGTAGCGGAATCACTGCTGGATCCAAATGCATTGTTTTTTACACATCTAAATGCCTACTTAAGGGCATTGTCAGACAAGTCAGTGCAGGCCTGCAAGACCTTCTGTCATGCATATGGTTAAGTGGGTGGGGTGGGGCTGTGTCACAGTCATCCATCACTCTCCATCAATGTCACTACCACCTGCAGGGACCCAACCAATCGTCAGTCAGTCACTCAGAGCTGACAGCTGGCCATCAATCTGGGATGGCTGAGCTCTGCAGTTCAGAAGATATGGGATGCTTCAGTAACTCTTACTAAGATCTGTAACATATGCTTATTAAAGTTTGAGAGGAGTTCCATGGGCTCAGAATCACTTGGAATATTAGAGGTTCTAACTCATCTATATCAATTCAGCTCTAAAATAATATGAAAATCTATGGTCAGCTGGACAAAGAAGTGATAGGATTTAGTCAGTATTTATTCTAAATTCTGATGAATTTTTTCATCCTTTAAAATTTAATTCTATTGTTCAATCAGAAGTAGTACTTTTCAAATGAGATAAGGAAGGAAGACAGGAAAGAAGGAAGGAAGGAAGGAGGAAGGAAGGAAGGAAGGAGGAAGGAAGGAAGGAAGGAATGAAGGAAGGAAGGAAGGAAGGAAGGAAGGAAGGAAGGAAGGAAGGAAGGAAGGAAGGAAGGAAGGAAAGAAGGAAAGAAGGAAGGAAGGGAGGGAGGGAGGGAGGGAGGGAGGGAGGAAGGAAGGAAGGAAGGAGGGAAGGAAGGAGGGAGGAAGGAGGGAAGGAAGGAGGGAGGAAGAAAAGGAACCCTGTTATCCCGTTCAAATGATTTCACCAGACTAAATGCAAACCTTTAATGAAATTAAAAGGTTTACCTCAGAAATCCTTATCAAATGACAGACATATCTGAATAATGGAGCAAATACTTAAATTTTGTCTAATGTCTCAATAGTTCAGATATTCTCCATGAGAGAATTTATTGAGATGTGTACTCTTTAAGTGGCATTAAAGGAAAGGAGGTGAAAGAGAACTGAATACATGTCAGATGTAGGTGAACACACTAGATTTGGTATCTTGAAGTTCACCCATTTTTACAATTCAGAAGGTGAGAGAAGTACAGAGGTATGTGATTGATTGGTTTTATTAATAATTTATTAAGCAAAACATGGATAATAGTTGTTGACCTAAACATCTGACATTTTAGTGCAAGAAGACACATAAAGGGGAGCTGGAAAGGAGAGGGTGAGAGGACATGAGGCAGCCTGGTGTGGAGATAGATGGAAGTGCAGTGGAGACCTAGTTATAGAAAATATAAGGCCCTATCAAATAGACTTGAGATATAGGAGCTCAGCATACCACAGGAAAAGTCCAAGCTTCTGGTGGAGAAAGAGATGTGGATAATGACCTGAGTTTAGGTGGCATGGAATGTAGATAAGTGGAACAGTGTCACAAAGAACCAAAGACTGAAATAGAGCAGACAATAACTTACCAAAACCCCCAACTGAATGGCAATTCTGGGCAAAGCTTTCTTTACATGATTGCCTATTGTGTGACATAGATGCCTGGGAATGAAATGGAGCTGACATTTTGGGGACTTTTGAAAACAGAAACTTTTAGTTCCTCTACAGAAAGATATCTTGAGACTGTTACAAGAAGTATCATCTGGACTTCTCTACTATAGTTCAGCAAAGAACCTGGGTGGTACCAATATTCTCCTTCAGACTAAAGTAATTGCAAACAGGAAGTTTCAAGCTTGATCCCTTTGTGGATGAAGAGGGATAATGAGACTCAGGAGAGGAGATCATGTATCAATCAACCCATTAATCAATCAATTAATTAATTCAACAATATTTATTGAGCATCTGCTAGGTATAAAGCCCTTTATATTAGGCACTGAGTGAGGGAATGGAAAAATCAAGAAATTAAAAGCAAGGTCCCTATTTTCAAAGAGCCTATAATTAAGGTAGGGAGTGGGAGGGGCCAGAGAAAAAACATGTGTACAAAAATAATTGCAATGTAAAGCTTTCCACAGAGCTTCCTTTCTTATGTCACTGGGTTGCTAGATCCCATTGTATTTATTATGAATTTGATTTGGCTCAGATCTTCATATATAAAAAGCTGATTGGCAACACAAATGTAATGCAAAAAATACTAGAAACAAAGCTGACGCCCTTTGACTGGAGAATGGCTAAACAAGTTGTGATACATGAATGTAGCAGAATGTTGTGCTTTAAGAAGCGATGACTATGATAAATGTAAGAAAGCTTGGGAAAACTTACATGAACTGATGCAAACTGATGCAAAGGACAACAATGCAAGTGGAAAGAAGAAGAACATGAATTATAATGACTAAAGTTGAGTTCTAAGAAGAGAAATGAGATAATATATCTGCACATATCACACCTCCCCTCCCCTCAGCTTCTTTGTAAAGGAGGTTGAAGACTAAGGGTATAGAATGGTCCATATAACATAAGAATTTTTTTTAATGTATTGGTTGTTTTGCTGAATTGCTTTGTCTTCCTTTTTAAAAAATCTTTATGTAACAGGGTTCTGAACAATGAAGGCTCATTTCTTTATTGCCTTATGCAATAATCCGTATGGATTCATGATGATATGGAATAGAGGGACCCAGCTCTCCAGTTCAGACTGTGGGAAGGTATCCTATGATTGCCTTCTGTCCATTTATTGTATAACAAAGAGGGATCTTTTAACTTGCTGCTGAAACTTGGTCTTTGTACCAATGTATATCTTCAGGGACTTGACTTCAATCTCTTTTTCCCAATGACAATCGAGGCAATAACTGCTGTCAATTATTGGTAGAGAAAAAGACAGCACCAGCATCAACAAACTGTACTTTCTGCTTAAGATCCCATGTGACCGTGAGTACCTAGTGCCTATGTTGGCTTCATCATCACCATCATCATCATCATCACCATCACTACCACCATCACCATTACCATCA
>NW_027187391.1:7730308-7770837 GCF_028583685.1 Petaurus breviceps papuanus
TGGCCCAGCAGTGAACCAACCCAGCAGCCATGATGATTCTTTCTTTCTTCAAGCAATAATAGTCATAATAATAGTTAGCATTTATATAGCACCAACTGAAAGAAATCCTCCCCTTCAGTCCTGACTGGAGAAGAGAACCTGGTGATGAGGAAGGAAGTGTATAAAATAGTTTGATTCTTCTCTAATTCAGTAGTAGTAGTATTAGTTGTAGTAGTAGTAGTAGTAGTAGCAGCAGCAGCAGCAGCAACAGCAGTAGTAGTGGTAGTAATAGTAGTAGAAGTAGTGGTGGTGGTATGCTTAACCAATCAATAAACATTTATTAAGCACCTATTATATGCCAGGCACTATACTAAGTACTGGGAACACAAAAAGGGGCAAAAGACAGACCTTGCCCTCAAGAATCTCACAGTCTAATGGGGGAGACAACAAGCAAACATATTTATACAAACAAACTATATAGAAGACAAATAGGAAATAATTAGCAGAGAGAAGACACTAGAATTAAGAGGGTTAGGAAAGCCTTCTTGTAGAAGATGGGATTTTACTTAGGATTTAGAAAATGCCAGGAAAGCCAGTAGGTGGAAATAAGGAGGGAGAGTATTACAGGTATGGAGGACAGTCAGAGAAAATTCTCAAAGTCAAGGGATGGGGTGAGTGACTTATTTGAGGAACAGGCAGGAGGCCAGTGTCACTGGACTGAAAAGTATATGTTTGGGAGTAAGGAGTCAGAAGACTGTAAAGATAGGAGAGACTAGGTTATGAAAGGCTTTGAATGCCAAGTACAGGATTTCATATTTAATCCTGGAAGCAATAAGGGATCACTGGAATTTTATTCAGTAGGAGAACTGATATGGTTGATCCTAAGCTTTAGGAAAACCACTAGTGTCTGAATAGAGGATGGACTAGAGTGAGATTGGAAGTAGGTAGACCCACCAACAGGCTATTGAAATAGTCCAGGCATGAGATTAAGACAGAGCTGGAAAATGGGATGTATTAGAGAGATGTTTCAAAGGTAAAATAGACAGGTTTTACCAATGACTTGGATATGGGGGAGGGATGAGAGATAGTGAGGAGTTAAGGAGCCTCCCAAGGGACTGGGAGGATAGTGTGGCCCTCTACAGGAACAGGGAAGGCAAGAGGGAGTAGGATTTAAGGGGAAAGATAGTGAGTACTGTTTTGGACATAATGAATTTTAAGACATCTACTGGACATACAATTCAAGATGTCTGACAGACAATTGGAATGTCAACAGAGAGAATGGGACAAGAAAGTTATATTTGAGAATCATCAGCAAAGAGATGGTAATGAAATGCATGGGAGCCCGTGAGATCACCAAGTGAAGTAGTACAGAGGGAGAAATGAAGAGAAGGGGGCTCCTCTTTGCTCCGGAGTTGTCCACATCCTGGTTGGAAGATCGGGCTTGCAGCAGGAGGTGGAAGTTGCCTTGTGCTGGCACAGATGGAAGTCCTTGCTTTGGGGCAGATGCAAGACTCCCTGCCCAGCCCCTTGCTGCCTTCCCTCAGGGGACACATTGCACCCGGCAGGAGGTGGAAAGCACAAGAAGCTTGCATTATGTTGAAGAGGACATGTACACGGAAATCAGGTTTAAACCTGGTGCATTTGCATAAGACTCTCCTCCTTTGTGAAGAGATTGATGAGTTGATACTGTGTGCCTGTATGAGCTGGCACGAGGGCTTTGGAGAGGAGAGAGTCTTCCTGCTTTGAGAGGACACATGTCACTCCAGACTTTCTTCAGGACCAACTCCAGGGAGAGACAGAGAGAAAAGACAGTGGAAGGCAGCTACATGAGGAAAATGCAGCTCCTCAACATCTCCTTGATTTTTTAATTTGCCTCATTAGAGATTTTGGGGAACTTCCTTCTGTGTGAAATCAGGGACTTCTTCTCCCGTAACTGAGGTATCTTGCTCCCCTTAGGAGAGTCCATTCACTCCATGTAATTATCTTGTAGAGTCTAATCTTTAGTCTCTCCTACTCCTCTGTTTAGATAACGAGTTTACTCACAATTCACTATTTATGACAGTCTTTCGTGTTAGTTGCATTTGGTGTGAAGGGGTCAAGTCTTCAGATATTAGCTTGGTGTACTCTCTTCTCTATAAGGAATAGTTGCCAGTAAAGCTGCTTGAACCTACAAAAAATAATTCCCTTAGACTAGCAATATTTAGTGCTGCAAAAAGCTATAATTTAGTCTCTGTCTGAGAGCCACCACAATTGTGGCCCCATCCCAGACAGAAGAGTCTCCCTTGGAGTAGGATGGGTAAAATTCCAAAGATATCTATCAAAGCCTTCCCACATAGTATGTGCTGTATAAAGGTTAACTATTGTTATTATTGTTTCTGCTTTTGTTGTTACCCATGTAGACAGACATATAGTCTATATGGGCAACACGTGTACCCTACATACATGTTAGGAGAAGCAGCATTATGCAGTGGAGAAACCATTGCCCTGGGAGTCGAGAAAACCTGGGTTTGAATCCCGCCATAAACACTTACTGACTCTGATTCTGGGCAACTCAATCTCTGTGGGCTTCAGTTTCCTCAACTGTGAAATCCCTTCCAGTTCCAAATCTATGATCCTAAGCAAATAGAAAAAAAAATTCAAGGTTATTTCCTTTTCTTTCTCCTTTCCTCTCCTCTCCTCTCCTCTATCTTTTCCTCTGCCCTCCCCCCTCCCCTCCCCTTCCCTTCCTCTTCTCCATCCATTCCTCTTTTCCTTCCCCTTCCCTTCCCATCCTTTCTCTTTCCTTCTTATCCCTTCCCCTTCCCTTCTTCCTTTCCCCTTTCTTCTCTCCTCAATCTCTTATACTTTAATGCTCATAATCAATTTTGCCTACATAAAAATGTTCAAGGCATGGGACAAAGCAGGAACACAGTGTTAATTGTCTCTAGATTCCCTAAACATAATAGAGATGGGCCCTATCTAGTTAACAGTTATATAGTAGTACATAATTATTTTACATCCATCATACACTGTGTGGTATAGTAATTATTTGGAGGTAGCTAGGTGACTTAATTAATGGAGCACTGGGTTTGGGATCAGGAAGATATGAATCTGAGTCCTGCCTCAGACACAACTCCATTACCCTCAGTAACATACTTCTCTGCACCTCATTTTCCTCATCTGTGAAACAGGTCTAATAATGCCACTTACCTCAACAGTCTTTTGTGAGAATTAAAGGAGACAATTTGTGTAAAGTAGTTTGCAAATTTAAAGGGTTAGCTAGTACATGCATATTTTATCTCCCCTACTAGATTGTAAACTTTTTGAGCATAGGGACCTCATATCTCTTTGCATCCCCTACAGTACTTAGCAAATAGTCTTATGTCTAACAGATGCTCAACAAATGTGTTACCTGAATGAATGTATATATGAATATTACTCAAATCTTCTCCCATTACCCCTCATCCATGGAGATAATACAGGATTGATTCTAACCCCAAGCGCATGTGACTGACTCACAGATGGAGGGTAGACACATGAGTATCTACTTTAATGTATAGCCCACTTCAAGCACTAACTCATGGCAAAGAGGAGAGAGTGCATGACTTAGCTATAGGAAGTCAGAAGTGCAAAAATCTTGCCTCAGATTCTAGCTATGTGACCCTGGGCAAGTCACATAACCTCTCTATGCCAAAATGATCAAGTTGGACTTGGTTGCCTCTAAGGTCCTTCTCTGCTTTACATTTATGATCCTGTGATCTTTATTAAGTAGGACCCTAAAAATTATTCTAGGACTGAGGCAGGGACTTGGATCCACTGAGGTATCCCTAAATTGAACTGAACCCCCAAGAGGTTCATTAAGGCAGATCTAAAACTCTGGGTGGTTTCTGAAATGTTTATTGTTGAACTAGCTTCTACATAACTGTGAATTTCCAGGACTGTTCTAAATAGAGGTCCACAAACCCATGGGACAAATCCAGACTGCTGTCTATTTTTGTACAGCCTAAGAGTTAAGATGTGCAATCATCTATTTTTATTATCTCATGTCTTGGAAATGCTTGTTTTAGTCCATAAATTAAAAATAAAATAAAGAAAAATTGAAAAAAAATTTTGAGAGATAAAGCATACATAATAAAGGTCTATTGCTTTAGGCTTCCCTGGAGAGCCTGACCCTTGGGGTAACCTGCTTTAAGTGCTGAAACTGCAGGAACTGATAAAACAATGTGCTAACGGGGCTCTCCTTTCTTTATTCAGGTAACATATATGGTTTTAACTCCAATCTCTGGACAGAGACCTATCTTTATTACCTATTAATGACCTATTAAAGGGCCAGGCAGGATTATGAAAGTTGATGGGGAGTAGGCCTGGAACCTAGCATTAAAACAGGACCATGTGGAACCCCTCAAATATCTCCAGAAATGGAACAGAACCAAAACAGCAGTAAAATGCCATAGAACTTTTCAAAGATCAAAGATCACAAAACGGTTTTGGATAATTCAATTCAAATGCAACACACAAAGAGTTTTCCTCCACTTAATTCGCTACAGTACAAAAAAACCCTTAGGGAAGGGGATAATTTTGTGCTCACAGAGAAAATGCTTCCTAAAACTCTACTTGCAGTCACCCCCAAGTCTAATTGTGTGAATAATCTCCAATATTTATAAATGCTCAAAAGGATCCCCAAGACCCATCTCCACATATCACATTTTCTCTTGTGCTTGTGGCATCCATATATTTTGGCAGGTCTTAGAAGGAAGGGGGTGGGGAGGACAACAAATAAAGGAAACAGCATTTTTGATTTCTTTACTTCAGAAGCCTTTTAACCCAGTAAGTGTGCTCTCCCAACTAGTCCTCTGTGCTGGACTCATTAACACTTAGGAGAAAACAGCGGCAGGCTAGAGAACTAGAAATAGAGAAGGTACTTGCAGCTGGTAGAGATAGCGCATTAGAAATTCATTTTTTCCTGTCATAATAACAAAGTGCTGAGCAGCACTGGTGACATAGTTTCGTATGGGAAAACCCACAGAAGGGGCCAGCTGAGAGAAGCTGTTCTTTTCTCCGATATTCCTAGTCGGGTAAAACCATCCTCAAAAGGAAAAGGGGCCTTGTCTCATTTAGACATCTAATTGAAAGTGGCAAAAACAAGTCTGTCCTCCTCTCCCCCTTCTCCTGAATGTCCTGAATGACATTATGTACATAAATTCCTGCTTCAGGGGAGTTCAATTTCTTTCTGGCTGGAGGACGATTTTGGCCCCAGAATTCTAAGAGCTCAGACAAGAACAAACTTTGTTTTCTTGTATTTCCCTCTGGAGAAAGTTTCTAAGAAGCCAGTTTTTTTTTTCTGAGGCAGTTTATAAATACCGATTTAACTTAAGGGAAATGAAAAGGAGAGAAAGTAGATCCCTTTTAAAGCAACCAGACCTTACTGAAAACACTTTAGCCTGTATTTCTCCAGTTAATGCAAACGTCCCCATTGCCAACTAGATACATAGAGGAAAAAAGGATGACGTGTAAATTACAAAGAAAATGACAAAAATTCTCTCCCATGACTATAACTGTACTACAAAGCTATTTGCTCAGCTCTGATCTGTTACAATCAATTACCCATATCAGGAAGAAATAAATATAATTCCCTAAAGAAAATAGTTCAGTTTTAGTAGCCAAGATCAGTGATTCTCAACCTTTCTGGTCTCAGGAACCCTTTACAGTGTAAAAAATTATCAAAGATGCTCAAAAAGCTTTTATGTGAAATATATTTAAATATTTATCATATTAAAAATTAAAACATATTCACATTATTATGAAAACAGCTTTGACCTCCCTGATCCCCTGTAAAACTGAGGAACCCCCACACCACACTTTGAGAACTACTGCTTTAGATAATAATAGAAAAATAAACAAAAAAACCCAGTTATCTTTGTCAAGCATAAGGAAAACAAGGGCAACAAAGATTTCAGGGATTTTTTTTACTCTTAATAATAGCAGGATTATGAAACCTGGGAAAGATCAATCTTGACCCCAAAGGAAAGATATGAGAATGTACTTCTTTAATTTTTTTTAAAGAATTTGGAGACTATAAACATGGAACACTACATATAATATATGCTAGGCTTTGTTGAACTGCCCCTCCCACTTTAAATTTTTTATTTTAAGACATAACTCTCTAGGATGACTTTGTCAAGATTTCTAAAGTTAGTGCAAATGCTGGCTGGGATACATATAAAAATGTAGAGGATATAAAAGCAAAAGCTGTCAATAAACTTTTCAGAAATTTGAATTTAAGAAGAAATTTGAAAAAGATGCAGAGAGGAGAAAATAAATAAGTTATGATGTGTCTTTCTAAGTTAAGAATTTGTATACTTGGACTCCTGAATTTGGTACTTTACTATACTAAAGCTATGGTTTACTTAATAGAGTGTTAGACTTGTATTCAGAAGTGCTGAGTTTTTGTTCTAATTCTGCCACTTATTAACTATGGAACCTCAAGTAAGCCACTTAATCTTTCTGAGTCCTTTCTGCTTTCTTCATAAAACTGAGGTGTTGGTCATTACCCTGAAAGTGTTGTTTTAAGAAAAGCCCTCTGTAAACTGCAAAACCCTCTATTGATGGAAAACTGCTATTATTGTTAACATTCACTTCAATGCAGGTTGCCAGTGGATTCTAGTAGTTTTATACATTTTGTTATTTTAATTGCTGCAGATATTGATATCAAGCCAGGTTTGAAAGATTCTGACTTTCCTTGTTTGGGTCAAAATTGGGTGTGTAAGGAAATTTGAAGAAAAGTTCGTGACTCACAATATCATCTGGTTTTCCCAATTACGTTAGCACTCCCTGACATACTGAAATCCCTCATTTAGAGTAGAGAAAGCTGAACAGCTACTGGAAAGCCAGTCCCCACCATTCAATGTAAACCAGCAGGGGTGGCTAGAGAACAACCCAGGAGGCATCTTTTCTCTTTTCAAGAATGGTGCTTGCACAAAGTCAGCATCCCTGTGTAGAAACCCAAAGGATTCGGGGAGGATTCAGAGCTTTGAGAAGCACATGGAGTAAATAACTAGGCAAGACAAGATGCTTAATTTAAGGGGACAGGATGAACTACTTCTGATAAAGAAAGACATGATTAAATGCACTCTGTAGAATTTTCTGTCTTTGGGAAGAACACCAGATCTGGAATCGAAGGTCCTGGATTTGAATCCCAGCTTTGCTACTTAGCACCTGTATGATTTAGGGCAGGGCAAATAATTTCTCCAGGACTTAGTTTCCTCATCTGTAAAATAAGAGAAGTAGACTAGAGGATCTCTATATACTTATATGGGACCACATGTCCCATATAAGGATAGCAGCTCTCAGATAAAAGCCAGTTTCTGAATTGACTGAGAAATAATCAGTAGTTTGTGACCATTCACCTCTCTTAAGTAACTTTCTTGAAGACCCTGGAAGATGGTCTGGTCCCTAGGAGGATGGATGAGACAAAGGGGCAGGGAACAAAATGCAAAGCCTAGTGTGAGGTTTTCATCAGGCTTGGAAGGGGATGTTCCCTGATTTTACTCCACTCACAAACAAACCACCCAGAGCTTCCAGATAATTTTCACATCTTATGGTTAATCTTTCTATAAACTGATATTCCTATTGCAGCCACTGCTGGGGTAAAATCTTTAGCTCCTGGTCAGCTGTTCCAGGTTAAACAGCCAGTTTAAAGAGGACAGTCTTGAAGTTACCATTGCCATCTTGCTGCTGTCTATTGTGTTGAGGGTTTTGTTGGGAATTTTTTTTTGGCCCTGATTGTAAATGTTTTGAATTTAACAGACACCCAAATTCATTAAATGTGTGAAATGATGGGAAAAAAAGTGTGAAATTGTAACAGTCGGTTTGTGGTTGATTAATAGAAATCTCTTCTAACAATCCCCAGAACCTTCTGGGGGTCATTGGAACAGAGCAGCTGTAAAGACAGCAGGAGTGATTTAGCCATTGCCCAATGGGGGCTGTGCAGGGTTCTGAGCAAGTGGGAAGTGTCCCATGCTTGAGTTCAGGCCAGTGGGAGAGGATTGGCCACTGCACTGTCAAGTTAATACACCGATCAATCAGCAAGGTGCTTGACACTTAGGCATGGAAGAATCCTTTCTTTCCATAAGGGAAATTAGAGTATTAAGGAAGTACAGGGCCTCAATAACATGGACATTTTAACCACCTTTCACGGTTTTATCTGTTAAATCCTCATTACATAGGCTGATTGCTTATCCCATGAGCAGAAATAGACAATCCAAACTATCTCAGAATCCTTCAATACTCTTCAATGGCTCATATTTATTGAGCATGCCACTTATGGTTTGGACTGGATCCTATAGTCCCCTGGTGTACATACACCAAGTCAGGGAAGAAGGGAGTGCTAAAAGTCCTCTAAATGTTGAGGAACCATATTTTCCATTTCTTTGCTTCCATTCACTCTCTCACCCCAAACTTGTAGTCACTCTCCCTCTTTGAACCTCTCTTGCAGTCTAGCGTTCTGTGGCTGAAAGCAAAAAAAAAAAAAAAAAAAGCTTTCGGAGAGGTACAAAGGGGACATCAAAGTAAATGTCCTCACATTGACATAAGGCTAGAATAATGGTGACCTAGCAGCTAGAGACTTGGCCAAATGCTGAAAGTAATTCACGCCACTCACTAACAATGGGGGATGTGTGACAATGATATATACCAGAAGACGGAGGACAGCTACTTTGTGGGGGCTTCGATGCCCCACAAACCCAATTGTAGGCAGATCAATACTGTCATAAGACAATTATCAAAGACCATCAGCACATCATATTTTCATACCATAAACAGCTCAAGGCGCCAGGGATGGCTTTCCTACAGAAAGCACATAGCATAAATTTGAAGGGTGTGAAATTGACATGATTAATAATTATAGTTATTAGCACATGTGCCAGCTGCTCATGTATGGTTTATCCCTTGATTTATGGTGCCATAAATGCCCATATCTCCCTCTGATGCAGAATCAAGGGGCACACAACCGTGGGCAGAATGTGTCTCTCTCATTGCCAGGAGTTTCACCACAAATAAAAAGAAAAAAGTGGGCTGAAAATCACCCTGGATCAGTAGACACCTCGGTGAGAGGGAAGCGGGCCTTTTGTTTTCCAGGCTGCTTTATCGGCTGCTGAAACCTGTCTACTCAATGTCCTCAAAGCCTTTGAAGTTTGGACTGCAGCTAACAAGGGGCTATAGTTTTTCCGGCCCCCTCTCACTGCTTCACGCTGTTGCCAGGCTGCAGACAATCACTATATATATTACAGATGAAACCATGAGGACTAACAATAGAAGAAGCAAAAACTAATCTTTTAGGTGCCAGAAGTTAAAGCTTTTGTTGTCAAACACAATTTGAGAGGAGTTTTCCTGGCTTTTCATAAAGTCAGCATAGACAAGGATATGAGTGCAAACAACTTAAATATCTAAATCTGAGCTCCCATACAAATCAAAGTACATTGATTTTTTTTCAATCATGAGCCTGGCTAAATTTTGATCAGAAACTCTCAACTGTTTCTTATGATTTATGTGCTATTAATTGACACATTTAAGAAAAAAAAATACTTGTAGAATATTAGAAAATGTGGACTTTTCTGGGTGGGTCTCTCTATAGGTCCTTAAAAAAAATCCTTGAAAATGAAGTAAAGGGCAGGTAGAAAGAGGCTAATACTTTTGTTAATTTTAGGAGAACTTAATTTTATAAAGATGAGGCAAAGTTGGAGGGGAAAAGAAGACCAAAATCCAAAAAAGGTTGCTGCATTGTTTTTTTTAAAGACCAAGAATTGAACCCCAAAGCCAAATAATTTAGAGGATTACAAGTATAGATTATAGGAAGGCCATTTTTGATGAACTGTTATCCACATCTGACCCACTAGGGATAGGCTCCCAAGGCTTTGTCCTGTGTCTTCTCTTTTTTGTCTACTAACCCTGTCTTGGTATTCTCATCAACTCCCATGGGCTCAATTGTTACCCCCATACAGATGACTCTTGGATCGAGATATTCAGCTCCAGTCACACATCACTGACTGCCTGATGGATATCTCCACCTGTATTTCCTATATGCTTCTCAAACACCAAATTAAAAATGGAACTTAGCTCCTTCTTCCTCCACCTTCACCCTCAATCAACTATTCCTCTAAACTTATTTCTATAGAGGGCACCACTACTCTTTCAATTATCCATGATTACAACCTCAGAGTTGTCCCTGATTCCCTTTCCCCCTCAATATCGATAGTTAATCTTATCTTGCATCTATCTCTTTCTCTCACTCACACAGCTAACACCCTCATTCAGTCTTTTGAAGTTTAAGTCTACTTGAATCTTTGAACTACTCTCTTGGACTACTGCAATAGCTTCTTGATCTTCCTGCTTCAGGTTTCTCTCTCTCCTATCTATGATACAGTTTCCAAAATCATCTTCCAACCACATCACTTCCCTGCTCAGGAGTCTTCAGGGGCTCCCTAGTGTGCTTAAAATAAAATACAAGTAGCATCATTCCTTGGTTCCAACCTGCTTTTCCCAGTCAATTTCACATTACTTCCTTTTCTCATACATCCAGTCAAACTGACCTATTCACTATTTTCCAGTCAGGATTCTGCCTTCTCTCTTCATGCCTTATTTGAAAGGTCTCTCTTAAGAACTTTGGAATTGATTGTATGACATGGGAGACATTGGTACAGGACTGCTCAGCATGGCATGCCCACATCAGAAACATGGCTGTTCTGTATGAGCAAAGCAGAGTTGAAGTAGTTAAAAAGAAATGCAAGATGCTCAGATTTAGAGAATACATCCCAAATGTTCACATGAACTATTTGTACCCAACCTGTGGTAGTCTGACACACCAGCCCTGCCACTAACACAGTAATGTCATTTTGGTCTCTTCAAGAATGAAGGACAACAACCAGCCTTTGCCCAGATTACTCCTAGTTCCTGAAATCCTTCTTTCCTCTTACAAGCTTTTATTTCCTTCAAGATTCAGGTCAGTTACTAAATGAAATCTTTCTGAATCTCACTGGTTAATGTGCCCTCTCCCTCTCAAAATGATCATATATTTGCTTATCGCCTTCATAATGTTAGCTTCTTGAGCATAGGCACTGTCTTTGTATCCCTAGTACATTATACAGTGCCTTCCCCATAGAAGGTGCCTGATAGATGCTTGTTGAATTTCATTGAAATGAACATCTTCATAAGCCTTGTACAACAGAAAGAGTATGGAATTTGGGCGTAGAGGATCTAGATTCAAATCCTATACCTGACATTTATTATCTGTTATGACTTTGAGTAAGTCCTTTAACCATTCTGGGCCCCCGTTTCCTCATTTCAAAAATAACATATAGACTGGATCATGGATTTTAAATTGAAAAAAAAGACCTTAGAAGTCATCTAGTCCTTATTTTTTAGATGATGAAACTGAGGCCCCAAGGGCCTAAGTGTACAAGTAATAACTAGCAAAGTCAGGATTTGAGCCCAGGTCCTGTGACTTCAGATCTAGTGGTCCTACCCCTGTATGTTCTAAGTCCCTTGGCTGAGATGGCCTTTCAGCTCAAAATCTATGGTCCATATAAAAGCATTAGGCTAAGAGTGCCTGTAGACTTACAAGGTCAATTTCCCAATTCAGTTCTACTTGATTAGTAACTTTCCTTTTGGGGACTTCAAGAGATTCTCATGGAATGTGATTGGTCTTCTACAGTCACACCCAGCAATTTCACTGCTTCTTCCCCTCATTCTTCTCTCTATACATCATATGCATTGATGATAAGATTGTGGACAAATAACAATAGCTTGCAGTTATATAGCTTTTAACTTTGATTCTCATAATGAACTTGTGAGGTTGGTACAACACATATTATTATCCCCATTTTAGAGATGAGGAAACTGAAGGTCTTTCTAACTGAGGTTAAATGAATTGTCTGGTTGCAGTGTTAGCAAGTGTCAGAGATGAGATTTGAAACCACATTTTCCTGATTCCAAGTTCAACATTGTCTCCATTATGCCCCTTGTTGTCTATCTAATCAAAAGCATTCTCACATAAGGGGAAAAAAAAACAAAACTAGGGGATCTCTATTTCAAGGAATTTAACGTACTAATGAAAAAATATAGATGACTCAGGGTGTTTCTGTTTATGCCATGACAAGGTAAAAGTGGAAGATACAGAATGTATTTGTAGCTGTAGAACTGACCATTTTCAATGTCAAGAATGTGGAGGGACAGAACTTATTTGAGAACTAGAATGGAAGCATGAAACTGTGGGTACTTCCTTACACTTTCACCTGGTGATATTATTGCCACATACTAATAGGTCAATAAGGTTAGCCAGGTAAGAACATATCTCAATTGTTTATAATATGTGAAGAAAATGGGTATCTCTTTTGAGCCAATCTATCAATAAAGAAGGCAATCATAAGCTTTTGATCAACTGTAAAAAGTCCTTGATTGACTTAAATCTTTGAAAGCCTAATTAGATCAGAGTTTTTTAACCTTTTCTTGCATCATAGACACCTATGGGCCCCTTTTCCAAATAAAGCATGAAATAAAATTCATAGGATTTCAAAGGAAACCAATTATATTGAAATACAGTTATTATATATATATACATATATATATACATATATACATATATATATATATATATATATAAGTTCATAGACACTCCCCACCTAGGTTAAGAACCCTTCTATTAGATGAACTGGAACAATGCTACATGAGAAATCTATTTGAATTGCTTTTGGGACCTGGTCAAGGTCTGTGTGGCTTACATAAAACATTGAATCAATTGGAATGGAATCAAGGATTAGAACATCTGGTAGTTTATACTGGAAGCCTTCAAACCTAACTCCTAAGAAGGAATTACTTGGGAGAGGGGAGAAGATCCAGGCCTTGGTCTCTGCCCCAATCTCCATCTCTCCCTTGGTGTCCTTGCTCCCCTTGGCCAAAAGAGTCTCATGAACTTCTGAGGACCAGAGAATTTGGACTTTTCATCATCATCCTAGCAGTGTCTCTGGGACAGCTGCCAATGGTACGGTGTCTGTACTGGAAGCAGAGATAGATTCAAGTATCTAGAATGAGTATGGCCAGAAAACTATGCCATGCCTAAAAGGACTTTCTTGAGTGTCCCATAAAAGGGAAAAAAGGACTTCCAGGAGGCAAGAACTATGAATTACCCCTTTGCTACATGGTCTCTAAACTACAATCCACTTTCCCCTTATATGTTATATGTTTGTATGTTCTTATGGGAGAATGTGATACTGACTTTGAGAAATATTTTGAATTAGCTGTTTTTACTATATCACCATAGTAAATACTTTTTTGTTAGAGATAATTAAATCTGGCTGAGTAACTGATTTCATGGGAAGAACCACACTGGTGGGGGCTCATAAATTATGGGATTAGATAAGTATTCCACAACTCCTCAAGACTACTTTCCACTTGGACCCTGAAGGAATACAGTAACCATGCTCTGGGGTCCCACTTACCAGTGCATGGGGAATGGGGACAACAGGTATAGAATCTATGCTATAAAAGCATATTTGGTTTTATTTATATATTTCTATAATCTCAGTGATTTAGCGGAAGGGAATAAATAAGGTAGAACCATGACAGATTCTGAGTACAACTTACCTTGGAACTGTCATAGAAAGATTAGTGCTATCAGAAACTATTTAGGAGCTCAGTCTCCTTTCAGAGTCAGAATAGGGGTGTGGCACAGGTGTGTATGATGATGTGTGCTTGTCATTCTCTGCCACTATGGAGGCTGAGGCTGGTAGATCTCTTGAACTTGGGCATTCTAAGCTGCAGTGGGCAAAGCTGATAAGTATCCACATTAAGTCTAGCAATGTTATGTTGAGCCCCTGAGAATATGAGGTAATATGGGGTGGACCAGGCAGCCTAAGGAGAGGTAAACTGGTCAAGTTCATAAATAGAGTAGGTCAAAGCTCTAGTGCTAATCAGTAGCAGGATGAGGTCTGTGAATTGTCTCTGCCCTCCAAGCAAGAGTAAGAGAGGGAAAGTCAATCTCAAAAAAAAATGAGAATGAGATTGATGAAAAGTTGTTAGGTCCCTCAACATTTCATCAGAATCTGTTGCATCACAGAATTTCTGTAACTTCATACCCTGATCTTCTGCCCCCGTGTCATCTATTCTCTTTTGTGAGTAGAGCGCCCTCTAACCTCTTTCCATCCCTTGACTCAGCATACTTTCTCCTCCTCTAGTTTAAGCTTCTGACTCCCTGAGAATGACCTGTTTGACTTTTACTTGTTTGTTTATTGTTTATAATTGATAGCTCTCTTCTTTTTTTACCAACAGAAGCTTCCCCAGCTTCAAGTCCATAGTCCTCACTGTTGTCATCAGTCCTTTGCTCTCTGCTCACACCAGCTGGGTCCTGTCCCCTAACAATTTACATTTAGTTAGTTCTTTAAGGTTTGCAAAATGCCTTTACTTTTTCTCATTTTAACTTCACAAGGGAAGGCTGAGCAGCTTACAGGGCTCAGAAAAAGCTCCATGTAGAAGGAAGTCATAGCATGAACTGAGTCTTGAAGGAAAATCTGGGTTTCCAAGACATGGAGGTGAGAAGAGATTGAATTTCAGAAATGAAAGCAGCTAGTATGAAGGATGGAGATGAAAGATGGCTTTTCACCTTGAAGCAACAAATGGGTCTATAGGTCTGGACTATAGAGTGTGTCTTTTCAAAATCACTTTCAGATAGAAGATTGGAAAGGTTTGCTTCATAAGAGTGAAATGAGCAGAACCAGAAGAATAACTTACAATACCAGTATAATTAAAATGAACACTTTTTGAGGATTTTTGTAAACTGATGAAGAATAAAATGAGAATCAGGAGAAAATTTATACAATGAGAACACTCTTAAAACAAAAATTTTGAAAACTTTAAGAACTATGACTAATACCATAACCATTCATGATTCTAGAGGTCTGATGATGAAGGGGTGACATGGGCAGATCTGAGTTTTAGGAAAATAACTTTCATGGCTTGATTGGGTTGAAGAAAGACTTAAGGTAGGGAGACAAATAAAAAAAACTATTACAATAGTTCAGGCAAAATTTGATGAAGCCTCCCAGTGAGTGGAGAGGAAGGGATACATTCAATATATGTGGTAGAGACAGGAATAACTGAATTTGATAATTAATTGGACATGTGGAAGAATGAGAATGACAAGTCAAGGATGATACCCCTTAAAGGATGGGAAAGGCTTGTAAAGTTGGAAAGGAAAAAAAGCCTGAATTTAGAAAATGTAAAAAACTATTATGGCTGTTTACTTTTCTCATAATCTTTAGCTATGATTTTACATTTGTTTGTTTCATTCAACATGTTATCATTAAGTGAAATGATGTACTTCAGCAGACCTGTGATCTCACTGGTTCAAGTATTCCTTCTGCCAGGGTAGATCACACCCCATCTATATCCTCCCACCTTTTGTGATCCTTATCTATGGCTTCCAATAAATTGTCTACAGGTGCTTTATCCAACGTGCTGTAGACTTTCTTCTGTGTATTCCTGACTTTAAAAAATATTGAATGAATACATATGCAACACATGGACTGTCCATGTTTGTCTTACACTTTCACTGTAAAGTCTACCCACTTCCTTTTCCAGTCATATATACTCTTGGAGATATATTTTATACAACTTCTGAGGCATAATCATCACTGGTAATTTGCTGTAGCAGACTGACACCAACCATATGTTTTGCCATTTGTCTTTAGATTGCATGCAATTTTAATTCTTCATGGTACAAGCGATAGAGTTCTAGACCTGGAGTCAATTAGACCTGAGTTCGAATTTTGCCTAAGACACTCATTAGCTATATGATCCTAGACAAGTCATTTAACCTCTATTTTCTTCAGTTACCTCATCTGTAAAGTGGAGATACCAATGGCACCTACCTACCAGGGTTGTGAGAATAAAATGAGGTAAAATTTGTAAAATTGTTACCATGGTGTCTAACAGATAGTAGGTGTTTACTAAATGTTTATTGACCACTGTTTATTGACTAAAGCACTTTGCTGATCTTAAATGACATCATCATCATCATCACCACCACCACCATCATCATTATAATATCATCATCTCCCACAATTCACAATGCAACACCCCTAAGAAAATATTGTGAGTTAAAGAAGTTAAATTTTGTAGGAGTGAGTATCTGGGTATGATTGAAAGTGCTAAAAAATTTCTCCAGTGCCTTCCAGACTCATCTCCTTCCTCTCCCCAGTTCTAGAATAGCTTACTGTCCTTATACAGAAACTGCCCAATATGTACATAGAGACTAACTGATTAGTTCAATCAATTGCTCATTATGATGCCTCCATCCAACTGCATGATATAATCAGAACAATACACTGTTCATTTTTGCCCACTTTGCTTTTCTTACAGGGATGGCTTGACTAATCTTATTAAAATTATGGAACTAATTAAGAAGGTCCTGTAGTGTTTTGATTCTAGGCAATCAGCACAATATTGTCTAAAAATAGAAGAATCTGTAATCTCTGTAATATAATGCCTTTTTGTAATCAACAAACAAAAGATGTAGGAAGATCATATATTATTTCTATCTCAACATCAGTAACTGCCATCCTACATACCTACTTTCTCATCTCCATAAAATCTTTAGGAGATGTATGCATTTACCAAGCGTATCCATGATATAAGCATGAGAGGAGGCCAATCAGGCTTCCCAAACTTCGAAGATCTGCCCCATTTCATGTAATTTGTTAGTGTACTTCCAATTTCATTTACCAATGTAATCAGGGACTCTCCCTAATCTGCTCTGACTAGAGTATACTCCATTAAACTATTTTGGAGCTGAGCTGAGCTTCCCCGACCCCTTCTGGGGACACATGTGCTACTGGACCCACCAGACTCTGATGACTCTAGAGGAGAGTGAGAGGCTGGTGACTTTGTACAATTCTGCCTCACTCAAAACCAATTCACTTGAAAGTAAAGACATCACCCTCCTGATGTCATTAGTCCTTTTCTAGAATGAAAACAACAGCAGCCCAAGCTATCTAACTTGGGATGACCCAGTAGTAATTCCTTGTACCCTATGATGGCAGCAAGGGGATGGAATGAATCAAAAAGGACTAGTTACTGACCTAGGAAGACCACTTAGTTAGCTCAGTAGAACTTAAAACGTTCTAAAGATATGAACAAGCAGTTCTCAGGGGAAAACAGTCAGATGAAAAATACTCCAACTCATTAAGAGAAAAAAGTAAATTAAAGAAATTCTGAGATTCCATCTCACATACATCTGATTGGTTAAGATAATGAAAAAGAAAATGACACCTGTTGGAGGGTTTTCAGTCCATTGATAAACTATTGGTGGACCCATAAACGGGTACAAACACTCTGGAAAAGTAATTTGGAATTATATACATAAGATTACCAAATAGTGCATGTCCTTTCAATAAGTTATACCATAGCTAGGCTTATACCCCAATGAGATCACAGAAAGAAGAAAAGCTCCTATATGAACAAAAATAATTATGGCAGCTCTTTTTTGTGGTGGCAAAAAGCTGGAAACTAGGAAGATACCCTCTGTGGTATGTGAATGTTGGTATCACATACCAACTGTGGTATGTGAATGGAATATCATTGTACTACAAGAAATGATGAAATAGGTATTTTTCAAAAGACATAGAAAGACTTAGATGAACTAATGCAAAATGAAGTAAACAAAACAAGAAGAATAATTTATACTATAATATTCATGTAAATAGTATAGGGAGAGTAATAAGAGTATGTTTCATCACCAATCCACTAGAATCATGGATGGTCTTTTCATTGATCTGAGTTCTTACAGCTTTCAAAATTGTTTGTCTCTATAGTATCATTATTTTATAAATTGTTTTCCTGATTCTTCTTATTTCATTCACTCTTTCTCTCTCCATATATATGTGTATATACCATATATACATACATTCATACACACAACACATACCCACACACATACAACACACACAGAGCTAGGTGGTACAGTGAATAGAGCTCTGAACCTGGAGTTGAGAGAACCTGAGTTCAAATTTGGCCTCACACATGTATTAGCTGTGTGACCTTGGGCAAGTCACTTAACCCTGTTTGCCTCAGCTTCCTCATCTATAAAATGAGTTGGAGAAAGAGATGGCAAACTACTCCAGTATTTTTGCCAAGAAAATCTCAAATGGGGTCACAAAGTGTTGGACACTGAAACAACTGAACAATAACATATAAATATATGTGTATGTATATACACACAAATACATATTGTAAATATGTGTACATATGCATATATGCTTATACATGTGCATACACATACCCACACCCACTCCCTCATTTGAGGTCACCAAAGAAGCTTGATTTGGGTCACCTGCTAGCATCCACACATGACCAATTCAATAGAGGTGCACAGTAGAGAACAATCACTTCAATGTTAATAGACTGATTGTCTCATAGGACTCCACAGGAAGATTCAAGAAGGTTATGAGGTATGGGACATTCACCCAATTTAAGTGCATAAATTAAAAGAAGGCAAGGTGCAAGAAGAATAGAGAAGCTGTAGCAAATCAGAATTCACAACCACAAAGGTCAGCCACTATCATTGCTGTCTAGATCATTAGTCTGGAGCTTGTTTACCCATTGAAACTAAATGCTGTAAAATAATATTAGTAAGAGTATTATAATTAGGTATGTGTGTTTGGTAGAGACCTGTGCTTTCACTGGTGTGTGGATCCTCCTTCCACCAATACAGACTGGCAATTTGTCTGTTACACAGACTGAGACATGGGATGTTTGAGTGATTTGCTCACTATCACAAAACCACTCTGGGTTCATTTTAGAGAAAATGAACCCAGGTCTTCCTAACTCTAAGGCCTCCTTTTTCCATTCTACCATGAAACTTCTCACAACAGTAATATCAACAGCTGATTATTTATACAGGACTAAGTTTTGCAAAGCACTTTAAAGACATCATCTCGTTTTTTCCTCACAATGACCCTGTGAGGTAGCTACTAAGGGCATTATTATCCCCATTTTACAGATGAGAAAACTGACGAGCACTTAAGTGACTTACCTAGAGTCATACAGCTTATGTGTACAAAAAGCAAGATTCAAACTTAGGTATTTCAGACTCCAAGATCCAGACACTACATTGCCTCACCTTCTAAATCTAATTTTCTAGAATCTTGGTTAATCATCACATTATCTGGCAACATACCCTGCAGGTAACAGTTTTTAGCTCTATATTGCCAAGGAAGTTAAATCTTTCACTGAATATATAGGCTTTCCCTCACACAGACAGACCTTTTTAAGGCTTATAACCAACACACAGCATTATGCCAAGTCTATAAAATGATCCATCATCTTTTACATGTCTTCATGCCTATGTCCTCAGAGGCCTCAGTCATCAACAGACAACAGCTCCTGGCTTACCACTCTAAGCACTTCAAATGATGTTCATAGATGGTTGAGTTGGAAGAGTTTCCTGGAGGACTGGAAATGTGGCCTAATACCAGTTTTCAGATCCCTTGTCACTCACATCCTTGAACCTGGTTACAAAAAAAAGTAGATTAAATAAAACTAGGCCTAGTATATGGCCCCCTGTCACTTTGTCGGTAACAGAGAATTAATTAGACAGATCATCAATCCTGACACAACTGGCAGCCTATCATGCAGCCGGCAGAGGATTTTAGTGAACTTCTCAGAGAAGCCAAATTGGCTCAGAGTCTGTCATAGTCCAGACCTACTAATGATATGAAATACTTTTCTGAAGGCCCTTTCATCCCATGGCCATAGAACCAGTCCATCTACAAATATTTATCAAATATCTTCTAAGTACAAGGTGTGTCTTTCAGGAAGGTTAAGTGATTTGCCTCTAGTCACACAGTAAATGCTCTAGGTGGTATTTGAATCTAGGGCTTTTAATTTGTTTGTTTGTTTTGTTTTTCTGAAAGCAAATCTAGTATACTTTCCACTCTGCTATGGCTCCAAGAAATGTCTGAGCTACATCATGTTATCCAAGAAGGAATTCAAGGGATCACTTTCCATGAGCAACATTCAGGAGTGTTTCACACAAAAGAAGGCACAAGCAGATTTGGTTCTGGTGTGCTGGAACCAGATCATACCCACTCATGAGAGCCATTTATTACATTTCCAGTGTTAGCAACCACTACAAATCATGGCTTGAATTATCATTTTATCGATTGTCTAGACTTAAGAAAGTGTTGGAAAAAATGTTAATGATGAAGATTAAACTTAAAATTGTCTGATTTTGGGGGAGTTAACCAGCATATTCTAACATACATAATCCTCACCTAGTAAAGATGAGAGTATCTTTTTATAATAACTAGAGTTGGGGTGGGAGACATCCTCTTACATAAACCTATTCCCTTTTTCAACAAATTCTTACTGCCTATGTACCTATCCTCTCTATACTTTCTTCAGTTATATTCTCCAAATTCCCATCCAGCTAGAGAACTTTGGACATGTTCTTTTCCTTCTTCCAACTGATCCATGTAGTGGTAAATATGGGTGGAATCTGCAATCCATGAAGGTCATATGTGAGCTGGGAAAGAGGCTAGAAACCGACTAAGTTACAATGCTTCATAGATCTCTGGAGGCAACATTTGTTTCCTCCTGGCCTTTGAACAGGGCTAGTGGAAAATGTGATAAATTTGGAAAGTGAATCTGTGTTCAATTCTCAGTTCTTCTACTTTATAGCTGTGTGACCTTGGTTAAATGACTTGGTCTCAGTTCCTGAGTGAAATAAGGGAATTAGACCCAGCTGGCTTATTTAATGCCTTTCAAATTTGACATTTACAATCCTAGAGCACCTAGGTCAGCTATGTGGTACAGTAGATAGAGAACTCTGGGTCCAAAGTCAGGAAGACTCAATTTCAAATCTGCTCTCAATCACTTACTAGCTGTGTGACCCTAGGCAAGTCACTTAACCTCTGTTTGCCTCAGTTTCCTCATCTATAAAATGGGAATGATGATAGCACCTACTTGCTAGGGTTATTATGAGGATCACATGAGATAATAATTAATTATAAAGCACTTGGTACAGTTTCTGGCTGACACATAGAAAGTGTTAGATAAATGTAATATTTGTTGTGTTCATTTGTTTTCAATCATGTCCAACTCTTTGTGACCCCATTTGGGAGTCTTTTGGCAAAGATACAGGAGTGGTTTACCATTTCCTTCTCCAGCTAATTTTACAGATAAGGAAACAGAGATCAAAAGGGTTAAGTGACTTGCCCAAGGTCACACATCTAGTCAGTGTCTGAGTCAAATCTGAACTCAGATCTCCCAGACTACAGGCTCAGCACTCTACCCACCATATCATCTAGCTGTCCCATAAATTTATATAATGTCCCCTATATAATGTTATATAATATCTCGTGATAGAATGTTCCAGTCCTAGGTTATCTTCCATTTGCATTCTCTCTCTCTCTCTCTCTCTCTCTCTCTCTCTCTCTCTCTCTCTCTCTCTCTCTCTCTCTCTCTCTCTCTCTATGTATGTATACACACACACACACACACACACACACATATATATATATTTCTTACATGTACTTTTTAATTTATATATTATTTTCTCCATTAAAATGTAAATTTCTTGAGGGTAAGTTTTTTTTTTTCATTTTTTGCCTTGCTTAATATCCTCAGCACTAAACATAGTAGTGCTTAGCATTTGGTAAAGCACTTAAAAATACTTGTTGGGGGGAAGAAGAAAAAAAATTACATTATAACTTTAAAAGGAATAGCAAGTTATACATAATAGATTTGCAGTTTCATGCTCAATCTTTTTTTTATTATATTATGGAAATGCTTATTTTATTCCATAAATTAAAAATCAAAATAACTGTTGATCGAATGCGTGAGCCACTATAAGAGAAATCATTTCTCCTACCTAGAAACGCGGAAAACATTCAGTTCCCGACAAGGAAGCCTAGTGGGAAAAGCACTAGGTTTAGAGTCAAAAACCTGGGATCAGATTTGATCTCTGCCATTTAATGGCTTCGAGACTTTCATTGAGTCATTTGTAGTAGATGATCACACAAGGGAGCAGGAACTCAGTTACCCAGTGAAGTAGGGCAAGGATTCTCCAAATTCTTGGATTGCTTCATCAATGTCCAATTGATGTCTGAGAAACCTTTCAGAAGTATCAGAGCCCTGTGAGTAAATGGGTACTAAGTTCTTTGTTGACATTTGAAGTCATAGCTACAGGGTTACAGCGATGGTCACTTTCACACAAAATGGAGCCATGTTCCAGGGGCCACAGCTACTATATAAAGGTGTCACTCTTTGCTTCTCCTCCAGCAACATGTGGCTGCTTTTGTCTTTTTGGACCATGAACGCTTTACTCTTCCTAGCTCAGGTCGATAGCCAGCCCCTGGATGCTATCAATGTTAGTGTTTTGTACTTTTGCAGAATCTTCTAGGCATCAAAACTAGGACTTGGCTCTGTTGCTGCTCATTTGTATTCAGTTGTATCTGATTCTTTGTGATCTCATTTGGAGTTTTCTTGGCAGAGATACTGGAGTGGTTTGCCATTTCCTCCTCCAGCTCATTTTACAGATGAGGAACTGAGGCAAACAGGGTTAAGTGACTTGCCCAGGTTCACACAGCAAGTAAGTGTCTGAGGCCAGATTTGTACTAAGAAAGATGAGTCTTCCTGACTCTAAGCCTGGCACTCTACTGTGCCACCTAGTTGCCTACCTAGTTGAACTTGCTTATATTATGTTCCAGTTGAATTCTTTATGGTGATTCTGAAAATAAATAGTCCACAGTGCAAGCAAAAATTGATTTAGGATTGTTCTCACCACTGCTGGATGCCACAAAATAGCCTCAGTTCTCCTATGTTCCTTCACGAAAATAGTCATGATGGTTGCATGTAGGTGTAGGAGTGTGTGTGTATGTGTGTGTGTGTGTTCATGTGAATTATGACTCCTCTCCACTCACAGTCACCTTTCAGATGCTCATCCCTTCTTGCCTGGACTAACAGGTCTCTCTGTTTGGTCTCTCCCCCCTCCAGCCCATCTTCCACAAACTGACAAAATTATATTTTTCAAAACATAAGTCTGACCATTTCACTCTTCTACTCAATGAACTCCAGTGACTCCTTATTATCTTTAGAATAAAGATTAAAACTCTCTTATTTAGTATTTAGGGCCCTTTACAAGCTTTCCAGGCTTATTACACAATTACTTCTCTGCACATTTTATGGACTAGCCAAATTGACTCAAATTGGCTTTTTTGCCAATATTCTATATCTGGTCTTTGTGACTTTTCACACAGGCTATCTACCATACCAAAAATGCTGTCCTTTCTCACCTCTGCCTCTTACAATCCCTAATTTCCTTCAAAGCTCAGTTCAGGTATTACCTCTTAAATGAGAGGTTCCCTGATCCCACCCACTCCCCCAGGAATAGTGTTTCCCCCCCTTGAAATTACTTTATATTTTATCTGTATAAATTTTGAACATTTGTAGAATAGACATATTGTTTCCCTTGTTAGAATGCAAACTGAGGACCAGGGTGGTTTCATTTTTGTCTTTCTACCCCTAGCACCTAGCACTACACTAAACAGATAGTATTGTGCTTAAAATGTTTGTTGATTGATCAATTTGAACCCTAGTGACATTTCTTCAATATCCTCTATGCTGAAGAAAGGTCTATTTGGATGTCTCTGTAGATTCTGTCTTCTAATTCTCTTCCTTGGGGAGTAGGGATTTGCCAATTCAGCTTCATAAGCATTTATTAAGCACATTTGAGTAAAACAATTAAAAAAGGGAAAACCAAACAAAACAACCAACAATATACCAGTTACCAAGGATGAAATTAAAACAAATACACAGTCGCTGTGCTCAACACACTCAATATTGAGTGGATAGAACCTGCAAATTCCTCATGATTCTGACCATGACCTTCCTAATATTAGCTGTCCTTTAAAAACTCCAGTTTTCAATCTGGAGTCTAACAACGAATAGATTTCAGGGAGTCTGTGAATCTGAATGGGAAAAAAATTTACATCTTTGTCTTCATTGTCCACTAACTGAAATTTAAACCTTTCCTTCAATTATGAATGTAGGCAACAGATATTATTGTGAGAAGGGGTCCACTAGGTTCACTAGACTTCCAAAGGGGGTCCATGTCACACACAAAAAGATAAAAACCCCTGATAAAGAAGTTTTGCTAAATTCTTTACATTATTATCTCATTTGAATCTCATAGCAACCCTGTGAGGTACATACTACAAATATGATTAGTTCCCATTTTACATATGAGGAAACTAACTTTAATAGAGATTAAGGTAGGAAATGCTGGAGGTGGGACTCAAAACCAAGTCTTCCTGACTCTATTTCCTATATTCTTTCCACTTCACTTGCTGGCTCCAAAAGCTGGCCTGGCATCTATTTCATCCCATCTTGGCAGGTTCTTTTCACTGCATTCTCGACTTCAATAAAATATTCCATCTGTCATCCCCGGCAAAGACAAGAGCTGCTATTAAGTAAAAATAGTAGAACAGACATATAATTCATTCTTTGTATCTGTCCATTAAGTGTGAAATCAAATCAAGAAAACAGCTTAGATGTAATAACTGGCTTATGTTGTTTGGAATAGCACAATTAATCAATCAACAAATATTTATTGAGCAACCCTTATTAGGAGCAAGGCCCTATGTTAGGCATTGTGGGGGATACACAAAAATGCAGGTCACAAGATCTTATATTTACTCATTCATTTATTCAGCAAATACTTCTTGAGCTTGTTAACTACATGTAAGGCATTATATTGGTCAGGTCAAGTTGAGTAAGGAGGACAGGAAAGAGAGAGTGTGCAGTAAATAATTTTTGTCAAAGCACTGACAATCATCTCTGTTGAAGTATACCAAATTACTGCATATCAAATATCAGTTTTTAAATAATTTCCTAATTTACACAAACACTTAGCCTTAAAATTGTTCATGCCCACCACCAGCACCACCACCAGCACCACCACCAGTACCACCCTTCTCCTACCTCCCCTGGCCATGTGCACATGTATGTACACACACACACACACACACACACACACACACACACACACACACACAGGCTCGAGGCTCTGGAGATTTCCCTCTTCAGAATACTTCCCAATTCCTTGTTGGAAGGATACCTCATTTTTCATTCTTAACATTTTCAATAAATGAACCTTTAAAAATTCCAACTCAAGACAAACTTCATTTTTCAACAAATCTTCATTGTGCTGCATCTACCCCTACTTTCTCTATTTCTTTAGCTTCCTTCATTATGACTTGTAAAAACCTAAGGTAACTAAGGAGAAACGCAGAATTTCAGAATTGGAATGTATCCAACACTAACCTGAAGGACTATCTCCTCTCAACACATCCAGCAATTGACTAGCCAACATTTGCTGAAAACTCTAAAGAGAAAAAACTCACAAACTTCCAAGGTAGCCCATTCTACCTCCAGCGCGATCTAATGGTTAGTTAGTTTTTCTTTTCATTAAGTCTACATTTGCTTTTCCATAATTTTCATCCTTTTCTCCCAATTCTACCCTCTGAGGTCAAAGATAATAAGTCTAATCCCTCTTGTATAGGACAACCCTTCAGGTACTTTATCTTAACTATTATGTTCTTCTTGATTCTTCCCTTCTCCAAGCTAAGCATCAGTTATTTCAGCTGATTCACATATCCCACTAATTCAGGGTCTTTTGCCAATCCTGACTAGTTGCTTTCTCTAGCTGCTTTCCACCTTATCAAATTCCATCCTAAAATATAGTCTCCAAAGGTAAATGTAATGTATCATATATGATCTGATCATGATAGAGAACACCAGGACTATTCAGTAGTCTTTTTCATGGGAATTGTGCTTTTGTTAATACCACCCAATATCATATTACCTTTTTTTTGGTTGCCTCATCATGTTATTGATTCCACTAAAACCCTCAGATTTTTTCAGATATATTGCTATTAAACAATTTCCTTTTCATCTTGTCTTATTGAAATCAATTTTTGAAATCTATAGCAAAGAGTTACCTGCTTATGTTATATTTTGAAGTCAGTCATAGCAATGCCTTCCCATCCACTTTTACTAAGTGGAAAAAAAGAAAGAGATGAGGTTAATATTACCATACAAATATTACTCTTTGAAGTTGGTTAAATTACTTATCATTATTGTTGAATGCTATCTAAAGAATAAAATCACTTAATGGCCATACTAACCATCAGCATAACTGATAACTTTTGTTGGTAATATGCCTAAGTCAAATTGACCATTACATTGTCAAATAGATAGCCTAGACACTGGCATGGAAACACTGCTAAATATTGAGTTTGTTGAATGATTATTAACAACTTAGATGAGGCTTACAATCATGCCAATCAAGTATGGAAATGACACAAAACTGGTAGGAATAGAGAAAAAATATAGCTATAGGCTAGAAATGATGGGCAAAATTGAATAGGAAGACATTTTAAAGGGTACATATAAATCTCTACATTTGGGTTCAAAATATCAACTTCATGAATATAAGTTGAAGATGATATGAATAGATAACAATTAATGTGAAAAAAATCCCAACGTTTTAGTGGCTCAATATAACCAAATATTGCAACAAAAACAGTTCTAAATACTAATCAAAACCATCCTAAGCTTCATTTGGAGAAGTATCATTTCATTAGAGTCAACCCTAATCAGGTCACATCTACAGTATTGCATTCAGTTGTAGGTACCACATTTTTAGAAAAACATAGACAAGCTGGAGCATTTCCAGAAAAGAACTTCCAAGATGGTGACATGACTATAGAATATTCTATACCAGGATGAATTGAAAGAACTAGGAACATGTAGTCTATAGGAGAAAATACTTGAGTGACATGACATCTATCTTTAAATATTTGAGGCCATCATATAGAAGGATTAGAGTAATTCTCCTTGGCACCAGAGGGTAGAACTGAGAACAATAGATAGAATTTGAAGAGAGGAAGATTTGGGTTCAATGTAAGGAAGGTCTTCCTAACAACTAGAAATATCACAAACTGGAATATGCTTCCATGGGAAGTAATAGGTTCCCCTTCATTGGAGCTCTTCGAGAAATGTCTGAACAAGGATTTATATGGGATGTTGTGGGAAGGATTATTAGGTACATGTTGGATTAGATGGTACTTGAGGTCCTTTCTAGCTTTTAAAACCTATAATTCTTTGACATAGCCTCATGTAGATTTTTTCTAGATCCAATAAATCTCAGCAAAGTGCCTATTATATAAAAGACACTTTGGTAAATATTGAGAACACAAAAGTAGATGTCCTTGTCCTCAAGGAGCTTAAAATCTAATAAGAGGGATAAGACAAGTAATACATAAATAAGACAGAATGTAATTAAGTTCAAAGCAGAAGTTTAAAAAGTTAGAGAATTAGAGTTAGAAAATAGAGTTAGAACAAGTAGGAAATAGCATATATGATTAAAACCTCCTTGTAGCTATTTTCTTCTTAGTATATGTTTCCATATAGACCTCTTTAAAGTCTTCCCTGATTTAATTCTTATAATCTCATTCTCATGCCATTCCTTTCCAGCTCATGTCTTTTTTTATCCCTAGAATTCCTTTCAAGCAACCAATTACCAAATGTGCATACCAAGTATTTCTTTAGAAATTTGGCCTGAGAAAGAATTAAAGGTTTTAAATTAAATAAATGGAAGGTTTTGCATTGAATGAATTTAAATTTTACTGTGGTAACTGAGTCTACTGAGAAGATGAAACTGTCAGTAGAGATGTGAATGTTAGATAAAAGCAATTTAATAGACAGCTGGGATCATATTTACTTAAGTGAAGGGAGATTACAATAAATTAATAGGTTCAAAGATCCACCACAGTTACCCAATGCTTTGGGGCTAGTCTGAAGGTTCACCATTTAGTTTAGGGGCTATGGCTCAGTATTTACTTTTATTTATAAAAATAACCTCAGATTTTCCTTCTAAGAATCGAAAAGATATCCTTGACATGTACAAGTGTATGTGTGTATCAAAATGAAAATGTCTTTTTATATACATTTTGGTAATTTGTCACTAATACTTGTCTATTCAAGCTATTTTCCTGAAGACTCTTTGTGCTAAAATGGGCATCTGCTCAACTCACCCAGTTCAAAATGAAAAAAATTTGCATAATATGTATTTGCATAGCAGCAAGTGGGTGGAGTTTAGGCAAGTGCACAGATGAACATAAAAATCAAAAATAGGCAGGAGGAAACTCAATTTCATTATAAAAAACCATGTTTGTTTAAACATTAAAAAGCTGTGTAAACATTCCAAATGTGTTAACCATGGTTTAGCCTATAAGGCCACCATTTTGTTCTTATTCCTTTAGCAGTACACTGGAATCCAAATGAACCTGGGCTCATTAATCCCGATCCAGAGTGTGGAATTTACTATGCTATAGCAAGAGAATAATGGAAAAAAATAGATTTTAAAAGTCATAATTGGAGCAGTGGAAGAGATATGAAAGAAAAGTTTGAGGCTGAGAATTTAAGATTGGTTTGGAGATTTACTAGAGATCATTGAAACAGCCTAGAAACAGTGAGATAAATAGCTAAAAGAAATCCAAAAAAAATTCACATTAATGGATTTGGAAATTTTGAGATGAAAACAAGTAAGGTACATTGGGGAAATGGGAGTAAGATAAAACATAAATATAAGAGAAAATTAATATAAAAAACCTTATAGCAACTAAAGACAATCAGGGAGATCAGTGATTGAAATGATTCAGGAAAATCAAGTTAAAAAATATTTTGACTATGACAGAACATGGTAGATAAACATATATAAATTTATCTATACATATGACCCAATGGAGCCAAAGGGTACAGCAACCAGATTTGGAACTGATATTTTCAGAACTGAATCTTACAAAAAATGTATTATCATCTGTGGTCAGCAAACAAGACCATAATGTTGGGTCTATCATAGCACAAACAGTGTATTAATGGGGCCATTAATCACCATCAAAACTGTATTAGGAGTGAAGATAGCCAAAGAGAGCTTAACTGACAGCAAGTGGCCATAAACCTGTCCAAAAACTAATTTGATTACCATCATACCAGCATCTGTGCCACTTAGGAGGGTTCATTTTTTTGATGAAATTAAGTAGACAAGTCATTCATGCGTATAATAGACATCTAAATCACGGTAAACATGTTGCTGGCAACAGAAGTAGTTAAAGAAAGTGTGGGGATTGTTTTGGAAGATGAATAATAGGCTAACTCAATGGGTAGAGTCTTTCACACAACAGTTGGGTGCAAAAAACATTCAAAGTGGCTACTGATGAAGCCAAATACCAAGTGAGAAATGTCTCGATCCAAAGTCAGCTGCTGAAATTCCAGGAATATTGGTTGTTTACAAGAAGCACTGCTTTGCCAGTATAAACTCTCACTCTTTATGGGTCATAAATGTTCCCAGCAAACAATCTGTTTTATTTGTAGACAGTTGGATCAGTTATAGTTTAGTCTTGACAGACGGGATTATAGGACATCCTATTTAAATGAGATAGTAGTCTTATAAGAGCTGAGCCTAGAGTTTCCATGTTAGACCAAAGAAGAAAAGAGATCTGGTTCAAAAAAAAAGTTCATCTAGGCACTGGCAAATCCTACTTACATAGTTCTCAAACCCAACACATTAAGTGGATCTGGGATACATTATAAAAGCTGTATTTTAGTTAATTTTATCCCAAGATATAAAGGACTCTACTTTCTACACATCTTTGATGTTCTGTTCCTTGAAGAAAAATGTCTTTCCACCCAGGGTCTTAAACTATTCAAATAGCCCAGAAGTTCAACAGTACTTAGGCAGCAAAATCAGACCCCAAATTTCATTTGTTTAATGATCAAAGTGCTAAAATTTGTATTTGTACCTAAAATACTGAGTACATTTAAGTTTATAAAAAGTAATTTAAGGAAAAATACTTCCAAAAGTCCACCAAATTTTCAATAAATTTGTCATATCATCAGTGTAGGTACTGTCTCCATCTCTTTCCATGCCTGTCCCTCTTATGCAAATATTAGTCATGTCCTTCTATAAATCCTTTTTGGGGCATAGCCAACGTGTTCCTCAACCAAAGAAACAGATCAAAGGGAACGTCAGAAGTCCTCTAGTTTAATCATCTTGTAAAGATGAGGAAACTGAAGCTCAGGAAGTGAAGTGATTTGCCTAAGTTTTACACAAGTAATAAGTAATAGAGGTGGGATCTGAAGTCTCTGACACTCCTGTCAGTTCTTGTTATGGGAATGAGTGTTTAGGATCTTCCCTGCCCCTAGGCTCTTTGATAGGCTTAAGGGACTCTGAGAACCTTACTTGATTTGAAAACATACTCTGTCCCCTAATAAGCTGAATGTGGTCACCTGGAGCCTGTGGCAGGAGGCTTGCTTTTCAGGAATGCCCACACCTTGCTACTTTGTGATTGGGCAGTGGGTCAAGAGGGTTGTGACATTCTCTGACCCAGGAGAAGGCTATATATACCCTGATGTGAGGTTTTGCTTTGGGGCGCACTTTGAGAAGAGTTGTGTGATTTTACCAGATGAGACTCTGGGCAGCCATTGAGCCTCCTGGCTTTGAAAACCCAGATGTTGGTGCTTCCCTCTCTGGTAACTGACTAGGTATGGATGCAATGGTCAGACAGTTGGAAGCCTGTCTGTTGATCTGTTTCTCTGTCTTCTTGTAACTTCTCCTTGTAACTTGTTTGTGTTCTCTGAAGTTCAGGGTGCTGACTTTTTCCCCCTGAACTAGGTAAATAACATATGTTTGATTAAAGCAAGATTGTTAACCCATTTTGAGTTGCCTTTCCTTCAGAAAAGTAAATCTAAGAACCTGTGTTGGCTGCCACCCTGGGTATGCTAGGGTGCTTGCAGCTACAGTTCTCTTTCCCTTATCATGCTGGCTCCCATTGCATGGATATCTGAATATATACCATGGATAACAGAATATATAAAACACCCACCACTTATCCTTCATCTTCACTACCTGGACAGGTCAGTGTCCTTTCTCATTCCAATATAGGTCTCTAATAATAGCTTTTCTGCTGCTTGCTCAATTCATATGTAATGTGTTATAGCCTGCTCAGACCTACTACACTCTTCTCTACAACTTTGATTATAACTCATAACCTTCATTATCAAACTGAGTAATTTTAAATCTTACGTGGAATATGTTAGTTCCATTCAATAGTGGTCATCACTACATGAAACCCAGTCACACAGCACTATAGATATATCTTCTCCATTCTTAACAAACACATCTGAATTGGAAGAATCACATCTTTATGCGAAATACACAATGCCTAACAATAATTGCTGGTATTTATCAGAGCTTTAAGGTTTGTAAAGTGCTTTACAAATATTACTTCATTTGATTCTCACAACAACTCTGTGAGGGAGGTGTTATTATTATCCCCATTTTACAGATGGGTTAATTGAGTACAGAGTGGTTAAATGATTTGCCTAGTGTCACACAGATAGGATGTGTCAAAGGCTGGGTTTGAACTCAGGTCCTCCTGACTCCAAATTCAACACTACAATATGGTGCTTTTAAAAATTCACCTACAGGGGGGTGGAGTCAAGATGACAGAATAGAAGCAGGACCTCTCCCTGCTCTGGCTTCCACCTTCCCCAATCCATGTAAAAAGGGGACTCTAAACAAACTTTGGAGCTGCAGAACCCACAAAATGACACAGAGAAGCTAACCTCCCACTGAGGACACCCTGGCAGGCCATCAGGAATCAGCTAGCACAGCACACCACACCGAGGCTTTAGCCCCAGGGCAGGCCTGACCAGCCACCAGCCAGAGGGACCCCAGATCAGCAGCAGCTGTGGCCATTTCCAGATTTATCAACACATAGATGTGAAGGACAAAGCAAGAGGTCAATGCAGTCTGGACCTTGGGACCCAGTAAGTGAGAGTGCATGGCTTTTGCCCCTGGGGCTAGAAGCCGCTGAGACTCCCAGCACAGCCAGGCAGCACCATGTGGCATCTTCAGCTACTGGCCTGCAGAGTGTAGGGGGACCAAGCACCAGTCTGAGGGGTAAACGCTCTTGCTTTAATCTTCTTGAATCTGTATTGAAGTCTAGGGTGGAGGTCCTGGGGTGTGTGTCCAGCTTCCCAGAGCATGTGGAGACCTCAGAGAGGGCACCCATCTAATACTTCTGGCAGCTGAGAAAACCCCAACGTTTGGGAAGAAAAATTCCCTGTCTGGTGGAAGAGTCCTACTGTGGCAAAAAGCCCAGGGGTCAAGTGACTGAGGGGTGACATGACCAGGCAAAGGAAACAAAGCAGACAGAAGATTCCAACATTACACTCCTATTTTGGGGACAAAAAGGAGCAAAGCATGGAACAGGAGGAAGACAGTGAAGTCAGAACTCCTGCACCAAAAGCTTCAAAGGAAAATACAAGCTGGTTACAGGCCATAGAGGACCTTAAAAAGCAGATAAGAGAAGTGGAGGAAAAATTGGGAAGAGAAATGAGAACAATGCAAGAAAATTACAAAATGAGAGTCAACAATCTGACTGAGGAAAATCATACCTTAAAAAATAGACTAACTCAAATGGCAAAAGAGGCTCAAAAAGGCAATGAGGAGAAGAATGCCTTAAAAAGCCAAATTTGCCAGATGGAAAAAGAATCTCAAAAGCTCAATGAGGAGAATCAATCCTTCAGAATGAGATTGGAGCAAATGGAAGCTAATGACTTTATGAGAAATCAAGATGCTGTTAAACAGATCCAAACAAATGAAATAATAGAAGATAATGTGAAATATCTCATGGTAAAAACCACTGACCTGGAAAATAGATCCAGGAGAGATAAATTAAAAATTATTGGACTACCTGAAAGCCATGATCAAAGAAAGAACCTAGAAATCATCCTCCAGGAAGTTCTCAAAGAATACTGCCCTGATGTTTTAGAACCAGAGGGCAAAATAGAGGTTGAAAGAATCCACTGATCACCTCCTGAAAAAGATCCCCAAAAGAAAACTCCTAGGAATATTATAGCCAGGTTCTGGAATTCCCAGATTAAGGAGAGAATATTACAAGCAGCCAGGAAGAAACTATTTGAATATTGTGGAAACACAATCAGGATAACCCTGGATCTGGCAGCTTCTACACTGAGGGATCAGAGGGCTTGGAATGATATTCCCGAGATCCAAGGAGCTGGGATTAAAACCAAGAGTCACCTACCCAGCAAAACTGAATATCATGTTTCAGGGGAAAATATGGTCATTCAGTGGAATAGAGGACTTTCAAGCATTCTTGCTGAAAAAAACCAGAGTTGAATAGAAAATTTGACACTCAGATACAAGAAGCAAGAGAATCATGAGAAGGTAAACAGGGAAAAGAAATCATAAGGAATTTATCAAAGTTGAACTATTTACATTCCTACATGGAAAAACAATAATTGTAACTTATGAAACTTTTCTCAGTAGTTGAAGGGAATATATACATATATATATATATATATATATACATATGTCTATATATGAGGGTATATGGGCATATGAATACCTATGTGAATGTGTGTATATATGTTTACAGGTATACATAGACAGAGGGCACAGGACCAATTTAACAGGAAGGGATAATACTTGAAAGGTGAAATTAAGAGGTGAGAGAGGAATATAATGAGAGGAGATGGGGAGAGACAGAATAGGGTAAACTATCTCATATAGAAGAGGCAAGGGAGAATGGTTACAATGGAGGGGAAGAATAGGAAGGCAAAAGGGAATGGATCAATCTTATTCCCATTGAATTTGGCTTGAGGAAGGAATGAAATACACACTAAATAGGGTATCTCACCCTCTGGGAGAGTAGGGGGGGAAGGCAATGAGAGGGGGGATGATGGAAGGGAGGGCAGACTGGGGGGGAGGGAAGTTGGAAGCACCCACTTTTGAAAAGGGATGGGATCAAAGTAGAGAATAGAACAAGTGGGAGGTGGGGTAGGAGGGAGGGAAATATAGTCAGTGTTTTACAATATATCTACTATGTTCTGTTTTGCATTAGCCACACATGTACATCCTATACTGAACTGCTTATCTTCCCAGTAAGGGTGGGTGACAAGGGAGGAAAGGAAAGAATCTGGAATTCAAAGTTTTAAAATCAAATATTCAAATATATATACATATATATATATATATATATACTATTATTAATACTATTTTATATGTAATTGGGAAATAAGATATACAGGAACTGGGGCATAGAGATCCACTGGAAAAGTCAAAAGGGGTATGGGAGAAAATATGGAAGAGAGCAGATTGGAGGAGGGGATATCCTGTGGGACTGCTATTTTGGGGTGGTGGGTAGGGGAAAAACGGGGAGAAAATTTGTAACTTAATATCTGGCGGAAATTAATGATGTAAATCAGAAGCTAATAAAGCATCTGAAAAATTGAAAAAAATTCACCTACGAAAATTCTCAGGAAAAATGAAGGAAATTAAGGATCGGGACTTTTTTTGAAGCTGAAGATAAAGATCACCCTTCAGCCAGAAGGCCCAGAATCGACACAAGAGTGACATTTCTCTTCAGTGCTTTTGGAAATACTGAGCTCCTAATGCTGAACACCTTGCTGCTGCTGTGAGAGTGCCTCAAGCCACAGGAAGCAGACTGCCATTCACAAGCTGATGCCTTGTAGGCCTCCACATCTTACCTGAGTTTGCAGATGGGCCATTCCCCAGGTGGGGCTGGCCAAACACTCCTCATTAATCATGGCTTAAACCTCTCTCAGCGGGAAGACCTCAGGTTAGACATCATTTGGAAACAAATTGGGTGAAAAATAGCTCTGACAATAAGGAGCCTCCACGGAATTCCCCTGTGAGAGCTTTCAGCAGTGTGAAAACAGACTCTTCCAAGACATTAAATGATCTGTCAGTTAGGGAATGACATTATAATCCAGTTTTATGTCACATGCAGCTCTAAGCAGTTGCTGCAAGCCCCAAGCTTTTGTTGTTGTTTTTCTAGTTTTTGAGACTTACTTCAATTAAGAAAATGTTTGCATCAAGAAAAGGGGAAAAAAATTTCAATGCGCAGAAGTAGATGGCCAGATGCTACCAAAGCTAAAACGATACTTGTTCAAATTTCCTGTTGGAGCTACAAGAGTCACAGAGGTATAAAGCAGAAGCCCAGATTACTTTGTAGGACACAAAAAAATTTGGAACTGTGACAGCACAAATTACCCTCCATTTGAGGAGAACTCAGCCACTTTTCATCAAATGTTATAAAAGCTTGAGAGGCTCAAGAGGAATTAACTTTCCTTTGGCTTTTTTAGGAAAAGCAAGTTAATTAAACTGAGTTAAATTAAAGTTAATTAAACTCAGTTAAAAATGAGCAAGAACTCAGTCCTGGTGAGGGGAAAGAGGATGGAATGGAAGAAATGAAGGGGAGGAAAGGGAGTTCGAGTCAACATCAAGCATTTATTACACTAAGCACTGGGTATACAAATACAAGCGAAAAAGCATGCAATGAGTTACATCCTAATGGGGTAATAGGTGACATAAAAGGGAACTGAAAGGCAAGGAAGATAGCTAAAAAGTTGGGGGTGTGGAGGGGCAGAGACAGTACTTTTGGTACCAGAGAAGGGAACTGAGCCTGGAGTCAGGAAGACCTGAATTGAAATCTGGTCTCAGATACTTACTGAGTGACCCTGGACAAGTCATTTGACCTCTGTCTGCTTCTGTTTCCTCATCTATAAAATGGGGATAATAACAGCAACTACCTCCCAGGATTATTGTGAGGATCAAATGAGATTATAAAGTGGATAGTATAGTGCCTGGCACATAGTAATTGCTATATAAATGTTGGCTGTTATATTATTTGAGAGATACAGAGACAGACAGACACACACACACACACATACACACATGCAGAAAGGAGAGTGATATGTTATATAGACTAAAATAAGCACAGTAGTATTTTCCATGATAGCAAAGAGGAAGTCTATTGATTGTGGAATGAATAATATTATAATGGGGAATACTAATATAACAGGATATTGTTGTTATTATTATTATGTAGTAACAAAATATGAAGAATTCAGAGAAATATAGATGACGTGTACTAACTGATACAAAGTGAAATAAACAGTTCCAGAAGAAATGGTAATCTTGTCCTGCTTATTGGTAAAGTGACTACAGAAATATATATGAAAAGATCATAAAAGAAATTGAATACTAATTTTTTTAAAAGGTTGAAGCGGAAGGAGTCCCAGTGACTAAATAATGAATATATTTCCCTCTTCTCAACATAAAACAAAGGACTATAGTGGCAAAGGCAGCTAGGCGGTGCAACAGATAGAGTGCTGGGCCAGGAGTCAGGAAGATAGTTACTCTGTCAGTTCTTTCTGCTTAAACTGATTTTCTTTGTCATGAGTTCCACTCTATAAGTAGTAAAATGACTATGATCTAAAACCAAGCATCATCTAAAGACTTCTTTTTTCTTTTTTTGGAGGGGGGAAGGCAGGGCAATTGGGGTTAAGTGACTTGCCCAAGGACACATGGCTACTAAGTGTTAAGTACCTGAGGGCGGATTTGAACTCACGTTCTCCTGACTCTGGGGCCAATGCCCTATTCACAGCACCACCTAGCCATCCCTAAAGACTTATTTTTTTAAAAAATAAAACAAATTTACCTTAATGCTATAGGATAGGTCAAAAGTTCAATAAATATGGATATCACTATTATTACCAAAATAACTGAAATGCCTATGAAATGTTTATTACAATTCTCATAACAGTAATAATATTTATTATACCTAATGTCAGGGTAAGCTAAAGGGAGGAAAGTAGGATAAAAAAAGTACTCACTCGTGACTTCTTCCCAATAATCTGGAATCCTATTTGATAACTAACTCTCCCAGGAATGAAGGTTTACCCTTTGGGCTTGAAAATTAATGGGAGGTAAGACTATTAACCACTATTAATCACTGCCTAGTTGTGGAACAGGGGTCTGTATAGCTCAGTTAAAGTATGAGCTATGCTGTATAGGGTTACCCAAGACAGACAAGTCATAGTGGAGAGCTCTGCCAGAAAGTGATCCACTGGAGAAGGAAATGGTAAACCACTCCAATATCTTTGCCAAGAAAACCCCTTAGACAGTATTAAAATGCACGACATCAGAAAATAAGTCCCTTAGATCAAGGGCCTGGCTTGCTATGGTCCCCAGGGTCATGAAGAGTCGAACACAACCCAACAACAAGTTGAACACAACTCAACAACAACAGCAAAGTCTATTAAAGCAATATTACTCCTCCTCAAAATGGAAAATATAAAGGCTTGGTGAAAGCCAGCAATGAATATTTTTGAAGCATCTAATCTGGTCCAGAGAGGCCCAAGGAGATAATATGATCCTAAGTCCACTCTCAGAGAACACTAAGCCCTCATTAATATTACTTTACATTACATTCATATTACTTATTTATAATTTAATGATCAATTACTTTGATCAACTTACTACAATCATCAACTACTTTGATGATTGACATATTTGAAACTGAGCTGTTATCAGAGTCATAGTTAAGAATTTTTGTACCTGAAGAAATTATATAATACCTGCAGCACAAAGCATTCCTTCAGTAGACTTCGAAAGGGGACGGAAGGGTACAGCAGAGGAGGAAAATCTCTGCCCCTTTGTTGAGGAGAAAGTGACTCTGAAAGAAGATCAGGAAGAATGAGAGAATTCACCTAAGCTTACCCACTGACAACTTCAGATTTGTAGCAGCAACCAAACTGGCACACTCAGGATTGCTGCTAGCACAGGTTCTTAGATCTGCTTTACTAGGAAAGCTAGCTGTTTAAGGCATCAACAATCTTTTTTAATTACATTCACTAGTTCAGGGGAAAAGTCAGTACCCTGAACTTCAGAGCAAATACAAGTAGAGAAATAAAGACCAACAGACAGGGCTCTGACTGCCTGAATCAACTATACACTTTACATGTACCCCTAGATTGAGAGAGCCTTTATATCTGAGCAGTTGGAAAGCTCTGAACATATGACCACTCAGAATTTCGACCAGAGAATCACAAGATCCTTCTCATAAGCAAGCCCCCAAAGCAAAATACAAACTCAGAATATATATACACTTCTCAGAGCCAGAAGGCATCATGACCTGCTGACTCAGTGTTTAATTAGAGATTAGGAAAAGGTGTGAAAGCCTTCCTACAAGCAAGCAAGCCTCCACTAAGCAAGCTTCCCTTAATGGGCTCCATGTGAGGTCTATTAATGGACAGGAAAAGATCTTATATCCCATTAACATTACAGGATTTTAACTAATTATATTTGTTAACTATTGGCTAAGTTGTTTCTAAGCTTCCAAAGAATGACTTGTGTTGTCACACACTATAAATTTGTTGCCCCAGGTCAAAATTCCAGATAATCCAATCTAGTTATGCTGCTGGCTTTTGTAAGCCTTATAGAGAGAAGTCTTCCATAGCTTCATATAGAGGTGACAGAATTTTGCACACACACTGTCTCTGTAACAGATAGTATAAAGTGATTTATTGATCCTGCTCTGCTCTTACATAGAAAACATGTCTCATTTAATCAGCTTGTTTATCCCTGGCTATGCTTTAATAATTAAGTTAAATTTATTAAAGTGTATAGGTTGAATTAGATGATTGCTGAGGTCTCTTCTCCCCATCTTTGCCATAACCAAGGAAGGAGATAAGTTCTTGCTTGAAACATTAGATTGTGCACCAAGTCATAGTGATAAATCTTTCAAAAACAAAAACAACCACCACAACAAAAATAACAATAGCATTTATGCAGAGTGTTCTAAGAATCTTTTCTTTTTAGCTTTTGAGACATCCTCTAGAGTGTTTTAAAGTTTACCAAGCAATTTACAGATATCATTATTTTTCCTCCCAACAATCCTGTGAGGTAGGTGCCGTTATTATCCCCATTTTACAAATATGGAAACTGAGGCAGACAAAAGTTAGGTGACTTGCCCAGGGTCACACAGTTGATAAGTATCTGAGGCTGGATTTAAACTCAGGTCTTTCTGACCTGACATGCTCTAGCACTCTGTCTGTTGTGCCACCTAGCTGCCTAGGTTGGCACCTGTAAGGTAGGGTCTCCAATTTTTATGCTACTACAGCTTTTTTGAGGGCAATTGGGGTTAAGTGATTTGCCCAAGGTCACACAGCTAGTTTTTTAAGTGTCTGAGGCCAGATTTGAACTCAGGTTCTTCTGACTCCAGAGCTGGTACTCTACTCACTGCACCACCTAGCTGTCCCTACTACAGCTTTTGAATTACTGCATGGGCATCTAAAGATCACAGAAAGGAAATAATGAAGGTTGATACTAAATTTTATTGCTTTGGTCCTAAACTGATAGCTATTAGTTAGATTAACTTATTTAGGATTATTACAATATATTATTTATATTAACTAAATTGTATGAACTTCTATACAGTGATTACCAATATAAACATTATGGTTTTGTTAGTATTCATTGATATTTAGAAGTAAAACTAGAATGAAACAACTAGAGCTTTTCACCAAGGTCATTATATTGGTGGGAGGATGTGTTTACTCCCTTCAACAGTCTCCCTCCCTCAGGAAAAAAAAAGAAGAGATACTCTAGGTACCTGGTGAGTAAGAGCCTGGCTAAGGAGCCATCTGGGATAGGATCTGGTAGAGAGATGCTGTTCCTCCGTGTGCAACCCCTGACAGAAGGGGAGTGCAGCTCCTGGACAATCTTGGGAGAATATCAGTTGGGAATGAAGTCTGCCACGCCACTTTCTGCCCATGAAAGGGGTCTAAAATCACCAAGCCCACCGGGGTCCAGTAAGTACCAGAACTCTGTTATAATTCTGTTGGCATACTCTCCCTTTAGTTCCTCAGAACTTTGTAGAATATAATGTTGTCTATAGGCCTTCAGGGAATCCTTCAGAGTATTGTGTTGTTGATCAGTCATATAGTTTTTGTCACGTCTGATTCTTTGTGACCCCATTTTGGGGTTTTCTAGACTAAGAAAATTTGGGGTTTTCTTTGCCATTGCATTCTCCAGATGAGGAAACGAAGGCAAACAGGGCTAAGTGACTTTCCCAGGATCACATAGCTAGTAGATGTCTGAGGCTGGATTTGAACTCATGAAGATGAGTCTTCTAGATTCCAAGCCCAGTGCTCTATCCACTGCTCCACCTAGTTGCCCTTAGAAAACTGTGATGATCACTAAATGAGGTAAAAGTGAAGAGAATACTAGAGCTCTGGAGTCAGAGAGCTGGGGGGAGAGGGGGGTGTCATATCCTGTTGTAGCAGCAAGCACCCCAGTGTTCCCAGGGTGGCTGCTAGCACAGGTTCTTGGATCTGCTTTATTAAAGGAAAGCAACTCAAAATGGGTTAACAAGCTTACTTTAATCAGTCAGACATATATCGTTTACCTGGTTCAGGGGAAAAGGTCAGCACCCCGAACTTCAAAGTATACAGGCAGAATTATCAAGACAGAAACAGATCAAGTAGACAGATTTCCAAACTGTCCAACCATTACATCTATACCCAGTCAACATCTGGGTTTCCACATCTGGGTTTTTCAAAGCCGGGGG
>NW_027187391.1:7770937-7794015 GCF_028583685.1 Petaurus breviceps papuanus
CCCCAAAACAAAGCCTCACATCAGGGCTTATATAGCCTTCTCCTGGCTCAGAGAATGTAACAACCTTATTGACTCACTGGCCAATCAAGAAGTATCTACTGAAAAACAAGCCTCCCACCCCAGGCTCCAGGTGCACTTTAGCCTAGGGGCAGGGAAGATCTTTAAATTTGCATTTCCATTACATCTGTATTCACTGCTTGCTATGTCCAATGTCTCTTACTTAATGTGCTCATTTCTCTCTTATGTGTTGCTTCCATTCTCTTTCAAACATCAAGTTATATTAATTATATAATTATTAAATATTAATTAAAATTATATTAAAATCCTGCCTTTTCAATTAAGCATCTCAACTAGAGTATAAGCTTTTTGATGAAAGATTATCTCTCACACTACCTAGCATGTTGCCCTGACTGTAGTATGCGTTCAGTAAGTATTTACTGATTAATTAAAATTTCCCACAGGGCAGATAACAGACTCCTGGTTCCAGCTCTCTTTCTAACCTTGTGATACTGGGCAAGTTAATTCATCACTCTAACTCTCATCTGAATAAAGGGAGAGTTAAATGAGATCATCTATCTCTAAAACCTTCCTACTCTAACATTCTATAATCCTATGATACCATATGGTAAATAGCTTTGTATAACATGTGAGGCAATTCCAAATCTGTTTGATGGGCAGATACCTACTTTGTGGTGATGGCTATTTTGTTTTAAACTATCCTGGGAATTTTTTTCTTTAAAAAAATAACTGATTCCTTTAATATATATATAGGGGTGTGTGTGTATATATTGTGTGTATGTGTGTGTGATCCCCAAATATATGGCCACCTTCTTCCCACCACCACAACCACCATAAATGCCTTCCTTGTAACAATAAAAAATAGCCAAACAAAACAGGTTGGCACAGTGACCACATCTGATAGCATAAGCAACATCCCATACCTACAGACAGTCACTTCATTACCAATAAGAGGGAAGTAGTTTCTTAATCTGTTCCCTACTACAAAGATGGGTCATTGTACTAAATCTAAACTTTTTATGTTGTTTTCATTTGCATTATTGCTGTTGCTCTATATATTGCTCTTCTGGTTCTTCCTTATTCACTCCGTATCTGTTCAGAGAGGTCTTCCCAGGTTTCTATGAATTCATATTTGCCATCTCTTATAGCACCATAAAATTCTATATTATACTTATGTATTACAATTCTATCCATCATTCCCCAATTAACAGATACCTAATTAGTTTACAGGTTTTTACTACCATGAAAAATGCTGCTACGAAAATTAGGGTATACATAGGACCTTTCTTTAGGTCTTTACCCTCCTTAGGGTATATACCCAGTAGTAGAATTTCTGGGTCTAAGGGTCTCAATATTTGATTGATTTTTCTTGCATAATTCCAAATTATTTTCTAGAACAGTTGGAACAATTCACAGCTCTACATATTTTCCCATGGCTTCTCAAACATTAACTATTGCTATCTTTTTCTCCCAATTTAACCACTCTGGGATTTCTTTTTATTGGGATTATCTATAGGGAAGAAGTGGGGGAGGAATTAGCTTGATTTTAGGGTGATGTACTAGAATGACCACTAGTCTAAGTTAGGAGCCTGGAGTCTAGTCTGGGATCTGCTATTTACCAGCTGTTTTATCCCTTTGAGCCTCAGCGACTTCAACTACAAAATGCTGCATCTTGATGGAGTTCATGAGTCTCTAAGAGCCCTTTCAAATTAGAAAATTTATAAACTGTTCCTGGTCTGTTCCTGAAATGACTAGGATCCTAGGATAGTTCTTGAACTAGAGAATTCTGGAAATTAGACTATAAGCTCTTTTAGGGCAGGAATGATGGCATTTTCAGGTGTTTTATAAATCTTTAATTAGGTGAAAGTGAATATAAGGGTAAAGAGAAGGGGCAGGACACTTATCAGGACCAAAGTGAAGTCAAGACTAGAGTTCCTGGAGATACACCAGATGGAGCTAGATCATTTTCTTTCTTCTTTTTTTTTGGAGGGCAACTGGAGCTAAGTGACTTGCCCAAAGTCACATGGCTAGTAAGTATGTCAAGGGTCTGAGTCCGGATTTGAACTCAGGTCCTCCTGACTCCAGGGCTGGTGTTCTCTTCACTGTGCCACCTAGCTGCCCCTACTAGATAACATTTTCAAAATCCTTTCCTAGAAGCACATCGCAGGAAAAGCACTGGTTATCCCAGAACCAACCTGGCACCTAGGAATGGGGATAGGACTCTCTGAAGGCACAGAATAGTACTTAATGAAACAGACATTGTATCCTCTGCCCAAAGTTGCCTAGAAATGAGCAAGAGGTTGTATGGTGGATTATTTGCAACCTATCCTTTTTTAAAGTGCCAACCTTTAATTATTCAAGGGCAAAATTAGACTATAAGATCTTTCAGAACAGGGATGATAACATGTCCATCCATGTATACATAGTGTACTACATAATGCCTTGGAGAGAGTAGGTATTTTATAAATGTTTAATTAATTCTTTAGGATCTATGCATCTCTATCACTCTCTGAGAGTCTGGTTCTATCCTCTGGGCTCCATATACAATCATTTTATTTATAATTAGCCCTTCTACTGGAGGGTAAAATAGAGAAAGAAAAAAATTCACCTGGAGCAAGCTAATTTTAATCCTCTTTGGTAGCTTTGATAATGAGATTGGCAGAGGAGTGGGATGACATATTGGCTAAAATAATAATTTTGGGTTGTTTATGGTTTAAATTTACCATGGTCTCTTTGTCTCAATTAACAAATACAGTAAAGAGTTGACCTTTTCTAAGTAGTTCACATTCCTTCCCAAATGGTTATATGGACTATTTGTGTGAGACCTATGGTTAGAGCCTTTCCAGGTCATATTGGTTTTAATCAGCTACAATCAGACATAATGTCCATTAGCCCTGACACTGTGATGTCATTTTGGTGACCTTCAATCAGGAAGGACCACCACCACCACCAATAACAAAGCAGTCCATTACCAGAGAACTTTCAGGTCAATTATTACTATTATTTCAAAAATAATAATTTAAATAACAGTTCAAGTTTATACTATGCTTTAGGGCTTCTATAGCACTTATGTAACATGCATCCCTCTGTCATAGAATGGAAGTAACACATAATAAGGCTGGTAAGGTTGTGAGGGACTTTAAATGTCAAAGAGAAGATTCTGTATTTTAGGCAAGTGGGAGCAACTAGAATTTCTTGAAGTGACATGGTCAGAACTACGCTTTTATAATGTCATTTTTGTAGTGGGGTGGAGGACAAATCAAAGGGAGACCAATTAGAAAGCCATTAAAATATTCTAGGTAAAATAGGATTTGGAATAGGAAAGTGGCTGAGATAGGATGAGTGGAATGAAAGGGGTGTATGCTCTGGAAACAGAACTGACAAGATTTGGCAGATGATTAAATCTGTAGGGTGAGAGAGAGAGACAGAGAGAGACAGAGAAAGACAGAGACAGAGAGAGAGAGAGAGAGAGAGAGAGAGACAGAGAGAGAGAGAGAGAGAGAGACAGAGAGAGAGACAGAGACAGAGAGAGAGACAGAGACAGAGACAGAGAGACAGAGAGAGACAGAGAGACAGAGACAGAGAGACAGAGACAGACAGAGACAGAGACAGAGAGAGAGAGAGAGAGAGAGAGAGAGACAGAGAGAGAGAGAGAGAGAGAGACAGAGAGAGAGACAGAGACAGAGAGAGAGAGAGAGAGAGAGAGAGAGAGAGAGAGAGAGAGAGAGAGAGAGAGAGAGAGAGAGAGAGAGAGAGAGAGAGAGAGACAGAGAGAGAGAGAGAGACAGAGACAGAGACAGAGAGACAGAGACAGAGACAGAGAGACAGAGACAGAGAGAGAGAAAGAGACAGAGACAGAGAGACAGAGAGAGACAGAGAGACAGAGACAGAGAGACAGAGACAGACAGACAGACAGACAGAGACAGAGAGAGAGACAGAGAGACAGAGAGAGAGACAGAGAGACACAGAGACACAGAGAGACACAGAGAGAGAGAGAGAGAGAGAGAGAGAGAGACAGAGAGAGACAGAGAGACAGAGACAGAGAGAGAGAGGAGTTGGCTAAAAGTAAGGCAGAGCCCCTGACAGAAATAAACAAGTTCAGAAGAGGAGTGGGTTTGGGAGAGAAAGATAATAAGTTTAGTTCTGAACATGAGGCTCAACGCAGCCTCACTGGACATTTAACACCATCTTTCCCCCTTCTTCACATTCGTACACTCTGCAACCCAACTAAACTATCATCTCTCATATTGTCACTTTATTTTCAGTCTCTTGCATCTACACCAGACATCCCACATGCCTGGAATGTACTGCCTTCTCACCCCAGTTCATAGTCTCTTTGTTGCTTCAAGAAGCAGCTCAAGCAACAGCATCTGCAGGAATCATTTTCTGATCCTTCTAATAGTCCCTCTCCCTCCCCTCCTAACTACCTTGTATCCAAACACCATATAAATATATATTATATATATATATGTTTGCCTTTATTAACTTTATACTTATACTGTGTATATTTTTGTGTGTACTTGTCTTTATCCCCTAGAATATAAACTCCCTGAGGGCAAGGATCATTATTTACTTTCTTTGTATCCCCAGGATTTATCACAGTGCCTGGCACATATTAAATACTTAATAAAAGTTTTATGGCCACAGTAATTTGGAGCTAAATATTGGTTTATGACTCTTTCCATAAAGGGGAAAGTTGGATCATCCAGATAAGAGTGGCTCTTTGTCCTTTAAAGTATAGAGGTATAGTACAAAGGTATGAAACACATGGCCACTGCAATCCTGACCAGATTAAATGTAATTGAGAAATATTTCACAAAAATACAATAACACACAGATTATGTTAATATGTGTTTTTTCTAAGTCAATATAATATGCACCATCAAAGAATCTTATGAAGGTCTGGTGGCCCCCATTTTTATTTCAGTTAGTGGAGAGAACAAAGGACTTGGAGTCCAATGTATCAGGTCCTGGTTTTTAATTATACCTCAGCTACTTAGGATTTGTGAGATCCTGGACAAGTTATTTAATCTCTTTGAGCCCCAGTTTACTAATCTTTAAAATGAGGGAGCTAGACTCACTGTCTCAACTTCCTCTCTTGCTATAAATCTTAGGGAGTTCCTTAGGGATTATCATGAAAGAGTGGCATGGTTTTATAAAGGTTGGGAATATTAGAGAACAAAATGAATACTATGGGGAACTGAATGCTGCAATAGAAAAAAGAGCTTTTAGAAATATTTTGGGGGCAAGATCAAAGAAGAAATAGGATGGAAGCTCGAATGAGATTATTATAATTTCAAAGAGAAGGCAAAAATAACTAGGTCTCACTTTACTTATTTTCTTTGCTAAGAAGAATGATCTTTGGACTAGGAAGGATAAAATTGTCTGATAGGGCTTTGCTATGTAAAATAATTGAGTATAGGTTTATTATTCAATCAATCAGTATCTATTAAGTGTCTATATATAGATTTGGAAGTGACCTTGGGTATTATTGAGTCCCACCCCCTTATTCTTTGGATGAGGAAACTCAAAATTCACAAATATGATGAAAATCAGAGCCAGCGTTCAAACTCAGCTCCACTAATTCCAGTTTCAGTACTATTCCAATAGTGTCTCAATTAGTAGTTGCAAAAGTTAAGTAGAAAAGGTAGATAGAAATCAGATTGTGGGTGTGGGGGGTAAGTATGTAACTTATCCTAAAGGTAATAGGGAGCCATTGAAGATTTGAATAAGGGAATGACTTAGCCAGAAAAGTATTTTAAGAATATCACATTATCACCTGTGTGGAGGTTGTTTGAAAAGTGGAAAAACTTGAGGAAGGAAAACCAATTAGTTGGCCATTCTGCGCAAGAGGTGATGAAGGTCTAAACTAGGATGACAGGTAGATAGGCTGAAAGAAAGAAATGAATAGAAGACATGCTATGGAGGAATTTTGAAAAGAGGTGGCAGTTGATTAGCCATGTGGAATAAGGGAGAATGAAAGCTTGTAAGGAATTTGGACACTTTTTTAGCTCACACTAGATACTTAATTTTTTCAAAAAGCACTTCTAAACAGAATATAACTAGGTTTCACATAATAGTATGATATGATTTTTCCATTCTTAATGAAGCATCAGAAGATTCACCAAATCAGACCTAGACAAATTGATATTTCATTCATTGAATCTCTGGTTTTGACACAAATGAACTCATCTGCTATAAATTCCAGAAGGACAAATGCAAGGGATCTTTTAAAATTAGTTATTAAGCAGTGGGCATGAGAGACAACAAAGTCTTGTATATGTGTATATTGCCTCCCCAACAGAATGTAAACTCCTTGCAGACAAGGACTATTTCATCTTTGTTTCTGCATCCCCATTGCCTGGCTTAAAAATGTTTATTGATTGGTTGAGTCAAAGATTAAATTGAAGTTCATGTCTATAAGGGGAGAACATCCATCCCCCTCTTGAACAACTTTCTGAAGAACAGGCGATGCCATCCGTGGCATCTATTCTAGAAAAAGAAATATGTTGGTAGAGCACAGTCCTTTTGTTTTCAGTCCCATCTCTCCTTGAGTGGTGAATTTTTCCTTTTCTTCCCAATGGGATGGGAAGCCTGGTACATTACTTGGGTTACTAACTCTACCAAAAACATTTATTTGCAGAAATAGTTATTGAGTACCTACTATATGTTAATCACTCTGGGGGACACAGAGATGAAAAAAGGCACATTCTTTACCTTCAAAGAGCATGCAATCTAGTAGGAAGGAAGGAAAAAAGAATTTATTGAGTACCAGCTATCATGCTAAGAACTTTACAAAATACTTTCATTTGATCCTCACAACAGCCAAGGAAGGTAGATACTATTATTATCCCCATCTTTCAGTGAAGGAAACAGAGACAGAGAGAGACTAAATGGCTTGCCCAGGATAGCACAGCTAGTGTCTGAGGGCAGATTTGAACTCAGGTCTTCTTGACTCCAGACCTAACACTATTCCACATTGCCATCTAGCTGCTTTAGTAGGAGAAATAATACATAAACAATGGGCTATAATACAAGTTAAAATATGATTGAGTGTCTAGAAGAGGTGAAATAAAGTAATCTGAAGCTTGAGGAAGGACATGACTTGATCAGACTAGTGCATTAGTAATATAACTTAGAAAGGACTAGAGTTTGGAAGTATGCATTAGAGAAGAGATTGGCGACTGAGAGGCCAATTAGGAGAGTATTTCAGTTGTTTGGACAAGTGATAGTAAAGATATGAGCTAGAATAGTGGCCATATGAGTAGTGAGGACAGATGAGGGAGATATTGTGAAGGTAGAATAGATAAGATTTGGCAGTAAATGGGGCTGGGAGGAAGGGGACAAAGTAATGCTTTGTAAACTACAAAGAATTATAGAAATATGAGTTACTTATTTCTCTTCTTGCCCTCAGTTGTCTCTAATTGGTCACTAATGCCTTTTCATGTTCCTTGGCTTGGACCTCATTCCTTCGGTCCAGAATTGCTCTAATCCTAGAGCCCCAAAGTCTTCCAAAGAGATTACATTGCAACTCTACTAATGAAGCAGTCATTTGAGCTCGTTCTTGCCAGGCCTCCATAAAACTCCTCCAAATAATGTATTTTTTTTTTTAAGCAATTGGGGTTAAGTAACTTGCTCAAGGTTACACGGCCAGTTATTTTTTGTGTGGGAGCCAAGTATCTGAGGCCAGAACCGATCCCAGGTCTCCTGACACCAGGGCCGGCGCTCTTACTTACTGTGCCACCTGGCTGCCCCCAAATAATGTATTTTTTTAAAAAATAATTACTTTCTATATGCTGACACAACAGAAAATCAAAAGTAAAGATGATATATTGGCTTTCAGGAAAACACAGAGATGACAAAGTGATGATTGATGAAGTCCTTTGGGTTCATGTGTTTAACCCAAGTTTTGAGATTTCCTTACAGCAGTCAGCTCATCTTGAATTCTTAGGAGATGCACCCTGGATTTTTGACAGCTATAGATGGACCTTATAGGGCAAATCATTTTTGGCACTGAGTTGGAAGGTTATGTTTTTAGGATCGAAACATTTACAAATTTGGCTGGAGAAAGGGCTAATGAGACTTTCTAATCATCCTTAAGTGAAAACTGTGAAATTCTATGCAGGCAGAGGGCCAAATTCTGCACTTAGAGACACTGTGAGCCTCTGGGGATTTGCCAGGAATCTGAGCTAAGAAAATGAAGAGATCCACTTTCACTTAAATTTCAATCTGCCCAAGTCTTTCCACTAAATTCACACACAGCAGCAACTATGGTAACCAGGTAAATCACAGAATCAAAGATCAGGAAGGGGTCTTTCTTTCCATAATACCTGGTCCAGCCCCTTCCTTCAGACCAGATCTTACCTAAACCTGATAGAGTCTATGAGTGCCAATACTCTTTTAAAAGTTATCCAGGGAAGTAGATTCCACCACATCCCCATGGTGACCCAATTTTAAGAGTGGAGAAAAGTGAAATGGGAGCCTGAGGGTACATAAACTGATTACTTCATATTTGTCTCCTACAAAACAATCACTAAAGAGACTGGACATGCAGAACCCCTCCTCCCTATTAAAATGGTACAGAGAAATCCTATTTTTACTTCATAGGGCTCTGATGGACATTCCAGTTTTACAAAATGACAGTGGTTGACTGGAAAAGAAAAATAAGAACAATGCCTAGCAATCCTATAAGTAATTTTATTGAGTTTTACTCTCTTAATATATTAATAAAGGGAGAGAAGCAGAAACATTGATATGACCTCTATGTCATCATTATTCAAACAAGACAGACTGTACCTGGCATCTTAAAGCGGCCTTAAGTAGGCATTGCTATTGTTGTTACGGCAGAGGAATCATTTTGAAATGAGGGATTTCCATGATGGAGTAAGAGAGCTGTGACACCATGAGAATAGGCTGATAGTGAGCTATTGGGGGCTAGTTTAAATTTCATGGTGTAAATAAATAATCTTAGAATTTCTTCAGAAGGTGCACAATGTAATGAAAATGGCTTCTGAGGGAGACTATGATTGTGTCTAGGAAAGACTAGATTAAGGGAGACCAACAAAAGCAGTTACTACTGCTTCCTAGCTGTGAAGCAAAAGGATTTGAAGGGGGAAGTGAAAAAGAACAAGAGGCTATAGGTCTGAGAGGTATTACAAAAAGAATTGGCAGGATTTGAACTCAGGGACATGTCACAGAAGAATAAGTATTGGAGTTAGATCCAGAAAGACTTGGGCCCAAACCCCACTTCCGAACCTTCTATGACTGCTAGTAATGTAATCTCTTGTGTATCAGTTTTCTCATCTTTAAAATGGGAATAACAATATTCATATTTTCAATCTTATAGGGTTGTTGTTGAGTTCAAAGAAAATATTATATTAAATAATTCTGTAAATTTTCAAGTACCCTAAAAATGTCTGTTATAGAGATGACTCTTACTGCTGCTTGAACTCTCCATTATTTCCCCACCAATGCTCCAAAAGCATTAACACCTGGGTGAGCCAGGAAAGACTTCTTGAAGGAAGTAGCACTTGACAGAAGGGTTGGAGGTAGCAAAGGTGTTAATGGTCACCACTGATACTGTATTTTCAGCCTACATGGCCTTTGAGGTCCCTACCAGCTCTTTCTCTATTATGCTCTTGTGATTTGTCCCAGCAGTGCCAGAGAATCTCAAAACAAAGAACCAAAGAAAAGAGCTTTTAGGAGTCCATGAGGATTCTGAAACTAGCCAAGTCAGAGTTAATGGAAGACCTGTCTCCCTAAGAATGCCATACTGGGGATCATCACAGTGTAGGGAACTCATCACTCTGCCTAATGATTCAGGAAGCAACTATCTGGGGAAAAGAAGCCATTCAGAGACAAGGAAGGAAGTCAAAGGGGTTGGAGATTTCCATTGGTCTTGTCTGAGAAGGTACAGGCCTAAGGCCAGGGACTGAAATTGGCCAAATCAGATAAAAATCCTGATCAATTCCGAGGCCTGGCTTGCATTTGTGGGTATGGAATGTGACACTAACTTAAAGTAAGCTGTGATAGTGAAAAGGAGATGCTTGGGAAGAGGGCAGGTATGACAAGATAGCATTCCTCTGTCTCATCAAACATACAGTCAGGTCAGGTAGTTCTGGGGATGATCAATATGGCTTCTATAAAAATAGAATTTATGCTTCAGGAACTCAGTTCTGAGATCTCAGGTGGCGTTCCAGTTTTTATTGTTTTCAGTCATGTCTGACTCTTTGTCACCCCACTTGGGGTTGTGTTGGCAAAGATACTGGAGTGGTTGGCCATTTCCTCCTCCAGCTCATTTGACAGATGAGGAAACTGAGGCAAATAGGGATAAGTGACTTGTCCAGGGTCACACAACTAGTATGTGTCTGAGACTAGATTTGAACTCAAGAAGATGAATATTTTGGATTTCAAGCCCAGTGCTCTACTCATTGCACCACCTAGCTGCCCCTCAGATTATTATACAATCCCTGAACATGGTCCACAGGAGTTACTGTTCTACTGTCCACAAGACCCTTTAGCAGCTAGAATTATGAATCAATGTAATTCTAGAAGAAGGGTTAGTCATAAATTCAATGAACATCCTCCTTGTTCTAAGGACAGCAGGCCAAGGAATTTAGCTAGTAAGGAAAACAAAAAAGCTTACCAGCATTAAATTCAAGCCTCTACCCTGGACTGGAAAGACCCAAGATGAAAAGGATCTAGAGCTAGATTTCCAATTCTCCTAGAAGAACTCAGAACATAGAAAGCAGAGAACATAATCAGAAGCTATTTATACAAACCAGTTTGGATGCCTGGTACTATTTGAGTTAACTCCCTTGGATTGACCTGAAATCCAGATTTGGGACCTTCAGGTGAGGAGTCTATAAAGAAAGCATATATGCCCTACTTTTTAGGTAGGGGAGTCTATCCTGCAGAACTTCTTTGAGTTTTTTTTGTTTGTTTCAGTTTTGATTATTTTGTATTTTATTTGTTATTTTGGTTTTGGTTCTATCAAGAGGCAGTTAAGTTGCATAGTGCACAGTGCATTGGACATGGAGTCAGGAAGACCTGGCTTTAAATTCTATCTCAGATACTTACTAGCTTTGGGACCACGAGCAAGTCTCTTAATGTCCCGAAGCCTCAGTTTCTTCATCTGTAAAATGGTGATAATATAACCTTCCCTTTACAGAGTTGTGAGAATCAAGTGAGAAAACATATATAGAATGTCTTGCAAATTAAAGCACTATATAAATATTAGCTATTATTATAATTATTGGGGGAAAGGTCTCTGAGCAGCTGTTCATTGCACCAGATAAGGTTTCCCTCCTAAGACATGATCCTTAATGAGAGAGCTAAAAAGATATCAAGAGAAGGAAGCACTAAGACATTCTGCCCAGGACAGCTGGCACCAGGGTAGGTGGCCAGCCCACGACATCAGGAGCTTCATCTGGGACAACGCATCTTTTTAATTGAAGGAAATGGACATATTTAGCTTGGAGAAGAAAAGACTTGGGGAGAACATGATTAGAGTCTTTAAATATTTTAAGGGCCATAGTTCAGAAGATATACTAGACTTACCCTGCTTGACCTTGGGAAGCAGAAATACAACCAAAGGGTAGAAGTTATATGAAGGTGTAATTTTGACTTAACATAAGGAGAAAATCCTAACAATTAGAGCTGTCCCCAAATGGAATGAGTTGTCTTGAGGGTATAGTTAATTTCCTGCACCTGGAGGTTTTAAAGTGGACTCTAGAGGATGACTTCTTAAAGAAGCTGTGGGGATGAACCATGATCTAGGTCAGTGTGGGTCCAGAAGACCTTTCAGGTCATCTATAATAACCTTTCAGGTTATATTCAGGTCATGTTCTATTATCCAGCTATAAGACTAGAAAGTCAGCGCTGTGTCTAGAACAATATCTGGTCCTTGTTGGCGATCTCTGTATAGACAAAAGGTTGACAACTCTACAGGGACAGAAATATCTATCCTTCACTGGAAGCAATTTTACCTGATCAATGGAAAAGTTACCAGAATATTAGGCAATGGCAACATCCATTCCAACTCAATTTCTTGGTCTTAAGACAAAGCAAATAGTTTTTTTTTCTTTGCCAAAGGAAATATTTGGAGATGGAAAACCCCAAAATTCAAGACTGCATAAACTACAGAAATGGAATTAAAGAAAACTTCCCCATGTTAGAGACCCCAACGAGACCAAAGGACCATGCTGTACTAAGTCCTGCTTACGGAAGTAATTGTTTACCCGAACCCTCAGATTCTAAGTTGTGTGCCCCAGAAAACCTCCAAAAAGGCAAATTAGCAAATTTTTACAAGAACCCTAAACACTAGCCCTTATATCAAAAGAAGTTGTCACAATCTTGGGAAGCAGACTTACTCCAAAGAGGAAACAAGCCAACATAATTAACAGCATTTACATGGCAGATTGCCGTTGAATTTCCAATCATGAACACAAGGGGTTGGGAAAGCAAGGCTGATCTGACAGTCATCCCATCTCAATATGTTTGCACCTCACTGCTCATCCCTGGAGACCTGGGGCTGGAGCCAACCTCACTCATCACACAGAATTAGTGCCTATGTGAGTGTGCACAGCAGTTCATAGGCAAGAAGATTTATTGCTCTATTTGACAATCTGTTATTCACTAACTGAGCATGACACATCTGGGATTTGGAATCATCAACATGACATCTAACAGGATAACAAAAACCTTTGGGGGGGCTGGGGTGGGAAGAAAGTGGCTGTGTTCAGAGTAGATTATTCTTTTCACTACTGACCCTAATTGTTAGTCTGGGCCTTAGGTCACAAAACTGAGTAAAGGAAATAAAATCAGAGACATTGAAAAGCTGTGATCTCATGGGTATAAAGTGAGATAATGAACTCCTAGACTCTCAGAAAGAAGAGGTGCCATAGGTCCTTATAGACACATACTTCTTTCCTGTAGGTGTCTGGGCTGAATTTTCTTCTTTCTCTCTTTGGAGTCACTGGAAATGTACCCACCCAGATGCAGAGAGATCAAGAGGTTTCCTCTATTCCCAGCTCCCTTCTGATTCTCTGGTCACAATTCCTGATTTCAATGAACAAATGAGCCAGACATGGCTGCAAGTCATGCTTTTAGTGGTGTGGCAGCCGCTGGCAAAATGATCGCTTCTTTCCTATTCACCATGTCCTGGTCTGACCCCTTCCCCCTCCTCCCCCCAATCAGCACAGTGCAGCTGGAGTTAGACTCAGGTAACCTCCCAATCCCCTTGCTTGATGTAACTGCATCTCTATGTAATAGCATGTAGACATTGTTGTTGAGTTGTTTTTCAGTCATGTCTGACCCTTCGTGGCCTCGTTTGGGGTTTTCTTGGCAAAGATACTGCAGTAGTTTGCCAATTCATTTTACAGATGAGGAAACTGAGGCAAACAGGATTAAGCAACTTGCCCAGGGTCACACAGCTAGCAAGTGTCTGAGGCCAGATTTGAACTCACAAAGATGAGTCCTCCTGACTCCAGGCCCAGTGCTCTATCTACTGTGGCACTTAGCTGCCCAATCCGTTTATTATTATTATTAAGAACCTTTTCTGGAGAAACAAGGCTGAAACAAGATAAAAATGCTTCCTGAAAGGACTTAATAATCAAACATGGATCATACATGTCTAACACCAGCCTCTCCTATCTATTGGAACTATTCTTATTTCTTTTAGAGGGTGTGGAGTCAAGAACAGTTCAAGTTTAACTATCATCTATGAGATGTCTGTGAGAGACTAACAGTTTATTTGTTATCCTAGAGAAAAGAGGGTGATGGCAAAAGAGAGACCAAGAAAGGGAGGGTGAAAAGAAGAGAACTTCTTTCCTGATAGAACCATTTTAACTCTTACCTTGCAAAGAAACATGACAGAGAGAATTCTTTGAGAAGATTATTAACTACTGCTCCAGGGATTTACTTATACTGGCTGGAGAGAGACTGTGAGGGGAAAAAAACACATTCTCTGAGATGACTGAGTTTAACTCTTATATTGTGGATTATTAAGAAGATAGTTGAGAGATGAGTTATTATCCAAAGAAGCTTGATTGGTGAGACTCTGTTTCAGAAGTGAGGAGAAATCAAGAGCTGAAATGATGGAGGTGATTCTGGCTGTGATCTTTCTGACAGTTAAAATATTACAAATAATTTTTATGGTTTTTGTTATTTGTTACCTATTTGTATCTGTACTCCCCCCTTTTACCATTTGTTCACACATTTTATGTGCCATTAGTTTCTGCACAGTACAGGCCTTATTAAATTGTGATTGAAGCATTACTCCTTGATGCCTCCATGGTCTTTCCCAGTTTATACCCAAAGAACAGGGCATGCCTACCCCTGTTTAATAATTCAATAAATTAATTAGCTATTGGCCCACTATGAGGAGGACCTCGGGTGCCAACAGCAAGAAGACCATATCCAGAGAGCCCCCATTCAGTTCTATGAACCACATTTTCTTCAGGACAATAATAAATTGGGTGTGTCCAAAAGAAACAATGAGAATGATAGAGAATAGAGAATGCATACTGTAGGAGGAGATGGTGAAGAAAGCAGGAATTTTTAGCCTTGGTAAGAAAAGCAGCATGGCCTAATGGCTAGAGCTTTTAGGGTCAGGAAGATCTGGATTCAAGTCCAGTATCTGATGCTTCTTGGCTATGTGTCTTCCACAATTCACTTAACCTCTCCAGGGCTCCAGGAGTGGCCCTGAGACTCTTAGTTTTAAAAAAAGTGCCGACTTGCTTTGGTAGAGGGAGTTTCTTCACCTGGAAATTCTCTATAACAAAGGAATCATGAATCTAGTCCCTTTTCCTTTTATCCAAAATACTCTTTTAGGGGTGGCTAGGTGGCACAGTGAATAGAGCACTGGCCCTGGAGTCAGGAGGACTTGAATTCAAATCTGACCTCAGACACTTAACACAAAAAATTAGCTGTGTGACCTTGGGCAAGTCACTTAACCCCAACTGCCCTCCTAAAAGAAAAAAAAATACTCTTTTATCGCTTTGTTTAATCTGGGCCTACTTCTGTGCTCTGAAAGAAGAAGGTAACCATGAGAAGGGCTAGTTCCCAACAGTCTGAATGTACCTTGGGCAAATCATATGGCCTAGCACATAAAAGTACTTAATAAATTATCTATCTATCACTGAAATGATCTAACCTAAATTTACTTGTATTGCCTATCCATCAGTCTATTGTTGAGAAAGTACTTTGTAAACTTTTTTCTTAACCTGACCTGTAATTTAATTAATTTAAAGAACTCTGAGTGAGGAAAATCTTATTATTGTTCAGTTGTGTCCGACTCTGTGAATTCACTTGGGATTTTCTTGGCAGAGATACTGGAATGGCTTACCATTTCTTTCTCCAACTCATTTTACAGATGAGGAAACTGAGAGTTCTACAGACACAGCAACTGCACTGCTTCTTAAGAATTTTAGAAAGTTGCCTGGAAGTACTGAGGCTAAGTGATTTACCCAAAGGCTCACAGTCAGTATATGTCAAAGATGGGACTTGAACACGGGTCTTACATCTCTGAGGTCAGCTCTCCATCCCACTGCCCAACATGACTGCTCCTTTCTAAGGCATTAATGTGCTGTATAAATGAGAGCCATCATTATAGACAAATGTGGAACAGGACATCTTTTAGAGATAAAGAGATCAAGACCTCCCTCACACTGATAGGACACAGTAGAGGCAGCAATCAAAGCCAGAAACTCCCGACTCCAAATCTAGGGCTCCTTCACTATACCACAGCATCCTAAGTTTTGAAAGATAACAGGCATGAGCAGCACAAAGACAGTTAAGGGCTTATGCATAAATCCTTCCCTTAAATGCCCGATTTTCAGGTAGGTGGCTACATTTATCTCAACTCCTAGTTAATATTTAGGAAACATCAAGCTTTAAATCTTCCTCTTGTTTTTAATTGCCTACCGTCACATTGAAAAAAAAAAAAGCTATCCCACTGGGTTTGCCCCTGTTGTAAAGCCCTCGCAACTACTTTCCCATCCTTCGTACCTGCCACTAACACTGATGGGACCATTGATGAGAGAAGTCTTTGGTTGTTGAATGCAGTCTGTTTATGGGAGCTCACAAAGCGAAGAAACACATGCAACCTAGACTTTTTTTTAATATTTTGTCTATGTCTATATCTTTTGGGGAGCTGCTTGGTTCCCAACAGCTCCCTTGGTATTCTTAGCTTACAGTGTTGATATTAAAAACTATGTGAAACTCCCCATTTTAATTATGTGGTATTGGCCTACTATATTGAAGCCTGTCTATACATAGAATGACATCTGCTGACTATGTTGACCAAAAAGTATTCAAATGGTTTGCAGCAAGATAAAAAGAAAAAAATACAGTTCACAGTCATGGAAGTAAAATTAGTTCAGTTTTGCTCCCACTGTTAACATTTTCAGTTAAATTCTACTTGCTAAGTTTTTTAAAAATTACTGAAAACAGGAAGAAAAGGAAATCACCCCAAAAGGTAAGTTGGGGAGATGTAATTTAGAATATATTCATCTTTCCATCCAGATATGAAGCAAACAGCTGATGAGGAATGAAATGAGCAGATTGAGGAGAACAATTTATAGGCATCAACATAAAAACAAACAACTCTGAAATCCCTAAGAATTCTTATTAATGCAATGACCATGATTCCAGAAAGCCAATGATAAAGCATGTTATGAATCTCCAAGTAGAGAGCTGATGGACTCAAGGTGCACAATGAGAGAGACATATTTTGAACATGACCAATAAGGAATTCTGTTTTGCTTGAGTACACAAATTTGTTACTAGGATTTTGTTTTTCATTTTCTTTCACAATGGGGTGGGGAAGATAGGGAGAGAAAATGGATTTCTGTTAATTAAAAAAAAATTTTAAAAAGAATTGAGAAGACACCAATAATGGATAGGAAAATACCCACAGTTTCATTTCTAGTGCCAATATTTGTAGAAAAAGTATACCTAGGGAATCATCCTATGAATAAATGAAAAAATATTTATTGAGTACTTACTGTTGCAAAGCACTTAGAATACCAATAGGAAAACTAAAATGACAGTCCCTCCTTTCAAGGAGTTCACATTCTAATGGGAGAGACAACACATATGGGAAGTATTAGCTGCAAGTCAAATGGAAAAGTCCCATGCACCTGAGGGTACAGCAGAAAAGCAAATGTTAAAGCTTCTTTTTTAATGTCTTCTTTAATGACATAATAATATTGGGGAGGCTAGGTGGCTCAGTGGATAGAGCACTGTCCCTGGAATCAGGAAGACATGAGTTCAAATCCAGCCTCAGACACTTGATAATTGTATGACTCTGGGTAAGTCACTTAATCCTTATTGCCTCACCAAAAAAAAAAAGATATGATAATATCATAGTTTCTGATGCTGAACCATTTGATGGTGATAAAGTCTTTGGTTAAAAGAACTTTTTTGGGGCAGCTAAATGGCACAGTGGATAGAGCACTGGCCCTGGAGTCAGGAGGACCTGAGTTGAAATCCCGTCTCAGACACTTAACACACTTAGTAGCTGTGTGACCTTGGGCAAGTCACTTAACCCCCATTGCCTTGCCTTCCCCCCCTCAAAACAAATAACTTTCTTTTCTGTGTCTTCAGTACTATAGCTATAGTGTCCGTAGTTCTTTTGCTAACAAGTGTAGAAATAATGCATACCCTCATTCACAGTTTTGAAAATTTTTCAGTGAATAGCAGTGTTCTGGGTAAAAACTTCATGAAGGAAGGCAATTATCATGTAATGCTGGAGAGGGAAGGATGTGTCTTCAGAGTCTAGTGCTTATTCTCCAGTGTGGTACAGGAAAAAGAGCACTAATTCTGAAGTAAGCAACTTCTGCCTATCATACTTACTACCTGTGACCTTGACCTAGTCATTTAACCTCTGTAGGTCTCAGTTTCTTAAACTGGAAAATGAGAGCATTGGTTTACATGGCCTCTTCCAGCTCTAGATCTATAATACTAAATTGTTACTGGTTGATAATAGCTACCTTATTTTCTGCCTGCAAAAGAGATTCCCCTCTCTTCCCTTAAGAACTCATTCCAACTTCTCATAAGCTGTATCTGTATAAGACTAACAATTATACTCATATCTGACCATGAAAGGAAGAGATTTTTTAAAAATTGTCTGAGGTTGCACAATGTATAAATGATGACAAAGCACTACTCTACACTATCAATCTATGGTATTCTCCTGGAGGAAAACCATGAAAACCATCACAATCATGTATTCATGGGACTTGGGGGCTGTGTCACATGAAGAGCAATTTGGTATATTTGAAAGAGCCTGAGTTTAGAGTTGGAGGATAGGGGTACACATTTTGACTCTATCCCTTCCTATTTGTGTGGCCTCAGGCAAGCCATGTCACCTGCCTGGGCCTCAGTTTCCTCCATGGGAAAGAGAGGTTTGGACTAGATTCTCTCCAAGGGACCACCCTACTCAAAAGTTATGGTTCTCTTTTATTAGGTACATTCTAAGCAAATGTTTTCTACCCTTTTCCTGCCTGAGGACAATGCACCTTCTTGAGGTCTACTTCTGATCCTTTCCTGGCAGACTAGAGCTAGGAAATGTTTATGCTAGAAAAGCTCTCATACCAGGACTAATGTGGCAGGTGGTGCTGTTGCTACCTCTCTGACAGAAAATTCTTTTAAAAGATTAAATTTATCCTTTGGAGCCCTAGTGAAGCTGTCTGCTAAAGGAACCTTGATATTCTTTGGGGGTTCATTCATCTCTAGAGTGTTACTCCCTTCAGGTTGCTGAACTTTACCCACTAAAACACCTTGCAAATAGTAGGCATTTTGAAAATCTTTGATAAATTAATGAATAAGACAGAGGAAGTATTCAAAATCAGAATTGTTGCCAGGATTATATTAGGCTGGGTTGTAATAACATAACTTCCTGAGTCCTTGGGATATTGTTTAGCTGAATTTTGTAATTAGACAAATAAATGAAAACTATCGAGCACTTTTGTTATGGAATATATCCAGCTATTAGAAGACCTGGTACATGTGCCAGAGACACATCAAATTTGTCCCAACATTTTCTGAGATTTAGGCTTAAAATGGGTTCATTAGGAAGGGAATGGAACATGTGACCCTTGATCTGAAGTTAGCTGCTAAAAATTCCATAGCTCTTGGCTTTTGATTTGATAAAAGCCCTATATTAAAAAGTGTAACGTGTCATGTCAATGAACTAGAAAGTGTGCAAGATATACTCAGCTAACACAAAATGAGCTGCTATGATTAAATATAATGAATCTTGTTCTTTATCTTTAAATCCAAAACCAACTCCATATGTTATTAAGAGAAGTAGAAGAAACCTTTGAAACTCATTTCAGACCTTAGCAGAAACTACACAGTGAGTTGCATTGGGGCCATTTTAAATACTAAAATAATCTGCGGAATCTAGAGGACAGTTATAAAGGTATGTCATTACATCATTTTGGGAAAATTCATTTTTATCCTTTCAAAAAGCAAACCCCACTACCAAATACTAAGAAAATAACTAATACCCTTTAATTATTGAGAATTCAACACTGACTACACTCTCCCTTCCCTCAAAATGGGTGGAATCCATTGACAAATCATAGCAATGAAGTTTCACTTTAATTGTAAAGTATTTAAGACTGATCACCTTGAAGTAGAGGTTGCAGGCATCTGGAAACTTTTTATAGCTTAAACTTTTCTTAGCCCTACGCTTATCAGGAAAGGAAGGAAAGTGGACCTCTGGAAGGGTTAATACATTGTCCTCAGGCAGGAAAAGGGTGGAAAGCATTTGCACAGAATAGCATCTGGAGTCTATGTGTCCTCACACACTTCCAAGGGGAAAGCAGCTTTCCACATTCATTACCGCTTAGTAAGGAAGAGGAGAAAAGGAACAAGGGAGGAGAGAAAAGAAACAGGGGGACTCCCTTTGTATCTGTGTCCAATATGGTTTCTTTTGATTTTTCATTCTCCATAGTCAAGGGCTTCCCAGGGGTTCTCATCTGTTACCCAGGCACTGCCATACCTGCCTGGCTGTGTGAAAGTGACTCAGCTGTCGGCTCTGGATGAGGCTAACAGATCACATCTATCTCCCTGGCATCTACTGAGCTCTCTGGGCTGTAAGGAACAAGCCCCCAAAAGGGACAACAAAAGCAGGTCTGTATAGAAAGAGCCAACCTTCTTTATTGTCCATTGCTCATTGTGTGGACGCTGGGGGTCAACACTCCCCACCACATTCCTGCCTACATCATGAGAGAGAAAGACAGGGAGGAGAGAGCTGGGCTGCAAGTGTAAGTACAGTAATGTGATTCTGGGCTTTCATCTGGGAGCGAGAATGAAGATGAATAACAGCTCAAAAACTCCCTGGACAAACTAAGGAGAATTAGGACACCATCAAACCCTGGGAAGGGACAGAACCAAATACTGAAGGATTAGAGGTATATTTAGAGATTGTAATAGGCATCTTTACAAACTGCCTTCCTTCACTGGAGAGATGTTAGACCTTCCATTAGGCAAGAGCGGTTTAGGGTTTTTTTTCTTTTCCAATCTGGTTTTGAAGTGCAAGGTCAGAAAGGGAGGAGAGAATGACTATGGGAACTAGAGAATACCAAGAAATCATCAAAAGGAGGAATATGATGTCCTTTAAAAAGGGGGGGGATGGAGGAAAAAAATTGCTAGTTCAATTTATCTTGGGGGGGAGGAAGGTAGAAAAAAAAAGTTCCTACTTAAAAACAAAGCCTATCTTGACTTTCTCCTGCTTAGTGTATTCCTAAATCTGAGATTTTGTGAAAGCTTACTTTCCATCCCCCTGGGCCCTAAACCTTTTCAGCTGAGCCTGTGGGATTTCTGTTATTCTATCTGATGTACCATTTTCTACTCAAAAGAAATAAATATTCTTTGATTAAGAAATTTTTCTTCTTTCTTTCCTGAGACTGCCTTCCCTGCCACCTCTGAGAAATTATTTGGTATTTTGAGAGCAAGAAATTATAATATTAGTGGAAATATTCATTTATGACTCATAATTTATTGAATTTTCACTTCTCTTTAGGCCTTTGGATCTTTCAATTCCTGACCATAATAATACATTGTTTATCTCTTGCTCCTTTATTTTGAAAAGATTCCCATGTTTATAGAGCCAAAATTTGTTATTTATAATATTCTTAGGCCTACTCCCATGCTTTCATTTCTTGTCATGTAGGCCCAGCTTTCCTAAAGCCCTGGGCTGCGTTTTTAAAGAAAACTTTCCCCATTTTTTCCATACCTTTTCTCTCTCTCTCTCTCTCTCTCTCTCTCTCTCTCTCTCTCTCTCTCTCTCTCTCTCTCTCTCTCTCTTTCTCTCTCTCTCTCTCTCTCTGTCTCTTTCTCTCTCTCTGTCTCTCTCCATCTTTCTCTCTCTGAGAGAGCACAGAAGAAAATGGACGACAGAAAAAATTAAAAAGCAGCCTCTGTCCCATTCGTTCCGCACAGCCCCCATAAAAAGCTAATATTTTCAGGTTGACTGAAAGTTTAACTTTGTTATTTTTTTTATTTTTCAAGAAAATCTAGCGTGACATGGCACGTGGTAGTACCCTCTCCTCTTAACAAATTACAGGAGTTTTTTTTTTCTTTTGACCTAAGCTAAAAGCTGTGCAAATTTCCCCTGTCTGATTTCATTGTGCACAGATTCCTCTGGCAAAGCTTCAGACACTTACTTGTTGGGATTTTAAGACTGGACCCTCTGCTTCCTGCGCCATGTAGCTTTTGTACACAGAAGAAAATTCAGGCAGGACACTGTCTTCCTTCCTTCATCCGCTGTCCCTATTGCCCCCCAACCCCCATGTAAATATTGTGTTTTCAGATGGACAACATCTGAAAACATGGACATTTTTTCTCTGCCCATCACAGAAGTGGGGAAAAGATTTGTAATTTTCTAACAATCCATTGGAATCAGACCAGTATTCAGAAGATGAACATCCCTAATACCCTTTTCTTTATATGCTACTTTCCCCTATTAGAATGTAAGCTCCTTGAGGGCAGGGATTGCTTTGTTTGCTCTTATTTGTACCTCTAGTGCCCAGCTCATAGTCAGTGTGTAATAAATGCTTTGGAGTAGCGAGGGGTCACAGTGGATAGAGTGCTGGGCTGGAATCAGAAAGATTCATCTTAAATTCAAGTCTAGCTTTAGACATTAGCTGTGTGACTCTGGGCAACTCACTTCACCCTGTTTGCCTAAGTTTCTTCAGCTGTCAAATGAAATGGAGAAGGAAATGACAAACCACTCCAGTATCTTTGCCAAGAAAACCCAAAATGGGGTCGCGAAGAGTCAGGCACAACTGAAATGGCTGAACAACAACATCTATCTATTGACCTAGAGTTGAAAGCAATCTTAGGGAACCTTTAGTCTAGTCCCCCTCACTTTACAAATAAAGAAAGGGAGGCACAGAAAAGTTAGCTGTGTGCCCTAAGTCATAGAGGTGGCAGAGTTACAGAATCAGGATTCAGATTCACATTCCATGACCCAAGTTTTACACTTCCGATTTGAATGCTTCCTTACAACTCTTCCATTGGGCCCCTCTCAAGTACCATCTCTATCAATAAGTCATTTCTGGTTCCATCAACTGCTAATACCCTTCCTTCCAAACTTGTATTTAACTGCTTTGTAGGTATTTGTATTTTACTGACTTTCTATTTCATATAGATATACACACATATATGTATGAATATATACATACATATTACACACACACACACACACACACACACACACACACTTGCTGTCTCTCCCATTAGAAAGTAAGCTCCTTGGGCAGCTAGGTGGCGCAGTGAATAGAGAGAGCACTGGGCCTGGAGTCAGGAGGACCTGAGTTCAAATCCAACCTCAGACACTTGACATACTTACTAGCCATGTGACCTTGGGCAAGTCACTTAATCCCAACTGCCCCCCAAAAAGCAAAGGAAGGAAGGAAGAGAGGGAGGGAGGGAGGAAGGAAGGAAGGAAGGAAGGAAGAGAGGGAGAGAGAGAGAGAGAAAGGAAGAAAGAAAGAAAGAAAGGAAGGAAGGAAGGAAGAAAGAAAGAAAGAAAGAAAGAAAGAAAG